>NC_133652.1:234489129-234840393 GCF_009905375.1 Apium graveolens
ACTTTTATTAAGTCGCTTCTCCGTTTTAGCTTTGTACTCTTTGAACTTATCAAAGCACTCAGACTTACGGTGCAACAAATAAACGTACCCATATCTAGAATAATCATCAATGAAAGTGATGAAATATTCATAACCACCTCTTGCTTGGATATTCATGGGTCCACATAAATCAGAGTGAACCAATTCTAAAAGTTGTTTGGCTCTATTCCCTTTTGCCTTGAAAGGCCTATTAGTCATTTTACCTTCCAAGCAGGATTCACAAACTGGAAATGGCTCCACTGCAATTGAGCTTAAAGGCCCGTCTACTACCAGTCTTTGAATCCTCCTCAAGTTTATATGACCTAATCTCAAGTGCCAAAGATATGTTTGGTTCAAACTAGAAGGTTCTTTTCTTTTAGTAGAGTTAGAAGATGTGTTGTTCAATTCCCTAAATTGCAGTTGCAGTGCAGGTTGACTAGGATTAATTATATACAAATTGTCTTGCAATGTACCAGAACATATAATTCGTTTATTCATCATAATAGAAACATTACGATCCAAACAAACATTATAACCATCCAAAGCAAGTTTTGAAACCGAAATTAAATTCCTTCTAAAAGAAGGTACATAAAGACAATTGTTCAAAACCAAAATCCTATCAGAACCAAAAGATAAATGAATAACTCCTACTGCAACTACTTCTACTTTCGTAGCATCTCCCATGAACACGTATATCTCACCATCTCTAAGCATTCTGGATAGTTGGAACCCCTGCATAGAATTACAAACATGATCAGTGGCTCCTGTATCTACACACCAAGTGCTCGTAGATATAGCCGCTATAAATATTTCTGTAACTAGAGAAAGAGACATACCAGTATTGTTTGTCTTCTTAGGAAGAGGACAATCCTGTTTCCAGTGACCTGACTGTTTGCATCTGAAGCACTTTCCCTTAGGCCTTTTCACACCACCCTGAACTCCCACTGCCTTCACAGCTTTCTGTGTCTGAGCCTTTTTCTTCTTCTTAATACCTTTCGGCTTAGAGGAAGAACCTTTCTCAGCCACATTCACTTGAACACTCTGCCGAAATAATCCTTCAGCTGCCTGAAGTTCTGTCAGCAGTTCCGCGAGACTATACTGCCTCTTGTTCATGTTGTAATTCAAGCAGAACTGCTCAAAACTCTTGGACAAGCTCATAAGGATAATGTCAATATGGGTTTCCCCGTCAAGTTCAGCATCAAGGATCTCTATCTCATTCAGATGAGACATCATCTTGAGAACATGATCCCTTACAAGTGTGCCTTCAGCCATCTGAGTGTTCATTAAAGCCTTCATGGCTACTTGCCTAGCAGCCCTATTCTGATCTCCAAAAAGTTCCTTGAGATTAAAGAGCATATCCGAAGCAGTGGCCATAGACTGATGCTGATGCTGCAAAACACCCGACATTGTTGCCAGAATGTAACATCGCGACATTTCATCATCCTTAATCCACCATTTATAATACTCTTTCTCATCTTCAGGAGCACCAACAGCAGGCTGTTCAGGCTTGGGTTCTTAAGTGCAAAACTTGTACTCCTCAGTAGTCAACACAATGTCCAAATTTCGTTTCCATTCAATATAGTTAGGTCCGGTAAGTTTGTTATCCTTAAGTATGGTGAATAGTGGATTAAAACCCATTTTATCCTGAGAATCATGCATAAAAACATCACATAAATAAGGGTGCATTAATTATTAAGATCTATTAATTCCTCTAACAATTATTAAAATTTAATGCACTAACATATAAACACCATAAGCTTCTGGTACGCCACGATGTGTGACATGTATACCACCTAATTTTGTTTAAATGTTACTTCGGTCCTATTACTAAACAATATGCCACGTTGGGGTGGACTATATTATTTTTCATAGCTAAGTGTATACCACCATCACATCTTAAATTATTTGAAATCTATGGAACTTGGTACGCCACGATGGGTGGCGTGTATACCTTCCAATTATTCATAATTTTTCCTTGAATAGAATACTTCAATTCATTATTCATCAATGGTTTGATTTCCAGGTAGTGGAGGAGTCACATCGGTCTCGCTTAAAACCCACAGCCTTACAAGTTCGATGAACCCGTTTTTGACAAAATCGCCCCAAATCAGAAATAAAGAAAATCCGTATTTATTCCTTTCAAAATTTATTAATTTAAGAAGTTTGTTCTAGTAATTTCTATAACATTCTAGACACCATAAATTACATGCCACGATTAAACCACGTGGGATCCAAACACATAATTAAAATATACATGGCCATAATAGTGGATTAACAACCTGCATCAAAACCAATACAAGCAAAACACTATATACACGCATATATAATTACGACATGGACATTATATCATAAAACGTAGAACCCATTACCAGGCTCTTGATACCAATTGTTGGGAACCACGGACTTAGGGTGTTACTACGTTTTACGATAAAGATTACGAAAAGAGGATTACCTTGTTAATGGTTGATTCCACGCTCTTCTATTGTATTCCTAAATTCCCTTGAGCGAAGTGTGGCCTCAGTCTTCTCAAGTTATCCTCTCTTCTTGCTTCTTGGTGGCTACAATATGTTTTTATACAATTTCCAAGCAAGAAGAGAATAAGAATATATATAGGCTACAATAGGGACCATGGATAATTAGGTTTGGCCTTCTAATTACATCTTGAGCCTAGCCCAATGTAATTAAATATTAATTCAATCCACTAAAGAATTAATATTTGCACTAACTTTCCTAATACCGTAATTTAATTAATTCGGTTCCAGTATTATTTGCTTATTAAATTCCCCATGTTTAAAATATCATATGTCCATTAATTAAATAAATTACTGATAATTTATTTAATTAATATCTTTTATCCTTGATCATCCACTCAACCTTTATTTAATTATGCCAGAATAAATTCCACCTGCAGGGTTTCACATAATTAAATCTTTTTGAGCTTTCAAGGGGACATCATTAACCCGAATATTATCAGGACATGGATTCCTTCAATAAATAATATCCACCATGTATATAATTCCATCACCCAAAATATAATGATATAATTCAAAAGAATTATTTCATATATAAATCAAAGCATGTAAATAATATACACGTGTCAATTACTATTTCCGGATTAAGAACCTAAGCATTAATAATAACATAGAATCTTAGTTCTCCTTCTTAATCAGTATTAAGGGAACAATTCTAAATTTGATCCTGTTCAATATACACAAAGTATACTAGTATTATTTATTAGTCAATATAAACTAATCTAAATAATACTACAGCCATACCAGTGGATTGTCCAACACCACCTGTGCTGTGAACCTTATTATATTATATAACTGTATTTAACAATCTAATATTTTGTATCCCATTTAATACTAGATTGTTCACAATATATAATATTAGACAACATGTAAACATTCAAATGATTCTCAAATAAACTACCCAGAAATAAATGTACATACTTCAAATAAATATTTTCAGTATACACTAACAACTTCAACTCTGATGCCTGTGTTGTGACAAAAAAAGGAGCAACAAAGTGGTTCTCACTGGAATGAGAAAAGGAAATGTGTACCTAGCTCACTTCAACTCATCAAATGCAGAATCTATTACTTGTCTTCTCAGCAAAGCAAGTCAGGATGAAAGTTGGTTATGGCATAAGAAGCTATCTCATTTAAACTTCAAGACCACGAATGAACTTGTAAAGAAAGAACTGGTTAGAGGTATTCCTCAAGTGGAGTTTTCTAAGGATGGATTGTGTGATGCCTGCCAAAAAGGAAAATAGATCAAAGCATCATTCAGAAAGAAGCTTGATTCAACAATTGAAGAACCTTTGCAACTGCTACACATGGATTTGTTTGGACCATTCAATGAGTTGTCCATCTCAAGGAAAAGATTTTTCCTACTAATTGTAGATAAGTTCTCAAAGTTCTCTTGGACATATTTCTTAAAGTCTAAAGATGAGGCTAGTGAAATCATCATCAATCACATAAGGCAAGTCAATAATCATCCTGATTTCAAAGTTAGAAAAATCAGGAGTGACAATGGAACTGAGTTCAAGACTTCTGTCATGAGAGCATTTTGTGAAGAAAATGGGATTTTGCATGAGTTTTCAGCAGCAAGAACTGCACAACAAAATGGAGTAGTAGAAAGGAAGAACAGAGCACTTATTGAAGCTGCAAGGACAATGCTTGAAGAGTCTAAGTTACCAACATATTTTTGGGCTGAAGTTGTAAATACTACATGCTACACTCAGAATATTTCTCTAGTTAATCAAGCAAAATGCATGACTCCCTATCAATTGTTCAAGAACAAGAAGCCAACTCTAAATTTTCTTCATGTCTTTGGCTGTAAATGTTATATCTTGAGAAATCAAACTGATCAGAATGGGAAGTTTGATGCTAAAGCAGATGAAGGAATTTTTGTTGGATATGTTGTTGGTAAAGCATATTAAGTCTACAATCTAAGAACTAAGATTGTTGTGGAATCAATACATGTTGTGTTTGATGATAAAAAATTGAAGGACTGCAAGATGGAGATTACCATGAGAGCCTCAAATTTGACAATTTGGAGATGGTTAGTGATGACAGTGATGATGAAAGTGATCAAGAAACAGTATCAAAGGATAATGCAGAAAAATCCACTACCAATGAAGCATAAAATTCAAAATCTGTCGAGTTTCATAATGCTTCATCCGTCGGGAGGCAATCTATTTTATCCGTCGGGAGACAACCCGCTTCATCCGTCGGTACTCAAAATTCACCATCCGCCGGGTCATCAAAAGAAGCTGGAGGTCAGAATAGATCACTTACAAAAAGTTCCCCTTTCTCAAATCAAAGATCCATTAACTCAGGGGAGTTTCTAATATTATAAACTCAATCACACATCAAGACAACAATGAGGCCTCTTCATCTAGAGCTAATCTACCTCAACAAAGGAAATGGACAAAGGATCATCCCTTTGAGCTCATCATTGGTGATGTGTCTTCTAGAGTTCAAACAAGGAGAGCAACTCAAGAAGAATGTCTATACATCAGCTTTCTTTTTAAGGAAGAACCAAAGAAGGTAGAAGAAGCTTTGTTGGATCCTGATTGGATTTTAGCTATGCAGGAGGAGCTAAACCAATTTAAGAGGAATAAGGTATGGAAGCTGGTGCCCAAGCCTATAGGAAAGAATCTAATAGACACCAAATGGGTATTCAGAAATAAGATGGATGAAAATGGCATATTAGTCAGGAAAAAAGCTAGATTGGTTAGCTAAGGGCTATTGTCAACAAGAAGGAATAGATTTTGATGAAACATTTGCTCCTGTTGCAAGACTTGAAGCCATCAGAATCTTCTTAGCCTATGCAGCCCATGTCAATTTCAAAGTCTATCAAATGGATGTCAAAAGTGCCTTTCTGAATGGAGATTTTGAGGAGGAAGTCTATGTCAGTCAGCCTCCTGGTTTTGAAGATCCAAATTTTCCAGAATATGTTTACTATCTTTTGAAAGCACTTTATGGACTGAAGCAAGCACCTAGAGCCTGGTATGACACTTTGTCAAAGTTTCTTTTAGAGAATCACTTCACTAGAGGTACTGTAGAAAAAACTCTTTTCTTTAAAAATGTTAATGGCTCTAGTATACTTGTTTAAATTTATGTAGATGACATTATTTTTGGCTCTACAGATGAAAAACTTTGCAAAAAGTTTGCAAAATTGATGCAAAGTAAGTATGAAATGAGTATGATGGGAGAAATTACTTACTTTCTTGGTTTGCAAGTTAAGCAAGTTAGTGATGGAATATTCATTAGTCAAACTAAATACATTTATGATCTTTTAAAGAAGTTTGATCTAATGGATTGCACATCTGCAAAAACTCCCATGGCCACTGCAACTAAGCTTGAATTAAATACTACTGAAAAGTCTATGGATATTTCAAGTTATAGGGGCATGGTTGGCTCACTTCTGTACTTAACAGCTAGTAGGCCAGATATAATGTTTGCTACATGTTTGTGTGCTAGATTTCAGGCTGATCCTAGAGAATCTCACTTAGTAGCTATTAAGAGAATTTTCAGATATCTCAAGAGAACACCAAAACTTGGCATTTGGTACCCTAGAGATTCTGGTTTTGATCTAACTAGTTATTCAGATGCAGATTATACAGGTTGTAGAATTGATAGAAAAAGTACAACAGGAACCTGTCAATTTCTAGGAAACAAGCTTGTGTCCTGGTTCAGTAAAAAGCAAAATTCAGTTTCTACTTCTATAGCTGAAGCTGAATATATTGCTGCTGGAAGTTGCTGTGCACATATTTTGTGGATGAAAAACCAATTGCTAGACTATGGTTTGCAAGTTGATAGGATTCCCATTTTCTGTGATAACACAAGTGCAATTTCCATCACTGAAAATCCAGTACAACATTCAAGGACAAAGCACATAGACATCAAGTACCACTTCATAAAGGAACATGTAATGAATGGTACTGTGGAACTACATTTTGTTCCAAGTGAAAAGCAGCTTGCAGATATATTTACCAAGCCACTGGATGAATCTACCTTTTCAAGGTTGGTAAGTGAGTTAGGTATGCTAAATTACTTGTGAATCTTTATAGATTGTTTGCAAGTTGTAATGCAGCCAGAAATTTAATTAATTTTTCAGTCATGGATGAAATTTTGGTTAAGTCAAAATTTACATCTCGACGGATGATCACTATACATCGAGTTTGATCATCTGTCGGTAACTATTTGTTAATAAAATCAATTACTTTTCTGGAATATTTTATGACTTGACGGATAACTGATTTATCCTCATCCGTCGAATTGTCTTATTCTTAGCCGTTGATTCTCTGAACATTATCCATCGAGTATACTTACAGTTTGTAAGCATAACACGACGGATAATTGATGGAATTTTTACAGTTTATTTTTTTTAAATGGCTACTTTGGGCAATTCTTATTAGTTACTTTATTTTACTTTATTATTTTTGACAGTTATTTTTGAGATAGTATAAAAGCTTAATTCATTTTCATTACTTTTCTTTTATCATTCTCGAATCATCTGCTCTAATTTCTTTCTTTCTTAAAAGCACTTACTCTCTCTCTGCAAGTTTTTAATCTCTAACAATGGCACCTGTCGTTAAGATAATGTCTCAAACTGGATTTATTTATGAGAAGAAGAACTTCACTGCTCTTGTGAACAAGGGGATTCAACAGTCTGGTGACTACCACAAGATGATGGATTTTTTGAAGAACTGCAAACTTAACTATGCCATGCTGGAATCACCCACCATCTACTGTGAGGTTGTTGAAGAGATGTGGACAACTGCTACATACAACTCAGCCGATAAGACTATCACTTTCACTATTAAAGGTAAGGAATTCTATGTTAATAGTGACATTGTTAAAGCATGTTTCAAGATTCCTGATAATACTATAACTTCACCACACACAGACACTGACATTATTAACATGCTTAACTCCATGAACTATGCACTCTCTACTTCTAAATTAAGTGAAATTAGGAGGTTGGGTCTTAGAAAGGAATGGAGTTATCTGTGTGATGTAGTTACCAAGGTCTTTTCTGGTAAAATTAATAATTTTGATTATGTTAATATCTCTATGCTTAACATGCTTGTTACTGATAAATTTTTCAACTTTAGTGATCTTATCATAATTAAGTTGTGGTTTAAGTTAGGGGAGTTAAATAAGAGGGGTAAAAATGTTATTATGCTAGATATTTAATGATGATTGCTAAACACCTCTCTGTGGATATTGTGCTTGAGAACCCAACCAACAAATCAGATTGTTGAGTTCAAGAGAGAAGGATTATTGCAGATTTGAACAGGGAAAACCATCACAAAGAGGTGCCACTCTTCTATTTTCCTGTTATGGAGGCACCTCGGGTAAGTGAGGTAAGTTCAGTTGTCCCTACTCTTCCAGCCTCACAAATTTCTTTGCCTTATAGTGTAGCTCTGGCAACTGTGTCAATTACCCAACAGTTGCCTACCCAAGATACCAAACCATCAAAAATTTCTAAATCCAAGTCAAAGAAAGCCCCCTCTGATATCTCTCAAAAGATGCCAGTTGCAAAATCCACCAAACCAAAAGAGGGGCGTGTGAAGGTGGGCAAGAAAGTTGCTAGCCACACTACAGTTTCCCAACAAATTGTAGTGCATAATAAGGACATAAGCTCATTTCTAGTTGCATCCTCCCAAAAGGATGTGACTATTGAACAAAGCTCTTAGCCAAGAGCACATGCCAAAAGGGAAAGGGACATAAGCTCACCCCAAACCTATACTAGAAAGAAGAAACCAAAAACCCTTAGGGATGCACAGGGTTCATACACTGTGCAAACTGGTGTTGAAGACATAGTCACTGCACCTTTTCAAAGTCAGTTTGATGTGGCTCCAATAAATGTGGAGTCACAACCAAAATCATTAGTTATAGAAGCACCTCAAACACCAAATTCTCCCACAAACTCTCTGGATGTGGATATGATCAACACATCAGTTCCTGATTCCCCTTCTTTAACTCTATTGGGGAATCCAAAATCTAGTGCAAGTGAGCATCATCTTTTGGATGATTTGTTGGCTCACTTGCCAATTCTTTCAGGATCCATTGAGACATCTGTGCCAAATTTCTCATCAATCTACACAGAGTCCACAATAGTTTCCACTCCAAATACATTCATTTCTACTCACTCGATGGATACTGCTCATCCGTCGAGTAGTGATTGTATCCTGAGGGATAAGCTTAACAGTAGTTATCCGTCGGATAGTCAAACTGCTAACCCGACGGATATCCCTTATATGTCGAGTGTCTCTGCACAGCTTCAAATTTCATCAATTATCTCAAGTGCAGAAGACTTAGTGGTAGTACAATCACTCCTAGGATTGAGGGAAGGGAGTGAAATGAGTGAGAGTTTGGGTTGCTCCCAGGAAAAAGGAGAGGAAAAGAGTGAAAATATGCAATCCAGTTCTTCAGGATTGGCAAAAGAGAGTGTGAGGAGTCCCACCTTAGATGGTGAAGGTGAGGGTGTGAGGGTGGTGAGCCAAGGTGAGACCTTGATGCAAGAAAAGATAGAAAATGAGAGAAAAGCAGGTACTGAAGATATAAGGGTGGATGTTATTGTAAGTGAGTTAATGAATGTCCAGGATGCAGACAGGGAGGGACCATCTCAGCAAACTCAAGCTTTTATAGATTCCACCTCCTTAGATGCTGAGACATTTACTCACCCTGTTCCAGCCTACCAACTTCTAGCTGGACAGGGCAATGACAATGCGGAAAGGATGCTAAACTTGATGCACACCACACAGTCCATGCAAAGAGCTAAGGATTCCATCAGAGCCTTTCCTTCTACAGCTGGTGATGTTGATTATGAGACTGGTGGTTCAGAAGAATTCTTTGGAGGTGAAGGTGGAGATAGTGGAGAAGAGCCATTGGACATAGGGGAGAAGTAGGCTCTAGTTCAAGATCAGGCATGCCATCTTGGGCATTTTCAAAGCAATGTGATGAACACTACTTCAAGACAACCCTGATTCAACTCATAAATCAGACAAATTCTGCTCTTCAAACCACCACAAATGCCAGCACCAAAAAGCACCTTCAAGCACATCTTGCTTCTCTGCAACTACAACAAATCCAAGGTTTTCAACATGCTCAAGATGTTAACACTATCAAAGGTGATATTGATGAGATGAAAAAGGCCATTTCTGACAAGATGGACTCTAAACTTCCAGAAGCTACAATGCTTGACATTAAGAGACAACTCAGAAAAAATTCTGATCTTGCCACAAAGATAGATGCCTTGGATACAAGAATGACAGTAATGGAAGCATCTCTTACAACAATTCATCTACACCAAGATCAACAAACAGACTTGCTTCAGAAACTGGTGGCTGCACAAATTTCCTCCTCTACTGAGCTTGATGATAACAAAAAGGAGGAGAAAGAGAGTTCTAGGAGTGAAGGGGAGCAAAAAGTGCTCAACATTTAAGTTAGAAAAGTAATTATGCCTACAATTACTATCTCAAAGCCACCAGCTAAGGACAGTATTGATCTGATAAAGGAAGCAGCAGCTACTTTGAAAGCAGTTGAAAAGGAGCAGTTGAATCCAACCAACTGGGAGAAAATTGATGAGGATATTCAAAAGAAGTTTGGGCTAGCAAAGAAGCCAGAAAAGTCAGCCATTCATCACTCTCAAGTCAGGAAAATCTATGTGAATGAAATGAGCATAAACTATCTGGAAAGAGGAAAGCCATCCTGCATCAAATCTCCAAAGGCTGAAGTACTTTTGAAGCCAAGGGTGAACTATCCAAAATCATCACTAAAGAACCCTTTGGATACAGTGTATGAGACACCAAAGCCTGATGAGAAGAAACTGTTGTCAAGATCCATTGCCTTCTACAAGGATCCAGCTGATTCAGCTTTGAAAAGGAGAATTGCTAAAGTTTTCAGGAATGGTAAAGAGTGTGATGGTTGGACATCCTCAATTTGCTGAAGCAAAGAGAGAATAAAAGGCAAGATTGAAGCAAGAAAAGAAGAAAGCTGCTCTAGATGCTAAAAAGGTTAAATAAAAGAAAGAGCAAGCTACTATCTTGGCCAAGCTACAAGCTGTGAAACCAACACAACAAATTCCTGCTCAGCCATCTGAAATCACTGAATCTCAAGATCCAAAGAAGCAAGTTGAACCACAACAGAAGAAATCTCACAGATACAAGGAATTGGCCAAAAGAACCAAAAGGAAATTGAACTTTGTTGGTAAGGAATTGGAGGATCAGTTTCCCAAGGAATCCATTCCAACTACAACTCAAGCATCAAAACCATCAGTGGTATTTGAAGACATTAAGGTGGTGGATCCTTACAGGAACATTCATGGTGAACCTATTGTGCCTAAGGATGAACCAATAGACTGGGAAAGTCTACCAATTCCTGACTTTAATTTGCCAATTCTTAACAAGACAAAGAGAACAAAGTCAAGAGCAGTCAAGAAAGTGAAGATGTCACCTCTCAAATCCAAATCTCTAACCAAAGCTCAATCCAAAGTCAACAAGGGAGATTACATGTACTTATGTGACATCAAGGAATTCTCTGTTCTAAACCTCTATCTAGATGAACTGGAAGAAGTTAGAGGGATTGTTGTCTACAGGAATCTAACTGAAAGGTTAGTTTTCAAGTACAAGGGAGGAAAGGAGATTCAATGGCCACTTCACAGGATCCTTCAAGAAAGCCAATCTGTGTTGATAAAGGTTTATTCATCATTCAAGAAGAACTTTGGATTCAATGTAACTGCAAGAAGACTTGTTCTAAAGAAGATTGAAGAACTGAGGAGTATTAGAGCTAAAGATGCACTCCCAAAGACTCTAACTATTCCTTACACAGGGAGTAGAGTACATCTAAGGCCCTACTGGATGATGGAGTTCATGGATGACAAACGAGTTAGAAGATTTTTCAGATTAGATTTAATAAAAGCTCCATTCTTCCTCCAACTAGTGCCTGTAATGCACAAACACAAAAACACATCAAAAATATCAATAACTTGAGTCCAAAACATCAATTTAAGCCTGAAATAAAGCGTTCCATGTAGATATAAAATGCACTTATCACACCCCCAAACTTGAATCGATATTTTTTCTCAAGCATAAACAGACTCAAAACTACAAAATAAAAACCTAATGCTTGAATGCAACTACGTGAATGCAACTAAATTATAATGCAATCGATCCCCTCAGAATAACCATAACCAACTGAATAAGCCAATGCCTCTAAGAATGTAATGACTCTATATAGAGCTCAAATAAATCCCATAAATCAACTCACAACCAGAAACATGCGTGTGTGGATGCTTAACAGATATACTCTCGATACTAGATCAATAACCATAAATTATCAATCATCAAAATAATCACGAGTTTATAAAAAGAATAGACGATAAACACATAATGACTCACAACACCTCCTTCCTACTAGAGTTATACAAGGATATATGTTATTATTGAACACATAACAAAGATGCTTATTTGACCGTAAAATGAATGAGGTCCCAAAAGACTTATACAATAATACCCAAGTAGCGAGCGTTAGGTTAGCGGATCCTAGACTATAAAAGCCTTAGGTCACTAGGCACAAAGTCCCCTAGAACTTAATAACTCAAGTATTAAAGAGCCCACTCATGATCAATTATGCATAACACATATTTATTTATTTTTCTTTTCTTTTTTTCTTCAACAATTTCTCAATGAGTGCATTTCGCTCCATCTCATTCAACCCTAGACTACTCATAAATTATGAGCCGATTACTATCCATTTGACGCCTAGCCTTATTCACAACTAGCAATGAAATCCTGTTTTTCTCCAGTTTAAAAATCAGTGCTCCTACGTCATTACAAGAATATCAAAAATTCTAAATATAAACAAGTGATTAAATCTCAACAATAAACAGATACGATCATGATCTAGCTCAAAGGCAATCCTATAAGACTTGTGAATTTTTTTTTCTGGCATGCAAATCAATTCATTAAGACTTCAACATCCCTCTATTCGCCATCACTACACTCAAATTAACATCAACTTATCAGACAGAAATAGCTCAACCTAAGGGATCATGTTATATGAAACTATATTAACTCACATAAAAACACAAACAAATATGTCCTATATGAACAATCATGCAAAAATATGAATGAAATACAACTAATCTTGCAACATGAATCTATATGAATCTATGTGGACACACAAATTAATCCTTATATTATCACCCCCAAACTTAAAATTTTCATTATCCCCGTTGAAGGCAATAATAAGGATACAAGGCATACCTAGTCGTCAGGAGGATCACCCTCTTCGGGTGGAGGATTAGGTGGCCAATCAACCTCGACACCAGTGTCTCGGAAAACAGTATTGAGAGCGTGTGTCAAATCTTCAGCAAAACGTCGGTGGATGTCATGCATGGCCTCAATACACCGAAACAACCTTCTATACTGCGCATCACCAAGACCAAACCTATCAACTGTCTGCGGTGCACGAGAGGGACCATCTGTAAGCACGGGAGGAACCAGACGGTCACCCTTTAGATTATCATAGATGTATTACAACCCCTTGTCAGGGTGCACCTAAAAATGCATAACTTAAATGATCTGGCAGCGGTTTGAGCCCAAGTATGGGAGCTTCTTCAATAGACGGATCGATACGCTCCTGATAAATTTTCAGCTCTGCTAACCTAAGAGAATCGAATGGCATATCCAACTTCCTCTTCCACGAAGGTACATTTAAAACCTGCAATTACTCTGTCCCTTCTTCATCTTCACTATCAGTTTCCCCTGTCAAGGCTCTCTCTAAAGTATATGATCTTAGCACTTGCTCAAGTTCCGAATTCATGACAGAGTCGACCCGCTTGACTTTAAACACTGCTCTATATCTGAGGGTAACTTTATTGCCTTGAACACAATAAAAGTGACCTTCTGATCTTGAACTTTCATCGTAAGCTCTCATTTTTGCACATCGATCATAGTTCAGCCTGTAGCCAAGAATGGTCTCTCCAAGATAATGGGAATCTTCTTATCTTCCTCGAAATCCAGAATTACAAAATCAGCAGGGAAGATGAGCTTATCCACCTTAACCAAGATATCCTCAACTACTCCTCGTGGATAAGTGATGGAACGATCAGCCAACTGCAAAGACATGTTCACGGGTTTTGGGTCAGGTAGTCCAAGTCATACAAACACTTGTCAAACGACAAATTGCCAATGGTGCAAGGTATCGTGCAGTTTCCTGGATCTTTAAGCTTAGGAGGTAGTTTCTGTTGTAGCATAGCACTGCACTCTTCCGTTAGAGCAACGGTTTCCAACTCCTCAAGTTTTAGCTTCTGAGAGAGAATACCCTTCATGAACTTAGCATAGCTCGACATCTGTTCAAGAGCTTCAGCAAAAGGTATGTTAATGTGCAACTTCTTGAAAACCTCCAAAAACTTGGAAAATTTCTTATAAAACTTCTTCTTTTGAAGCTTTTTAGGAAATGGAGGAGGTGGATAGACTTGTTTATCCCCTGTATTACCCTCAGGAGGATTGTTTGCATTAGCTGTCTTCTTTCGTTCCACCTCAGCATCCTTCTACACCACTTTTTCATCTACAATCTCATTTTATGGAATTGGAAAAGGTGCATATGCACCTACATTCTGAATATAATCTTCAAACTCTTCATCTTGCTGAATTTGGGGGCTTATGACCTTTCCAGACCTCAAGGTGATGGCGTTCACATGTTCTTTAACGTCCCTCTTGCCTGGATTGGCTTTTGTATCACTAGGAATTGTTCCTGGTGGTCTATTCAATATGGCGTTAGCAATTTGCCCTATTTGGTTCTCTAGAGTCTTGATAGAAGCAGCCTGGCTTTGGCATATAAGAGCCTGGTTTATGCACATAAGCCTCAACTCCTCCAATTCAAATTTTTCATTCGAAGATTGACCTGCACCTCCATGAGTTTGTTGTTGAGATTGGAGTTATTGTCTTGGTGTAAATTATTGCTGAAAACCAGGATGATTGAATTGCTAGTTTCTAAACTATTGGAACGGCTGTTGCATCGCATTCTGATTATTGCTCCAACCAAAGTTAGGATGATTCCAGTTGTCAGGATGATAAGTGTCTGGAACTGGTTGATGCGATCTCTGAAAGTTGCTCACAAACTGAGTTGATTCACTAGATATAGCGCATTGCTCCGTCGCATGTAAACCTGCACAAAGCTCACAAACATTTGTCCTCTAATGAACTCCATAGTTAGCCAGAGAATCGATCTTCATAGACAACGCCTTTAGTTAAGTAGTGATAGCCATAGATGTATCCACTTCAAGAACTCCCGCCACCTTGCCCCGTGGAAATCTCTGGGTTGGGTACTGATATTCATTCACAACCATCATCTCGATTAGCTCATAAGCTTCCTCACAGCTTTTAGCACATTGAGCTCCACCTGATGCTGCATCGAGCATGGGTCTTGACTGTGCTCCTAAACCATTATAGAAGCAATTAATGATCATCCAATCAGCCATTCCATGATGAGGACACTTTCTAATCATCTCCTTATAGCGCTCCCAAGCTTCACATAAAGATTCACCCGATTGTTGCGCAAACTAAGTAAGAGCATTCCTGATTGCAGCTGTCTTTGTCATAGGGAAGAATTTAGTGAGAAACTTTTGAGCAAAATCTTCCCAAGTGGTAATAGAACCAACTGGTAAAAAGTGTAACCAGCCCTTAGCCTTATCCCTCAGAGAGAATGGGAAAAGTCTCAATTTCACATCATCTTCAGAAACATTATTGAACTTGAAGGTGTTGCAGATCTCGATGAAATCCCTAATTTGCATAATGGGATCTTCCGTTGGAGCATCCCCAAACTGGACTGAATTCTGCACCATCTAAATTATGCCAGGCTTGATCTCAAAGGTATTAGCTGTGATAGCTGGCCTGACAATGCTAGATTGAATGTCATTGATCTTTGGTTGAGAATAATCCATCAACGCCTTCGTTGCTACTGCTGGTTCTCCAATTGTAATGATTACTTCTTCTTCTTCAATTTCTTTTTCCACTTCTTCAATAGTTTCCTTAAGAGATTGAGAACGTGTTTGCATACACGCTCTTTCGAGTACCCGAAACACAAACAAGTAAACCGTGAAAGTAAAAGAATCTGAGTCAGTGAACTTTAACGACCACTAATGTCAAGCACATAAACTAAAAATTAACACCGAGTCCCCGACAGCGGCACCAAAAACTTGTTAGGGCAAAAACAAGCGCTAAAATTACACGCAAGTATACGCATTCGCAAGTAGTATAAGATATATATCAGATTCGTACCTACAGAGACTCTTTTTAGTTAACTTAAGATTATGCACCTATGCAACAATGGTATGGCTATCGCTCAATGCTAAGATAATAACAAGTTGAGTTGTTTATAACTAAGATTAAACTAACATATAATTAACTAAGAATAAAAGTGATTGAATTAACTATATGAGATAAATATGGGATTCTAACTTCATTAAATACTTCATTCAAAGTCATTGTTCTTAACCTTAGCATGCAATTGTGATGACAACTAATCAGATAACACAAAACTAGTACGCCAAATTTTATTGTACGAATACCCTACTACTAGACATCCACAAAAAAGATAGAAGCTGAATAGACACCAATTATGTTGAGACCCTATATGTCTATAGAATTTGACAACATAAAGGTTTAATGAACAAGTTATCTATCGTAATTATATAGGGCAAGTAAGATGGTTAAAATAATGTACAAATCATGCATAATAAATACATGAACCTATGCTAGCATGGCAAGTTCTAAACCTCTATATTCACTTTCGCTTCAATAGAGATTAACACGTTATCTTATATGTTAGCTACGCACATAAGACGAATAAGCACTACCAATACTAGGATATCAATCAATCACCACACACCAAGATATTGAAATAAATTAACTATAGAAATCCATAAGTAAATCCATTAGAACCACACAATAACAATCAGTTCATAAATGAACTCATCGTCACCATGGGTTCCAATGAAAGCATGGTATAAATAATATAAAGTACTAGGGTTCAAAGACAAATCGAAAACAAGCATCTGAAGTACAACTATAATGAAGAATATAAAAGTCTTCTTCTTCGTAGTCGTCTTGTGCTCTCTAGGTCTTTTTTTTTGCTCTCCCTAGTCTCCTCGTTATTAAAGACGTCGAACTAGGGGTTTATATAGGCTTCAGAACGATCATGGGCTTCAAAATCTCAAAATCAGAGAAGAATCAGGATTTCTGCCAAACGGACCCATGTGGACGCCCTACTCATGGTGCACCCATGTTGTACTTCTGTTCTTCCTGAGTGGCCACCCCGCATGTGGCGCAGTTGCCTTGCTCTTCTACTCCGTGGATTCTTCAGCCTTGTCTTTTTTTTACTATAAATTTCACTCCGCTCGTCAGAATTCGATGAATAAGCAGTCCACACGAAGCTCTCGAGATTCTCTAGAATTTGGGAATGTCCTTGACTTCAGATTCTTGGCTCTTTTTAGTATATATTCAATAAAAGCTTCATTCTTCCTCCAACTAGTGCCTGTAATGTGCAAACACAAAAACGCATCAAAAATACCAATAACTTGAGTCCAAAACATTAACTTAAGCCTGAAATAAAGCGTTCCAAGTAGATATAAAATCCGCTTATCAGGGGTTCTATTGGGAGCGTTGTTTTCTGAACTGGTTACCTTCTGAGTTTTGCACGCAAAAACTAGTAATCCTGGAGTTGCCTCATAGCAAATTTGAACAATGTGGGAGCAAGACAAGGTAGGTAGTCGAAGCAGGTTTCTTGAATATATTACAGTTCTTGATTTAATTTATCCCAATTGCACTTATTTTTACAGGTTTCACATGTTTTGGGAAGTTAAAGTCTCTAAACATGTGATATTTTCTGAATCCATCTACATGTCCAGACTTCTCTAGAATACCATGTCTTGAAATATTAAATTTACATGGTTGTGCAAATTTGGAGGTCCACATTGTAATCAGAAGTTTGGTGGAGCTTGATTCCTTAGATTTGGAAGGCCGTGTGAAGCTAAGAAGTCTTCGAGACACTATCTACAACTCAAGAGCCTTGAAAGTTTTAAATCTCTATGATTGCACTAGTCTATAGGTACAACCTACAGAATTAGGAAGCATTGAATCTCTAACCAAGCTCATTGCAATAGGACTATGTGTTTCAAAGTTATCAGATCAAATCGGAAGTTTAACTAACCTTGTTGAGTTGGATATCGGCATAAACAAGAATCTTGAAACTCTTCCGGATAGCATTTGCAACCTAAGATCCATGGAAATTCTTAGGATTAATGAATGTGAAAAATTTGAAACATTACCGGATCAGCTATGGAAGATTAAAAAGTTAAGGAAGCTAGATGGAAGTTTTACTGGACTGTTAAAAAAGCTTCCAGATATAGGATCAAGTCAGATCACATTATTATTGCAAGAAATAAATTTAAATATGAGTGGTTTAACTGCCCTGCCATCTGGTTTAAGTCAGTTGTCAAACCTACAATCTCTTGGACTTGCTGGTTGTTATCTGCTTTCAATTCAAAAACTTCTTACTAATCTGAAACATATAGATGCAATGATTAATAAACTCTGGAAAGATTACCAAATCTATCCAATTTCAAACAGATGGAGAAATACGACCTTTCATATTGTAATGTTTTGACAGAGATGCGAGGCTTGAAAAAACTCACTGCTTTAAGAGAGCTTTATTTGAGATATTGTTGTGGTTTGATATAAATTCAAGGTTTGGATAAATAATTTCGATTGGGAGGTCTTCTGGCAGACAAACATCTCGAAAAACGACTATGTCAGGTTAGCTGATCTCAAGAGTTTACTGCCAAACTTTGTTAAAAAAAATCATTTTATATACTATAATCAAATAACTCTAATCTAAATTTCAAATGTAACTCTTACAATTATTTCGTGTTTTATCATAATTAGTTTTTAATCAGACAATTATACCTCAATGCAATTGACGGAGTCGGTGAGTTTGGACAGAATTCCTTTAATTGCTTAAAGAAAAATTATGACGAAGTCGGTGAGTTTGGACGGAATTCCTTTAAATGCAATCATTGATGATAATAGTACCGAAATCAATATTTTAGGTCATAGTTGAGGACAATAGAATTAAAGACTGATAATTATGCAAAACTAGTTGGAATTCATCTACTGTATAAAACAGAGACCGTGATTCTTGAAGAAGCTGTGCATAAACATATGACTGATATTGATGCATTAAAATTTGTTGATCATGTGCTACAAGATATTTTCCTAGAAATTGCTTGCTTTTTCATTACTAGGGAGAAAAATGAAGTTGTTCAAATACTGGAAACTTACTATACCAACGTTGATCTCAATATTGATATTCTAAAGAAAGCATGTTTACTAAAGATCAGTGATCAAGATGAGTTGGAAATGGATGATCTGCTTCAACATCTGGGAAATAAAATTACGCTCAATAACTTTCCTAACGAGCCTGGAAAATATAGTAGATTGTGGCTATCAGTAGATATACATGAAGTGTTAAAGAATCACATGGTAATTTTTGTATATATCTTATATTTCCAATATATCCAAAGATGTTTTCATATGATTATACATAATGTCACCTTGTCATTAACTTTCCCCCTTCTATAAGATGAAATTGTGTGTTTAAGAAGCACATGGCAATCTAACTCCTCGCCATTTTTCTCCCTATTTATAATTTATTTCTATACTCTAGGTAAGCACTAATATCAATGATACATGTGTTAGGGAATAGAAGCAATTAAAGGTATAATCCCTCGCAAAGTACGCAATGAGAGGGGATTTTTGTAACAGCCCAATTTTTCGGAGTATTAAATCTAAAATCGAAAATAAAATAAAATAGAATCTAATTTCAATAATTTAAAATACCCTAAAGGGCCAAATCAGTAGTCAAACTTATTGAACCAAAATCATAAAATCTGAGATGCGGCTCCAATAATAAATGTCTAACAGATAACTCTAAATCAAATAGCATCAAAATCCACATAGTTCACATCTTTAACTTCCAAAACCCAAACCTGAAATATGTTAAAATAATGAGCTGCCAACAAGTAACCCTCGTATGACGGCTCCAAAATATTATTTTTAAATAAGTTCAAAAATTCTGAATTTCTAAATCGATCAAATAATCTTTAACAGAACAAAAATATTTTATTCCCACGGTTCTAAATTACGGTCGCATTATGCATGCGATACGACTCTATAATTTGATGATTCGATGGGGGCTAGTTTATGCATTCCTTAAGGCAAACTCAACAAAGTATCTATGTGTTCTGGAATGTGCGTAAAACTTATGTATTACACTACCCAGTGATCGGGTTCTACGATTCGATGCGCAATCTAAAAATAGGGAAATTCTATAAAAATAATCTTTTCTAAATTCTATTTTCGATATCACAATTTTAAAAATCAAATCGATCAGATATATTATAAAATAGATTTTACAATTTAAGTGAGCAACGAAAAGTCACTTACCTCAAAAATGACTGAACACAAAATATTAGGGTTAACTATCAAAGTGGTCACTCATCTGAATGTCATAAATCATTTTAATCATCAAACTTAATGAAGTATCATTTGGATCACTAAAGTCATAATAAATATCAAACAGATACCTCAAAATATGTACTCGAGAATTAAAATTTATTTTATGTAGTTCTAAACATCTTTTAAATCCTATTACAACCAAATAAAAGTGACAAATTCATAGTATTTTAGATGATATTGTGAGATTTTTAAAAATTTATCTACTAAATATTTTTATTTAAATAAAGAAAATGACATCAAAATTAAAAATAAATAATAAATAAATTTTTAAAAATCTTATTATATTATATAAAATACTAGAATTCAAACATTTTCATTTGGTTTTAATAGGATTCAAGAAAAATATATAAAACTCCATAAAATAATTTTTAATTGTCGAACACATATTTTGAGGTATCTGCTTGAAACTTATAATGACTTTAATAATTCAAATGATACCCCGTTAAATTTGATAATTTAATTGATATATGACATTCAGTTGAGTGACGACTTTGATATTTAACCCCAAAATATTAACGCACGGACAAATCCTATAACAATTAAGATAAGCGGAACCCGGTTACTTATTCAATTAATTAATCTGTGAACAAATTTTATACACATTTAAAAAAACATAAATTATGGCGGATTATATAAAAGCTGAACAAAATAATTATTCATAGATTTTCACATAGTCGACAGGAAAATCAAGCAATATAAAGTATTTATAATCTATCAAGACCATGCAAACGAGTTCTTGCAGCAACACCAAACACTCACTTTGTTTTATAAAAAAGATATAATAATAATAATAATAATAATAATAATAATAATAATAATAATAATAATAATAATAATAATAATAATAATAATAATAATAATAATAATAATACAAGTCATGGCATACATGTTTGTTGGCTCAAACTAAAGTGTAATCCCAATATAAAACTTGCAAATTCTTTAGTCTCATGTTAGCAATGAGTGTGACAAATGAAACTATGCATTAATAAGTAATATATAATTACCATCTAGTGTCCACGTAAAATAACTATATAAATCATGTTTTAAAACATTAACAGTTTTATTTATTTGATGCTCTAAATTACAATATCAATATTGAATTATGCAAACATGTTATGAATATTTTATCATCAAAAGAAATACTATAAACACATGTCAGGAGTGTCTCATACATAATAACGATTCATGCAAGCCAAGCTATTGACAGAACGCGGCACCTCAACAGTCAATAAATGCTTGAATATTCATGTAATCTATTCATGTTATCATTCATATATTCACGCAAATCATGCAAAAGCATAATTATGAAAATCGAAGAAGAGAAAAAGAAACGCACATGTGTGGACGGATTTATGTACGTCTCTATTGTTATCTATGTGGGTTCTTATATAGTCACTCAAACCCTAAATTTAATTAGGTAATTTTATTATTTGGTCCTAAAGTTTCAACAAACTTTTTAAGCAAAATCCTAAAAATAAATATTCTATACACATAACTATCAAAATTAAAAAGATTTCGATTTTCTAAATTATTCTTATAATTATTTCCACAAATAACAAATCTTATCTCAAATCACATAACTTGTACAAAAAGTTTCCAGAATATCCTAAACAAATATTAATCTAATTAAATTAACAAATAAATCTAATAAATAAATACTTAAAAATTACGGATTTTACATTCTTCCCTCCTTAAAAGAATTTGGTCCTCAAATTCATAAAAATGAAATTAAATAGGTCATATAAAAAAGAATTCATACCTTTATTGCGATAGTTGTCATTTCCCATGAGCTGGAATACACCTTCTTTGACCATCTTGTTATCTACTTCCTTTCTTGGTGGCGGATTGTTAGGACATTGAGCAATTCTGTGTCCGATATCCCCGCAATAAAAATACGTGCTTCTGTTTCAACGACATTCTATATGTGCGTGATTCCCACCACACCCATTTTCTTGATTTTCTTGACCACCAACTTGATCGTACATGTGTTGTTTCTTTAATGGCCCCCCTAAAAAGATTGTCCACCATTTTGAGCGAACCACCTCTTATTCCGGCTACTAGATGCTTTTTCAGATTCTTCCAAGCCTCTCTCAATCACTAATGCCATATTAAGGACAGCCTCATATGTCTGAATTTCAAATGACGCCACAGAATTCCTGATGTCGCTTCAAAGTCCCTCTTCCAATCTTCGTACTCGGCTGCTCTCATCTGCTACTAAGGTCGACGCGTACTTCGCAAGCTTTGAAAATTATGCTTCGTATTCAATGATGGTTCTTCCCCTTGCTGTAGCCGCCTGAAGTCCCTCTCTTTCTGTAGAGGAACTATTATCAGAAAGTACTTGTCCTCCAAAGCCTTCTTGAACTTTGCCCAAGTGTACGGTTCAGGATCTTCTTCAAGACTCACGGCTATCTCGTTCTTCCTCTTTTCCATGAGCCACCAATCATAAATGCTTCATTGTAATTGGTACACAGCTAAGTTCAACTTTTGCTGCTCATTGCTCCCTAAAAGTCCGAAAGTTTTTTCCATCTCTTGGATCCCCATATCAACAATAGGCGGGTCTGTTTCTCCATTAAAAGTTGGCGAGTTAAATGCTTGGACTAAGAGACGATTTTAGGCTTCGGTTGCTGGTTCACAAGCACATCTAGAGTTTTAGCCAGCTGATCCAATACATTTACTTCTTCACCATTGGTGCCCTGATTGCCATTGTTGTTCTGATTTTCGTTGTTGTTCTGATTTTCGTTAGTGTTCTTATTATTTCTGTCCATCTTTTCTGAAACACACAAAACAATTTCTAAACTCATGGTCAATGATCAAAAAGCACAAAGTCATACATATCAAATAATCACACAAACAAGTGTTCTAAATCCAAAATAACATATTAAGACCTAAACGATAGTTATAGGATCGATATCTAGGAAATGTACTAGTTTTAGATATTGAATACAACACATAGGGGGGTTAATGTGTTCTGGATATTTTAGCCTTTTTTAACTATTTTGGTTGGTGAACAAAGCAGATTACTTTGTAGAGATATTGTGTTTAACAGAAATAATAAAGCATACACAACAAACACGGTATTTTCAAGACTCACTTAACTTTTTATTAAAATTAAGTATGTCTTGCTACAAATATTTGGGTTCTTTTGTAAGTAAAGAAATCAGCTTCTATCTTGAGAGAGTTACAATAAAATCAAGATTTGTTTGTTACAACTAAAATAAAAGGACCAGTGCTTACTTTATAAATTAGTAAACACAGATTTACACAACATGCAGTCAGATGTACTAAACCTTACTTTAAGTTATCTATAAAGCTTTCAATTTCTGACTTAGTGAATTGTTGCAAATCGTGTAGGTCTGTGACTTTCCTTTGTTAGTTAATCTTGGCCTTTGATCTTGCACTCTTCAAGATTCTTTTTTAGACTTTTCAATCTAAGTGATTAGATCGTTTGTTGATTGATAATCTTGAATATTTAACTTGTCTGCATTCTGTACTTGAGGTTCATATTGAGATCTCCAGTTTTTTATATAGAGAACTGACATCCCGATAAGTATAATGACTTATCGAGATCTCTGAGTTCTCTATAAGTGTCTTTAACTTGTCGAGGTCTCTGAGTTCTCTATAAGTGAACTTGACTTGTCGAGTTCTCCAAAACTCTGCATGTCGAGATTACTTGTCGATATCTCTGAGATCTCTATAAGCATTTTGACTTGTCGATATCTCTGAGATCTCTAATGAGAAATTGACTTATCGATATCTCCAATCTTCATATCTTTATTTTGACTTGTCGATATCTCTGAGACTTCTTATTAAGCCAATTTGGACTTCTCGATAAGTCATTCTGTAGTTCTCGAATGACTTCTTTATATGACTTCATCTCTGACTTGTAGATATCTTGACTTAGAACATTTTTCCTAAAACAGATTTATTCAACTCCAAGCTTCTTCACCTTTTCTCTGAGGCATGATCTTGTTGATCTTCTTCCAAAGTTTATGTTAGATAATGAATTACACACAAAGGGGGGGGGGTGAATGTGTTTTTGTATTTTATGCTTTTTTTGAATTATTTAAGGTGGTGAACAAAGTAAATTATATCTTGCAGCGAGATGTGTTATACTGAAATCAAACAATCAATAACAGTGAACACAAATATTTCAAAACTCAATTAATTTTATATTAAAATTAAGAATGTTTTGCTACAAAATTTCTAGGCTCTTTGTTGCTAAAGAGATTAGCTTCTTCCTTGAGAAAAATACAAGATTTTCCTGGTCTAAATTGTTACTTCTAACAAAGGACCATTGTTAACTTTATATAATACTTAACTACTGGTTTACACAGTGTATAATAAAAGATGCTATTCACTTTAGTAAACTGTCACTAATCATTCCATTTTAGGAAAATCATATCTTCCATTTCTGGCTTAGCATATCTATGCATATTGTGTTAACTTTGATCTTCCTTTGTCAGTTAATCTTCACCCTTAATCTTACACTCTTCAAGCTGCTTTTTGTAGACTTGTCAATCCAGCTGGTTGGATTGTTTGTTGATTGTTAATCTTGGATATTGAACTGATCTACAATTTTGTACTTTGAGATTTTACCTCGACATCTCCAGTTTGGTCTATAGAGAACTTGACATCTCGATAAGTATATTGGTTCATCGAGATCTCTAGTACTCTATAGTTAATTTGGCTTATAGAAGTTTCCCAATTCTCTATAAGAGAATTTGACTTGTCGAGATCTCTAGTCTTCATATCTTCACTTTGACTTATCGATATCTCTGAGTTCTCTAGTGGCTTCTTGACTTGTCGATATCTTAGAGTTCTCTAGTCAAATTTGACTTGACGATATCTCAGAGTTCTCTACTAAATTTTAACTTGTCGATAACTCTGAGTTCTCTAGTGAAGAAATGACTGGTCGATATCTCCAATCTTCATGTCTTCAATTTGGCTTGTCGATATCTCTGAGTTCTCTAATAGCTTTCCTGACTTTTCTTTGAGTCATTCTAGAGTTCTCGAATGACTTCTCTATAACACTAAATCTGTGACTTGTAGAGATCTTGACTTAAAACAATTTTCTTAAAACAGATTTATTCAACTCCAAGCTTCTTTATAATTCTTCTGAGGCATGATCTTCTTGATCTTCTTCCAGATAGAATTCTTAGGCTTGATACTGTTTATAGAAAATGACTCCAATATGCTCTTTGACATTTTTACAGACTTTAAATGTTAAAATACAAATGCAAACTAAGATTACAATTTAACTTACTTAGGGTTGTCAATTTGACTTAGGCTTGTTATAGTACAGGCATGTCTTGCACAACAATCTCCCCTAATTTGTGAGAAGATTGCTTAACACAAATTCATTTCTGTTAACAAGACTAACCCCAAGCTTCAATAGAAAATAAGACTAATATAAATATTGACACAATTACAGCAATTTTACATTAGATGATTTTGAGTTTGAGTAATTACAAGCATCAGACAAAGACTAGAACTTTTGATTCTTCTCTAATGAGGTCCTTTAAATATACAAGAATTTCAAATTCCTCTATGATTGGAGTCCCTGTTAGAGCTTTTATTAGTTTAGTCTATCTTGCTTTGGATAACCATCCAACATTTCAATTCTGAATTTTGAAAATGAGCCAGCTTTTACATTTAGAAATCTTCGATCTTTGGAGATTCTGCTCATCCCTTTTGCTTTGAGTTCTTCTGATCTTTTGATATACATTTCAATCTCCTCATCATACTTCCTCTTTTTCTCCTCATATTCTGCTTTACTCCTTGCTCTTCTTTCCTCTCTTACAATCAACCATTCAGCAAGAACAGATCTACATGCTCTTGTAGCAATATCCTTATCCTTCAGCAAACTTATCACTCTCTTGATTTCTATTGGAGAGAGAGTGTCCATCAAATTGCTGCCAAGAAAAGGGAAGGACCCATCTTGAAAGTAGATTCTTACTTCTCTTAGAGTTACAACCCAGACTCTAACTATTTCATCAGCTAGTTTTTGAAAATAATCTTCATCTGAGATGTACCAGTTTAGGGGTAGAAAATCATTTTACTTGAAACAATTCCAGATGGCCCTTTCAGTGACTTCACATTTTTCAGTAGGCCTAGCCTTCTTAGGTTTTCTCCCAACAGACTTGAAATAAGTTTTATGTGATGGCTTGATAGAAGGTAGGTTTGTGATTTTCTTGAGAGATGTTTGGCTTGTGGTGATTGGAATTTTTGGAAAGGTGTTAACAGTTTGTTTGTATAGGAATTTAAGCTTAGAGGGTTGAGATGGTTTGATATTAGAGTTTGTTGGCTTTGAAGGTTGAGCTTGAGATGTTTGGATTTTTAGGGTTTGTTGTGGTTCTGAGCCATCATGCCTTCTATTTCTTCTTCTTTCTTCTCCTTTTTTTTATCACCTTCCATCTTCTCATTATGCTTCTCATTATTACTACTAGTTGCTCTTGAAGATTGACTTGGATTTGAGCCAGAAGTTTTTTGTTCATCATGCTTCTGCTCATCATCATCCTTATCACTTCTTACATTAAACTGAGTGGATGGCAACATGGTGTCAGCATTTCTGAGATACCTTTCAAGAATCCTGATCATTTAGTCATCTTTATTTTTCTTGATCTTTTTATACTTCAAGTCAGATTGAATAGTCATGATCAGTCTCATATTCCCTCTCAGACAATTCTTGGGCACATTGAATATTTTGTTCTTCATAATCTGTGGGCAGATATAGGACACTCATTTGCTTGAATATAGATAGGCTTTAGGAAAAGCTGCAATCTGTATATTTTTGAGTTCATTAAGAAGCTGAGTGTCCTCTGTGATGACTATGAACTTTGTCAATCACCACATCCAGCTCAGATGCCCTTAGAGTTATGAGATTTGAGATAGAGACTTGAAGGCATCTGTCTACACCACCATCATTAATATTGACAACAATCCTCTTCTGTAGATAGTTATCAACATTCACCACTACTGCCCTGACTTGATTGATAGTTTTAGCCAATGCTCTTTTGCATGTGATGAAGTTATTTTGAAGAGATATTCTCAAGACTACAAGAAGTTCACTGAATTCTTGATCTTGATTTGGTCCTTCTACAGCCTTGATGAGTCTTTCTTTGCCAACATCAACTTAAGCGCTTGAAGAGCTTTGACCAACATGAATAGGCTCTTTGGATTTAGCTTGAGCATCCCTGGATTGTTGAATCCTAGCCTCAATCTCCCCCTTAGTCTTAGTGAAAGGCATGAGTAAAGGAGTTGGTAGTTCTGGCCTTATGTCTTCAGGTACTGAGGGCAGTGGAATGTTGAGTTTTCTCATGATGGCTCCCAAAGTAACAGAGTTCTGCATTTGGAGATGCTTGTGGGAGTCCACCAATGTCTTGATATCATATTGTTGACTTTTTACCAAATAAGTCAAATCTTGAACTTGAGCAGTGAAAGGCATTTGAGGTTTGTAGAGAAGCCACTTGTGTCTTGAGATCTTGAAAGTCTTGTGAAGAGGAGTGTGAAGTAGAGATAGCAGTAGATGGGCCAAATGAAGCTTGCACATGTTTCTGAATTTCATCCTTAACCAAAGGAGAAGGAGTGTATCTTGCAGTATGTATTTGATCCAGCTTCCACCTTGTGTCATTAGAGTTGGTGATATGATCTTGAATTCCACCTTGTGCAAAGCTGCAAAGGAGTCTTTCAGTTGTGTGACACTCCTGTCAATCCCACCGAGATCATACCTTGACATTTGTTCTGAAAAGGTTTAGAATTGATTTTTGATCTCAGTCTGAGAGGGGATGACTTGATCCATATTTTCTCTTACCATTCATAATCTTGTCTTGATGTCCACTTAATGCGATTTGAAGTACTTTTTCAAAATTGTGGAAAGCCTTGATTTGAGATTTGTAGACATCATTGATGGCATCATACACCTCTTGGGGAGTCAAGGATCTAACACTGCTCCCTAAAATGGTGATGTACTCCTCCCTGACTTAGCTAGCACTGCATCCATTTCAATGGTGAAATCCTTATCCATCCAAGCAACACAGTTAGCATCCTGACCAGCTTCATCAACAATTTTTGCTTGGTTTTCTTCAACATCGGCCTGGTAGGTGAGCATGATAGCTTGGTAGTCCTGGTTTGACATGTTGGATATGAGTAGCTTTTGTGATATCTATGCAAGGCCTCCAAGTTAATCAACTCTAAGATCTTCAATGGTGAAAGGTTGATGTGCAATTTCTTGAAGCCATTGGGAGATTAAGTGTTGTTATTGAGGCTGTGAGGTGGATGGTTGAGGGTCAGAACCACCTGTGACTGAAGTCACAGTTAGACTCACAGATTTCTCTGTGTTAATGATAAGTTGTTGTTCCTCACATGTAGTGGGAACCTCCAATTGAATTGGAGGTGATTTGATTGGGTTATTGTCATGTGCACCAGTCTCAAACCCTTGTGTGTCTTGCACCACACTGTCACCTGAATGTGCTATACTTGCCTCCTCCATAACATGATCATTGGCAATTGTACTCCTAGCATCAACTGCTAATATAATTTCTGCTAGGGTTTTGAGGGGAGTTCTTTCTTGAACAGGAACCTCCAATTGAATTGGAGAGGATTTAGATAGCTCCCCCTTAGGAGTACTACCCTCAAACCTAACAGCCTGTGAAGGTGGATTTACACATGAAGGTGCATTTTTGACATTCATAGGGTCTTCAGTAAAAACTGATGAATCCCCTATGTTTGTATTAGTGTCATCAAGGTCTACCCCGTCATGTAGCCTTTCACCAACTAAATGTGGTTTTTGGGTGGTGAGCAAGGTTTCTTGAACCAAGTCTCTTGATTGAGCTTGCACTTGAGGAATGGATTCAAGTGTTGTATGTGAAGAAGAAATATGTAAGATTAAGATTTATTTTTTAGAAGTGAGTGTTGGCAGATCCCCCTGAATGGATGAGGGAGCTTCAATAGATGTGCTATCACTGTGTGTGCCATCCTTATTTCTTCTAACATACACTTGAATTTGTTCAAATGTTGGCTGTGCAAACTTTGTACAAGGTGCATTGGGGAGAATGCTCTTTTCAATAGACACACCCTGTTGAGAGGATGTATCTAGAGTCTATTTAGTCCCCATTTTTACAACTGCATCCTTTTGTGAGGATACAGAGGTGGTTTGAGTGGTCAACTCAGATTTTTTACCCTTCTTTGTTCTCTTGACCAAAGGTGACTCAGCTTCTATTTCATCCTCACCACTTTCATCTATTACTGTGAGGGTTATCTCCTTTCTGTTCTTTTCACTCACTTCACCCTTTTGAGAGGATAAAGTAGTTGGTTTCCTAGCTACTAATGGTTGTGAAGAAATAGGCTCAACATGGGTAGGTTCATGTGGGTGTGCCTGTGTTTGTGCTTCCACAGGCTCAGTGTAATAACCCCAAAATTTTGAACTTTTTGTAACCCTTATGAATAGTGTTTTTGCTGATATTGCTGAATAAGAAAATTGTTCATGCCACACTATGTAGGGGTTCTTTTATGGATATTCTGAGATTTTATTGGTACTCTATATGATATATAAGTGTATATAAAGATCGTCAGAATCCAAATTTGAACCTTTTGATTTTTCCCGAAAATCCACCAGATATCGAAAGAATTGAGTATAAGGTAACAGGATAAAAAAGAGTTAAATTCAAGGATTTTAATAGAGGATCATAAAAAGGAATATAATTTATTGAGAACGGTTAAGGGAACCTAAGTAATAAGATCCCGGGTATGATCCCTCAAACGATAAATGAAAATGAAAGTTAAGCGAACCGTATAACAGATCAGCGGTCATTAGCCAAATAATTAAAAGCTAATCAAAGAGATTAGTGGGGATGATGTCATCAAACCAATGAGAAGAGGACAAAGGAGGGAGGGTGACATCACATGGTGACATAAGCATGACCAAGCAAGTGTGTTGTTGGTTGAATTAGAACCACACAAAAATTACCATGGTAAAAAGGTAACAAAACAAATCAAAATGTCAACCAACCAAGCCAACAATTCATTTTCACCAAAAACACAAAATTTTCTCCCCATTCTTCATCAAGCTCTCGGCTTTTCTCCTTTTCCAAAGAAAGAAAAATCAAAAACCTAGTTCCAAGCTTTGTTAAATTGCAAGGTAATTATCTAAGACTCCTTATGCATAGTTATGGATATCCTATAAGTTTGAGCTCCTAAATCATTCACAATCTCTTCCTAAAAATCATGGAAGAATATGGTGAATAGTGTTTTTCAAGAACTAAATTTCTTGTTCTTGAAGTTTTGTTTAGATTAAGCTTGGATAAGGACTTTAAGGGTGATTCCAAGCTATTCACTTGATTCTCCACTCTCCAAGGAAGGTATAACCCCTCCAAACCCTAACTTTATTTGAGTAATTAGGTTTAGTTTTGTTGTTATAATTAATGAGAGGCTTGCTAGTTGTAAATGTAGAGATTAGTTGATTTTGTGAAGTTTTTGGAGTGGTAGTTCTTGGATTGTTGATTAATGAACTTAAGTGTAGTTTAAATTCAAGTTTAAGAATAGTATAAATTGATAATATGGAGTTGTTGGGGCTGTTATGGTGAGTTATGGATGGAATTTTGATTGGGTTGTGATTGTGGATTGATTGTGGGTTGATTTGGAATGGTTTAAATTTGGGTAATCGCGTAAACATAGCCGTCGTAATGTCCGATTTACTTTAGGCTATTTTGTTCTTAACATTAGGACCCGTGAACTCACTGCTAGGTTTTGACCATTGCCATGATTAGATAGTTCATGTTACGAGCTTCGTTTTGATATGTAGTTCATTTGAATCCGATGAACGGTTTAGGAGAAACGACCATTTTAAGTAACGGCGTTTCGCGAACGAATTATTACCCCTCGCCTTACTTTGAAACATAGGTTAAAGACCTAAAAGGACTAATTGGAGTATTAAACATTTATGTAAAGTGTTTTAGGCAGTTGGTAAGGCACTCGCGAAAGAATCGCCTTAAAACTCGTAATGGTTAATTTATTAAAAATGGTGGAGCCGAGGGTACTCGAGCGACTTAAGAGAATCAGTAAGCGCAAAGCGAGTGTTAGAGTCTAAACTGGTTAAAGTATAGGTTTATAAGTGACTTTGGTTTAATTCCAACTTATATGTTGTTTATAGGTTACCAGACTCGTCCTAAGCCATTTGTAACCCCCAGTCGCTCAGGCAAGTTTTCTACCCGTTATACTGTTGTAGTGATGTATACTTTTGTATATGCATTATCTTGTGATAGATGCATGATTGTTGTTAGCAAATTCTTGCGATATATTGTAGCATGTGATATGGTATATATGCATGCCTGTTTCGTATTCTTGATACATATATCTGTTGATTCAGTTGATAATACATATGCTAGAGATAAGGGGTAATTTGCATATACCCTTAGTATAGGGGACCCAAAGGTGAAGATTTTTCTAAAACCGGGAGTCGATGCTTCCGAGTATAATATATATATATATTTATATATATATATGAATAGTTTTTAAAAACTATGAATCAAATAAGGTTTATTCGATAACCTTATTTTATTAATGAATATTATTTTGAATATTCATTCAAGGGCTTATGACCCCGTTTATTTTATTAATGAATATTATTATTTGAATATTCATTCGAGGACTTATGACTCCGCTTAATTTATTAATGAATATTATTATTTGAATATTCATTCGAGGACTTATGACTCCGATTATTTACTAATTATTATTCTTAATTTTATTAAAGAATAATGTGTCGATAATCAAACTTACTTTTGATTATTCAAATAAAGATAGTACTTTCGTATAAGTATATCTTTGGTTATTTAATATTCATTTAAAGTATAAGTTTTAAAACTTCTAATTCAATTATTTTTATAAAGATTATTCTTTATGGAAATATTATATAAATAATAATATTCAGATATTTTCTAATATATTGGGACTGATTTATTTTATTAAATCAGCATCACTCCAAACATTCTTAAAAATGTTTTCGAGTCTTCAAAATGATTTGTAAATGTTAGGGCGGATCCCAAAACTCATTCTTATATTTAAGATCCTCCTTTCGAAGGGGATTTAAATACTCGCTCAAAACCTGAGGGATCCGGCTCTGTGGTGTATTTTATATTCGCAACAAGGTTGCTATTCTGATAAAAGAGTTTTTGATTACTTACCCAACACTCGGGAAGTAAAATTCTTGGAACAAGTTAATCCATTAACAGGCATCGCCTGGGAAATATCGGTGAGTTTTCCTTTCCATCTAGATACGACTTCTTAGTGGAGCCGTATCAACAAGTTTCTACTTGGGGAAAGGGAGAACGAGCTTAACGTTTCAGGGCCATGGATTTCATCTGAACTAGGAGTGGCGTAAGTGGTCGAGTAGCGCCGGCCCAGCCTTATTATATTGGCCCAAATGGCCCGGAAGTTCCGCTAAGACGGTCCATTCCTTAGGAGTCCAATGTTCGGTTGACAAGTAAATCCGACAGGTTCTCCTCTACATGTAGAAAATGGTGGGGTTGTACTACTACGACTGATCATCGTAAGTGGTCTTCCTGGCGCGGCAAACTCCCGTAATGTGTTCATCATCCAATTGGATATTTCTGCAACACTACCCAGAGCACTTCGATAGAAAGGCTACGGTTGGGCGATTGTTGAGTGTTGGCAGGGTCGAGTTTTCAAAATGATGTTTGCATCAAATGAAGTATCTCGTAACTTCATTTTATTTTGATGATATTTTAAAGATTGATTCTATACAAGTTTTGTCTTGTAGCTTAATCTATGGGATGAACTATTTATACATTGAACGGTGGTAGTTCAAGTAGTATTCGGAAAAGATATAAGCATATTGGAGTATCTTGTAACTTCATATTTTAAACTTATATTTAGTTGATGATTGTCTTATGAATGACAAAGGTTTCAGGAAAATGTTGAGACAAGGTCAGATATATTAGATCACCTTGCAACGATATTTTTATACAGTTATAAACTGGAACTCTGTGTATATTATACATGTTAGAGGATTTTAAAGATTGTGAAAAGTATATATGTATATATATACTGAATATTTTGCGACTTGCTCGCGCTAAGATATCAGCTTGGTTCATTTCTTCTTGACCAAGACTTTCACGAGTACTATGAGAATGCTCATATATTGTTAATCATTATACATATTATTTTGGTGGGCTTGTTGCTCACCCTTGCTTTCTTCTTTCATCACACAACAACAGATAGAAAAGATGAACAGGACCAAGCTCCCGATTTGCAAGCGGTTAGGAAACGTTCCGCAGTTTCCTGTAGGCGTTGATGCCGTTATAGCCGAGGTAGGATCTACCAATAGGCTAGGCTTTCAACTTCTGATGTACCAGATTTATGTATATTTATGAATTGTAATAATGGCAAAGAAATGTAAATTTATTCAGAAACCCTTTTGAGGTGTAATGGCTTATAATTGTGGAATAAAACGACTTGTGTTATTTTTGGTATTATCTCTGAGACTATAACTTGTGGTGTATGTATATTGTGGGGTCACAGTACGTAGTAGTTCGTTGTTTATTAAGATTAAGTGTTATGAAGGGAAATAGAACTCGTGACAACCCGGATCCCCGACCCCAGATTTGGGGGTGTTACAGAAATGGTATCAGAGCTAAGCGTTATAAACCTCAGAGATGATGTGACGTTAAGATAATAAGTTCACTCAGATAATAAGAACTCTTGCCAAGTTGATAGTCGGGCTACCTAACGTAGTACTGACAGTTAAAACCCTTACGGGAACCCTTATAAATATTATGATAGTAACATAGTTCCTTCTCGTATAGGGCAGCGGGGCACCGAACCCTGAGGTTCAGGAGTATCAGCATAAGGATGTTTTATTACATGTTGGAGATCAAATTGTGAATCTGATAGAATACCCTAACGAGGGACCGGATGAGATTCATATTGAGAATGTTGCGGTTGAGGATGTTATCCCAAAAGGGATTGTTGCCGAGGAGGATCTCGTGGAGGATCCTGACGAGAATGAAGAGAGGACCGTTGAGGAATTGATGACCGTAGTCAGGGCGACTACCAGAGCAAGAATGGCCACGAGGGTGGAACTAGAGGATGAATAGTTACCAAGGGCACAAAGGTTAATGAGGGCAGAAGGAATGGGGCCTTCCATGACACCAATTATACCAGTATCAGACCCTCTTCTCGAGGTTCCTCAAGACATCCATGAGGTTCCACCAATTCCTGTTCCCTCCCATGTACAGAGCCCAGCACCTACTGAGGAAATGTCACCTTTATCTCCTGCACCATTGTCACCTGATACCGTGCTTGGTTATCCATTTGGATCCCCTGGGCCTGCACCACCTGCACCCCATGGACTGCTAGATGCAACCACTCAGGCTTCTCATATCGCCGATTATTACATGACTTTGGGTGGCCTGTCTGAGGCCCGTAATGTTAGGAGTGATCTGTTGGATCGACTTACTGCACCAAAGATTGAGGACGGGGTACTTCCGGCAGGATTAGCTCATAGCATGGAAAGGATTGAGGCTACCACCCGTGTTATAGCTAGAGGCCATCTTGAGGGTCAGATTGATCCAGCTCTACTTGCAACTATCTTAGACCTCATCACCTCTGTGATGGAGCAGGTTAGGGATGTCGTGCATGCCCGCATTTCTTGATCCATGGTAGTGTGCAGAGCCAGAGCGATCAGACAAGGGTTTCATGTAGCACCGCTTTTGGAGGATTAGCCTAAGTTATGAATGATTAATTTTAATGACTAGAGGATTATCTATGGTAGTACTTTTGGGATAGAAGCGATCAGATCAAATGATGTAATTCTCTTTCATGTGTTCAGTTGTTGTACCTCGAACAAATGGTTATGTATATATTTGTTCCTTTCAGTTCAGATCAGTTTGTTTGTGATAAGTTCATATTGTTAGTTGCACTATCAGCACTTAATAGTGTCATGAAGTTTATAGAACTTGAGAATTCATAATTTGCAATCATGCAAGGACTGTACGAGGGAAAGATTTAAGCAAAGTAAGTAAGACAAATATCCAGAGATTCTCAAAAAAAATTCCAAGCATTATGCCCCCATGAGGAATAAGATTAGGGGCAAACCTTGAATGTGATAATCAGGGAGGTCGTAATTAAAATAAGGAACCCAGAATATAATGAAGTGGAAAATGAGGATTTTAAATTAAAAGATGACCCCAATTATGGGGAATAGGAAGAAATATTTAGACTGAGAAAACAGAAGTCGGGCAAGATAGGAAGAACCAGGATGGTACTCCTATTGGGCAATCCATGGACCTGCCTAAAACAAAACTTATACTTTTACCCCTAACCACCACCTTGAGGAATAATGTGGTGTGAAATTCTTTCAGGACCTTTAAGTCGCTAAGCTCTCAGAGTTCCTAGGAACAAGCTGACCCAGTCGAGGCAAGAGCCTGGCTAAAGGAAACTTAGGAATCATTTGAGATTCTAAATGATTGACGAATCACAAAAGACTGTTTTTGTCACTTACCCTCCTAAGAGAGAGGCCACCCACTGGTGAAAGACCAAGAAAGGCACGGAGCAAGAGGTTATGATAAACTGATTATAGTTCAGTCAATTGTTTTCGAGAAATTAAATCCCAAGGTTAGGGAGATAGTGTAAAGGCTTTAAGAGACAGAACAAAGGCGGACGAATATGATGAATTATGAATCTAAGATTGTAAAAGTTGTAAAGATTCGTTCGGAGGACAAGAATCCCAGAACGACGTGATGTTTGCAGTAAATAATTAGTGGGTTCATGAAATGATTGTAAGAGAAAGGAAAATAAAAAGAAACTGAAGTGGAAAGGAATATAAAGGCAATAGAGTTTGAGGAATGATAAGGGAGTTGGGTATGAGAAAACCCTAAAGAATCATACTAATAAAAATGGAAAAGTATGTAATCGTCAGGATGAGGGTGATTCACCATGAGTTAAAAATTGATGGTTGAAGGCATAAGAGATATATATATATATTTTATTCCCTGTAAGTTGGGAGGATTCGAGGAAACCTTGAGATAGTTCGAAGGATAAATAATGAGACGCGGATAGACTAAGGAGACAAGAAAGTAAGAAATTAGGAAAATTGGATGAAGGAAGTGACCTTCAAGAATGTGAAGTGTAAGACTGGTGGCTTGATACCCAGAAAGGGAGACACCATGTATGAAAGATATCCCAACATTGAGATGACTGTTGAGATAAACAACAAAAGTAGATAAGGAATTATTAAGAAGAAGTTCACGTTGAACACGACCAATATCTTCCAGAACATCCTTGTTATCGTTACCAAATTAGGCAAGAAAAGCGGATAACCGTTGTTATCTTTTGGAGGCCATATTGATTGACCTCATTTTGAATACAGATGTTATTGTGAAATTAGGCATATACTATCGAGGTGGGAATGATTGAATAAGACACCCTTATCAGGAATATATGACTTGATTTATCCATGGAAGGATGCATGTACCTTTTTAAAGGTGGAATTAAGGATAGAACATCGGTAACTTAAAATGAATCCTAGGGGAATGCATAAAGGTTGGCATTTCACCCTTAATAGGGATAGTATGAGTTTTGACAGTATGAATTGGAAAGAATTAATGTAATAACAACCTTCAGGAATCAGTGGAGAAATTTTTTCAGAAGTATATAGACAATGATTCTGGTATTAATAAATGGTATCTTATATGCCCTGTATCTAGGGAATACAGGAGGAACGATGCAAGGATAACCTTAGAGGTTTTACAAGGAGAAAGGTAATACTCAAAATTCTCAAGAATAGAAATGTTGATAAAGGAAATATGACGTAATTATAATGATGCCAAGTGGGGCACGTGTTAAACCACGAGAAAGTATGGATCGAACCAGTAAAGGTCGAAATTGTTCAGGGCAATTAGGACCTAAGATAAAAGATGTTCTAAGTATGATTGAGAGTCAGTCGTGACAGTGATTAACCTCTAAAGACTGAGGCAATAACTTATGGAAAAATGGTGATATTTTTTTTTTACTCATCAGATTTTAAGGAAAACATCTTCACATAAGCAGTGATTGAAATGAGGTAGAAAATTTATTCAGAGATGGTTAAAATGACATTGACTGTAAGGAAATTTTACTATCAGGAAAGGCCAAAGAGGTGGCCGACACCTTAAAGGTAAGAGGATAATTATAGGCGCTTGTGCCAAAGGAATACAGTGATGATGGTTAAAGCTGTGAAGGTTGTATTATGGTTTGGAAGATTGACATTCCTTCTGATGACTGTGCAATACCCAACCGTAATAGTAGTTGGTAAAGGTTTAATTCGTATAATCGCCATGAGCAGGCTATCTATCTCAGAAGGTACTATCTTGAGATAATCCAGGACCATATTTCAAAAAGGACTAGACGAACCTTTGAGTTAGGTCTTCTATTTAAGGCATATGATTAAGAATGGTATTAACCTGCTATCGTTGCTTTGATAGAAACTCTTCTGCAATTTTATCTGCTTCATGTCATAAAAGTACGTCAGAATTTGGAGTGTTCTTCATGAATTATGAATGGTGATTATGTTAACTCCTTAGAAGAATTCTATACGACATGTATGGACTCCGTATGGTTAGATATTAAGATTTCATGGAAAGTGAATGACGACAGTAGGTCAATGGTGGACCATAGTAATGCAGCAATGATTCTGCGAGTAATGAGTCGATTACAACCGTGAGAGTTGTATTGGAATGGATGTTGAGATTGAGTACCACTAATCGGGTCGTGTTGACGTATAAGTTATCTTTGATAGAAAAACTAGGTCGATTATTTACCTATTGAATATTTATTCCTTCTATCAATAGAGAGTCGTATTACTATACGAGGAAGGTTGCAGTGCAAGCATAAAATTCTAGTAACGATGATGTCTAGAATGAGGTCCCAGATTCGAGTTTCGATATCGAGGGAGTTTCAAAGGTGATTGTGTATAAGCTCGAGGAAGAGCATGGGTCCATAGAATGATGGACGGAATAGCGAATACCTGATGTTGATATATATACGTATATGTTTTGTTCTCCTATGACAAACCTCTATAGTTCAGAGGTAAATTCCAAGCCAGATATTTTGTGGCAGCATAATTTATATATATATACAATTCTCTTCAATTCATTCTTTTCTCTCCTTTCATTTTGTATAAGGTGAGAAGAACAACCCTTCCAGAAGGGGAGGTATTGTCGAATGACTATCTATCTGTGTGATAGAAGCCTAGTAGGATACCACATGTTGTTTAATTGCTTGTCAAGTACTAAAGGTTGGCCACCTTCTGTACTAACTATGCAATATAACAAGTGTTCATGATCATAGTGATCTCTAAATAAATTCTTTTACTTCTATATGAAGGACCAAGCTTTCAAAGATGGAGGCAGCTAGAGAGGAAGTGGTACCAAGTATGGTGGTATTCCGATTCTAACGCGTTCGTGATACTAAGGTTGACGCGATTATTAAAAGGTTATAGAATGCTAACGAGCAAAGGGGTAACCAGTATAATATTAGGAACGGAAGGTAGTAGCGATTACGAACTGGAAATGAATGGGTATTGAGAAGCAAAAGCTCTAATGCTAAAAGCTATAATAAGAGTCTGTGCAATAGACTTGGAAGAATTTGGAATGATCACTTAACGCGGATGAGTTTTCTCACAATAATAGATCGTATGGCAGGTATCGAGATGTCGTCTTATGAGATCTTTGAGGGAAGACAATGTCGATCTCCCTTATGTTAGGATGAAGTAGTAGAGCGCAAGATTCTCGGACCAGCAGTGATTCAAAGGACCAAGGATATAATAGATTTAATCAGAGGATGGCTGGTAGTAGCCCAAGATGGATATAAAAAGTATGTTGATTCGACACAAAAGGATAAAGAATAGGAAATTGGGGACCTAGTAATGTTAAAGGTATCCCTTGGAAAGGATTGATGAGGTTCAAAAAGAAAGGAAAGCTAAGCCTACGAATTGTTGGACCCTTTGTGGTATTAAGACTTATTGGGAAGTTAGCATATGAGCCAGCCCTACCCCCGAACATGTAGCAAGTTCATAATGTGTTCCATGTGTCAATGCTAAGGAAGTACCATCGGGATGCCAGACACATAGTGGAGTACGAGCATGTGGACATGCAACCAGATCTGACTTACGTGGAGAAACCAGTAAAAATTATGGATAAGAAGGAGCAGGTGCTTCGGAACAAAGTGATCAAGCTAGTCAGAGTGCTATGGCAGAATCATAATGTGAAAGAATCAACTTGGGAACTAGAGAGCGCAATGCTAGAAAAGTACCCCCATTTGTTTTCTATTTGATTCCGGGACGGAATCCTTTTAAGGAGGGGAGACTGTAATAACCCCAAAATTTTGAACTTTTTGTAACCCTTATGAATAGTGTTTTTGCTGATATTACTGAATAAGAAAACTGTTCATGCCACACTATGTAGGGGTTCTTTTATGGATATTCTGAGATTTTATTGGTACTCCATATGATATATAAGTGTATGTAAAGATCGTCAGAATCCAAATTTGAACCTTTTGATTTTTCCCGAAAATCCACCAGATATCGAAAGAATTGAGTATAAGGTAACAGGATAAAAAGGATTTAAATTCAAGGATTTTAATAGAGGATCATAAAAAGGAATATAATGTATTGAGAAAGGTTAAGGGAACCTAAGTAATAAGATCCCGGGTATGATCCCTCAAACGATAAACGAAAACGAAAGTTAAGCGAACCGTATAACAGATCAGCGGTCATTAGCCAAATAATTAAAAGCTAATCTAAGAGATTAGTGGGGATGATGTCATCAAACCAATGAGAAGAGGACAAAGAAAAATCAAAAACCTAGTTCCAAGCTTTGTTAAATTGTAAGGTAATTATCTAAGACTCCTTATGCATAGTTATGGATATCCTATAAGTTTGAGCTCCTAAATCATTCACAATCTCTTCCTAAAAATCATGGAAGAAGATGGTGAATAGTGTTTTTCAAGAACTAAATTTTTTGTTCTTGAAGTTTTGTTTATATTAAGCTTGGATAAGGACTTTAAGGGTGATTCCAAGCTATTCACTTGATTCTCCACTCTCCAAGGAAGGTATAACCCCTCCAAACCCTAACTTTATTTGAGTAATTAGGTTTAGTTTTGCTGTTATAATTCATGAGAGGCTTGCTAGTTGTAAATGTAGAGATTAGTTGATTTTGTGAAGTTTTTGGAGTGGTAGTTCTTGGATTGTTGATTAATGAGCTTAAGTGTAGTTTAAATTCAAGTTTAAGAATAGTATAAATTGATAATATGGAGTTGTTTGGGCTTTTGTGGTGAGTTATAGATGGAATTTTGATTGGGTTGTGATTGTGGATTGATTGTGGGTTGATTTGGAGTGGTTTAAATTTGGGTAATCGCGTAAACATAGTCGTCGTAATGTCCGATTTACTTTAGGCTGTTTTTGTTCTTAACATTAGGACCTGTGAACTCACTGCAAGGTTCTAACCATTGCCATGATTAGATAGTTCACGTTACAAGCTTCGTTTTGATATGTAGTTCGTTTGAATCCGATGAACGGTTTAGGAGAAACGACCATTTTAAGTAACGGCGTTTCGCGAACGAATCATTACCCCTCACCTTACTTTGAAACATAGGTTAAAGACCTAAATGGACTAATTGGAGTATGAAACATTTATGTAAAGTGTGTTAGGCAGTTGGTAAGGCACTCGCGAAAGAATCACCTTAAAACTCGTAATGGTTAATTTATTAAAAATGGTGGAGTCGAGGGTAGTCGAGCGACTTAAGAGAATCAGTAAGCGCAAAGCGAGCGTTAGAGTCTAAATTGGTTAAAGTATAGGTTTATAAGTGACTTTGGTTTAATTCTAACTTATATGTTGTTTATAGGTTACCAGACTCGTCCCAAGCCATTTGTAACCCCCAGTCGCTCAGGCAAGTTTTCTACCCGTTATACTGTTGTGGTGATGTATACTTTTGTATATGCATTATCTTGTGATAGATGCATGATTGTTGTTAGCAAATTCTTGCGATATATTGTAGCATGTGATAGGGTATATATGCATGCCTATTTCGTATTCTTGATACATATATCTGTTGATTCAGTTGATAATACCTATGCTAGAGATAAGGGGTAATTTGCATATACCCTTAGTATAGGGGACCCAAAGGTGAACATTTTTCTAAAACCGGGAGTCGATGCTTCCGAGTATATATATATATATATATATATATTTATATATATATATGAATAGTTTTTAAAAACTATGAATCAAATAAGGTTTATTCGATAACCTTATTTTATTAATGAATATTATTTTGAATATTCATTCAAGGGCTTATGACCCCGTTTATTTTATTAATGAATATTATTATTTGAATATTCATTCGAGGACTTATGACTCCGCTTAATTTATTAATGAATATTATTATTTGAATATTCATTCGAGGACTTATGACTCCGATTATTTACTAATTATTATTCTTAATTTTATTAAAGAATAATGTGTCGATAATCAAACTTACTTTTGATTATTCAAATAAAGATAGTACTTTCGTATAAGTATATCTTTGGTTATTTAATATTCATTTAAAGTATAAGTTTTAAAACTTCTACTTCAATTATTTTTATAAAGATTATTCTTTATGGGAATATTATTTAAATAATAATATTCAGATATTTTCTAATATATTGGGACTGATTTATTTTATTAAATTAGCATCACTCCAAATATTCTTAAAAATGTTTTCGAGTCTTCAAAATGATTTGTAAAGGTTAGGGTGGATCCCAAAACTCATTCTTATATTTAAGATCCTCCTTTCGAAGGGGATTTAAATACTCGCTCAAAACCTGAGGGATCCGGCTCTGTGGTGTATTTTATATTCTCAATAAGGTTGCTATTCTGATAAAAAGGTTTTTGATTACTTACCCAACACTCGGGAAGTAAAATTCTTGGAACAAGTTAATCCATTAACAGGCATCGCCTGGGAAATATCGGTGAGTTTTCATTTCCATCTAGATACGACTTCTTAGTGGAGCCGTATCAACAAGTTTCTACTTGGGGAAAGGGAGAACGAGCTTTACATTTCAGGGTCATGGATTTCATCTGAACTAGGAGTGGCGTAACTGGTCGAGTAGCGTCGGCCCAGCCTTATTATATTGGCCCAAATGGCCCGGAAGTTCCGCGAAGACGGTCCATTCCTTAGGAGTCCAATGTTCGGTTGACAAGTAAATCCGACAGGTTCTCCTCTACATGTAGAAAATGGTGGGGTTGTACTACTACGACTGATCATCGTAAGTGGTCTTCCTGGCGCGGCAAACTCCCGTAATGTGTTCATCATCCAATTGGATATTTCTGCAACACTACCCAGAGCACTTCGATAGAAAGGCTACGGTTGGGCGATTATTGAGTGTTGGCAGGGTCGAGTTTTCAAAATGATGTTTGCATCAAATGAAGTATCTCGTAACTTCATTTTATTTTAATGATATTTTAAAGATTGATTCTATACAAGTTTTGTCTTGTAGCTTAATCTATGGGATGAACTATTTATACATTAAATGGTGGTAGTTCAAGTAGTATTCGGAAAAGATATAAGCATATTGGAGTATCTTGTAACTTCATCTTTTAAACTTATATCTAGTTAATGATTGTCTTATGAATGACAAAGGTTTCAGGAAAACGTTGAGACAAGGTCAGATATATTAGATCACCTTGAAATGATATTTTTATACAGTTATAAACTGGAACTCTGTGTATATTATACATGTCAGAGAATTTCAAAGATTGTGAAAAGTATATATGTATATATATACTGAATATTTTGCGACTTGGTTGCGTTAAGATATCATCTTGGTTCATTTCTTCTTGACCAAGACTTTCATGAGTACTATGAGAATGCTCATATATTGTTAACCATTATACATATTATTTTGGTGGGCTTGTTGCTCATCCTTGCTTTCTTCTTTCATCACACAACAATAGAAAGAAAAGATGAACAGGACCAAGCTCCCGATTCGCAAGCGGTTAGGAAACGTTCCGCAGTTTCCTGTAGGCGTTGATGCCGTTATAGCCGAGGTAGGATCTACCAATAGGCTAGGCTTTCAACTTCTGATGTACCAGATTTATGTATATTTATGAATTGTAATAATGGCAAAGAAATGTAAATTTATTCAGAAACCCTTTTGAGGTGTAATGGCTTATAATTGTGGAATAAAACGACTTATGTTATTTTTGGTATTCATCTCTGAGACTATAACTTGTGGTGTGTGTGTGTATATTGTGGGGTCACAGTACATAGTAGTTCGTTGTTTATTAAGATTAAGTGTTATGAAGGGAAATAGAACTCGTGACAACCCGGATCCCCGACCCCAGATTTGGGGGTGTTACACTCAGGAACCATTGTTACACTAGGTTGACTTGCACTAGTTCTCATATCTTGCATAGAATAAGGGTAGGTCTTAAATCTTTCAATCATGAAAGGTGTTAACTTAAAACCCACTAGAACCTTATTCTTAGTAGTAAGTGACCCAAATAGAATTTTGGACACTTGCTTACAGTTGCCAATTAATGACCTATTTACTCCTTCAAGCATTTATATGTCATTGACTTTATGGTTTAAAGCAGACATTATGAATCTAGGAAGAAAAAATTCCTTACCTCTTGACTCCAATGGCATGGATAGCCTGGTGCTCCATTCCTCCAGTATGTAGTGTCCTACATTGAGTTATTTGTTGTGGGCCATTGAGTAGACCAGCTTCTGGAAAACACTAGATATGTTGTCAAATCCTGACTTTCTATAGGTAAAAGCCCTTATTACTGAATCAAATAGGAAGGACCATTCTCTCCTCAAGTGCTTCTTGTTCATGTTTGACAAGTTGATCTTCTTAGAATAGTTAGCGAAGTCCATGAATTCATAGAGTTCATCCTGAGTTGGAGCCTCCACCAGTTTGTCAGTAGGTATTCCTAATGCCATATTGACATTATCCTCAAAGATCTCCACATGTAGGACCTTGATTGTGCAGTTTATTACAATTGAAATAGCCTAGTTCTCATACACAATTGTCCTTGTCACTGCTGTGTTCCAAAAATCCCCTAACACATCCAGGTAAAGCACATGATTAGCAGTAAGAGCCCCTACAAAGTAGGTCTCAGACAAGAACTTGACAAAATATTTAAAAGTCTCAGGTGCTTGGTTTGCATCTAAGAATGCAAGGAAGTTGGTCTCCTTTGGGATGAAAGGTACTATATTGTTGGCTGCCATTGTTATGAGTATGAAGTTTGGTGGGTAAGAAGAATTAGTGAGAAAGGAGTGAAAAAGAGAGTGAAATCGATTTTGGATTGAAAAGATGGATCACTTGAGTTCTCGAAAGTGTAAGTATGTATATGTATCGAGATGTCTGGGTATTTATAGTAAAAGTAAATGACTTGTCGAGAAGTCAAAAATAGACGTTTGGAGTATACTTGTCGAGAAGTCATTTTGAGATGTGAAAAACATATCGATAAGTAATTTTATTTATTCTTGTAGAGAACTAAAAATTAACTCATCGAGATGTCAGATAAATACCCAGTTTGTCCAAAATGGACTGAATTGATTCCAATTTTTATTTGAATAAGTTCAAAATAAAATCAGAATAAATTTGCCAAAAGTATTTTTACCAAAATAATTTATTAAATTAAATTATTTCAGTTCTGAGTTATTGATAAGTCTAAAAGTTATACTTTTAGAGAACTCTGTGAATTAACACTACTAGAGAACTCTACAATGACTTATCGATAAGTCATAATAAAGCTGATCGAGAAGTCACTCGAGAAGTTAGTAATTGACTTGTCGAAAACTCACTCGAGAAGTCTTAAAATGACTTGTCGATAAGTCAATTTAGACTTATCGAGAACTCAGTTCTCTATATACTTTTGATCTCTTTGATTCTTCCTTATGTTAATTTTACATATTAAGGATGTAAATTAACATGTAGACAGTTTTCCTAGAATTTGAAAAATTCCAAGCTGAATTTTTGTTTTTGAAAAATAAATATGCAGATATTTCTGAAATAGTTATAATTCATATTTCAGTTAATTTCCAATTAAATCAAATCAATTTTGATTTACTAGAAATTAATCTGCTGCCAAACACTAATCGAGTTTTTGCCTTAGGATGAAGAATTAAGCACTCCAATTTCACCTACAAGTCTAGTCAAAGTTGTTTCATCCAAAGGTTTAGTAAAAATGTTAGCTAATTATTTTTATGTTGGAACAAAAATGAGCTCAATGGTAACATTTGTAGCATGTTCTCTAATAAAATGGTACCTTACATCAATATTATTTGTTCTAGAATGATTAACTGGATTAGCCACTATAGATATAGCACTAGTATTGTCACACATAATTGGAATTTTGTGTAACACTAGGCCATAGTCCATTAGTTGATTTCTAATCCAAAGCACTTGAGCCCAACAACTTCCTGCAGCTATGTATTCATCCTTTTCTATAGAAGTTGACACAGATTGTTGTTTCTTGCTATACCAGGATACAAGTCTTTGTCCAAAAACTGATAGCTTCCACTAGTGCTCTTTCTGTCAACCCTGCATCCAGCAAAATTTGCATCTATGTAGCCAACGGATTTAAAACCAGTTCCCTTAGGATACCATAATCCCAGGTTTGGAGTCCCCTTCAAGTATCTGAAAATCCTCTTTACAGCCATCAAATGTGATTCTTTTGGATAGTCTTGAAATCTTGCACACAAACATGTAGCAAACATGATGTCTGGTCTACTTGCAGTTAAGTAAAGTAAAGATCCAATCATCCCTCTATAGCTTTAAATATCTACACTTTTGCCCTTTTTATCTTCATCCAACTTTGTTATTGTAGACATAGGTGTAGATGCAGGGGAACAGTCAACCATGCCAAAAATTTTTAATAAATCTTTGACATACTTAGTTTGGCTAATGAAGATTCCATCACTTCTTTGGCTAACTTGAAGTCCAATAAAGTAACTTAATTCCCCCATCATACTCATTTCATATTCACTCTGCATAAGCCTGGAGAATTTTTGGCAAAGATTTTCATTTGTAGAACGAAAGATGATATCATCCATGCAAATCTGAACTAGGATCATATCAACACCATTGAACAGAATGTTCATGGCCTTTTTATCTTTCCTGACTTGTTCAAGATCAGGTTCAGACCATTCATGCCTTGGCTTTGGAACAGATGGTTCATTTCCTGTTGCAGCTCTCATTGGAACATGAGGGCCTCTTTCTATGCAGTCCACATAGGCCTCATCTTGAGAAAGCATATGAAGATGCATCTTTACCTTCCAATGATGGTAATTATCTTTATCAAGAAAAGGAATCTTGACTCCAACATCTTTCTTGTTCATCTTGCTGTATTGTTTTGATCTTTAAACTCTTTGTAGATTAAGAGCTTGCTCTGATACCAATTGTTAGTCCCTTAACAATATAGCAAGAATTACAGAAGGGGGGTTGAATGGAATTCTTGAACTTTTTCTTGAGATAAAAATGTTCAACTCGATTATAGATATATTTGTTTTGATTAGCACAATGCGGAATATAAACTTTAATGAATCAAAACAAGAGTAATTAAAAACAAGAGTCTTTAAAAACTTTCTGGTGGATTTAAATAATTCCACCAGAGATATATTTAATATATCGAGAGGACTCTGTGTGCAGAAATGCTCACAGCTGCTTATACAAAATAGAACTACTAAGAACACAGGAAATGCTAAAGATAGTGCTTACAAAGATTTCTCTGTGTTTGTTTCTTAGCTCTCTTAGTTGTTTTTCTATTTGCTACTCTCTTGGTTTATATATTACCAAGATTACAAAGTCAAAAGAACTGAATAAATATAAAATCTAACAGTCTTGATCTTTGCTGCTTTTCGTCCTCTATTACCCAGTTAATGGGCTTCCACAGTGTGTTTGTATCCAACTCAACGGTTGTGTGTCAGCTTTCACTGTTCAACTGATGTTTGAATCTTGATATGATCATCCGTCGACTTTCAGATCATCCGTCGATGACTTACTTGATCATCCGTCGACTGCTATTTTAAACATCCGTTGAAAGTCATTTGATCATCCGTCGAAACTTTGTTAATCATCCGTTGGTAGCTATTTTGGCACTTGACTTCATTTCACTTATACAGAATTACAAGAAATTGCTTATGTACGGTTAATCAACCTATTCTGCATATCTAGTTAAAGTCAACATGACTTATATGCTACTATAAATTCTATACAAAGGTGCATACAACACTGTGCTACAAACTTATTATTACATAAGCTACTCACTCGATAGATAATAAGTTACTCATCCGTCGGGACTAAAATGAGTTATCCGTCGGGACTATAATTCTTATCCGTCGAGTGCTACATTATTTCACTAAGTAAAATCTACTTAGATGTTTTGTTTAGGTAATCATCAAGTGCACAACATATTCACAACATGCAGGAAGCCAAAACAAGTTAGGAAGAACTCTTATGATTCTAATCAGAAGAGTAAATCTGAAAGGGCTTACCTGGAAAAGAGAAGAAGCTGGGATGATACTGACAGTGAAGATGAAGAAGTTGGGAATCTTGCTCTCATGGCTAGTGATGCAAACACCTCATCATCAAGAAAAGAGGTAAAATTTACTGATGCTGAATTAGTTTATCATCTAGGAGGTTCCTTAGATTGTGCTCGTCGTGACAATGAAATGTTAAATCAACAAATCAAAGACCTTGAGAAAGAGGTCAATGAATTAAGACTTGTGCACATTAATCAAGATAAATTAAAAGAACAAGTATCTTTTCTAGAGAATAGAGTTGACTGTTATAGACAACTCGAAGCTATTCTCAAAGACAAGATCACCGGTCTTGAGACTAAGGTCAAAGCTTACTTTAATTTTTGCTCTAAGGCTAAAGAGTTTTACAATAAGCAAGCAATCAAACATCTGGAGTAGGTTATGATTATAATGTTGCTATTGGAAAATTAGGCATGAACTCCCCTCCTCATGTCTGTGTTAAAGGTAGGGAAGTACCACATGTGCTTAAGGGTGTTGATGAAACCCTCTATAAAAAATCAATTGCTGAACCATTTGATGAGACCTCATTTATTATTCAAGAAGAAATCCGTGCTGAAGATCTTGATAATGAGAAAGTTGTTTCCAAGTCAAGTGTGTCAAAGGTTCCAGTCAAAGTTATGAAAGCAACTGAGACTAACTCAGACACACATTAGTTGGATAACAAAAATGCCATGTTTACCATGCATAAGTTGCCTTTTGTTAATCCCTCTCATAAAGCATGTGGTGTTCCTGATTGTATGTCTTGTGCTTTTAATTTGATGTATGCTTATTTTAATGGTAAGCATGTTTCTAATGATAAGACTACTCCTCGTTAGCATGTGAATAATAGGAAGCATGATAGGTCTAAGACTGCTAGTCCTCCTAAAGCTAGAAAGGAGACATTTGTGCCTAAGCCTAAACAGAAATTTGTCAAGGCTGTTTACAAGGTCAAATGTCCAGTCAGTGAGAAAGTTGAGAACATCAAAGTTAAAAATGTTGTTTTGCCTGAAAAAGGCCAATTTTACAAGTATGTCGGACCCAACCAAGCTTGGGTTCCGAAGAAGGTCTAATCCATTTGTATTGCAGGGCATTAAACAGGTACAACCGGTAGTGTGGATTCTTGACAGCGGATCATCAAGACATATGATCGGAGATAGAGCCCTGCTATCAAATGTGGTTGAGAAAGCTGGCCCAGTGGTTACCTGTGGAGATAACAGCAAATGTTTAACTGAGGGATATGGCTGTTTGCTAGCTGGTAATGTTATCATTGAAAATGTGTATGTTGTGCAAGGACTTGAACACAATCTGCTTAGCATTAGTCAGTTCTGTGATAACGGCTACAATGTTTTATTTGACATGCTGAAGTGTCAGATTCTGCAGAAGAAAAATGAAAAACCCTCCTTGATGGGAATCCGGAAAGGAAATTTGTTCGTAGTTGACATGAACTCTAGAAGCAATCCTGAAGTCAATCATTTCTATTCAAAGGCATCGTCAGATGAGAGTTGGCTATGGCACAAGAGACTTTCCCATCTCAATTTCAAAACAATGAATTCTCTTGTCAAAAGAGAATTGGTCAAAGGTCTGCCTCAGCTGGAATTCTCCCCAGAAGGACTGTGTGAGGCTTGCCAGAAAGGAAAGTCAAAGAAAGCAAGTCACAAAGGCACTGACACATCCTCCATAACTGGTGTTCTGCAATTATTGCACATGGATTTATTTGGACCAGTTAATGTTCTTTCGATGTCAAAGAAGTGTTACTGTCTTGTGATAGTTGATGACTATTCCAAGTATACGTGGATTTTATTCCTTCACTCTAAGGATGAAACACCACAAATTATGATTGATCATATCAAGTTGATCGAGTTAGATTCTAATGTCCCTGTTAGAGCAATAAGGTCAGACAATGGAACAGAATTCAAGAATTCACTTCTCAATGGATTTTGTACAGACAAAGGGATTACCAGACAATTTTCAGCTCCTAGAACCCCTCAGCAAAATGGAGTGGTAGAAAGGAAGAATCGTACATTGATTGAAGCTGCAAGAACGATGTTAAGTGAATCAGGTCTTCCAATGTACTTTTGGGCTGAAGTTGTCAATACTGTATGTTATACTCAGAATCGAACTCTAATCAACAAAGACTTCATGAAAACTCCTTATGAGATTATGAATGAACGGAAACCTTCTATCAAATACTTTCATGTATTTGGTGCCAGATGCTTCGTGCTCAAGGATGGAGATGATCGTCATGGTAAATTCGAGGCAAATGCATATGAGGGTATTTTTGTTGGATATGGAAGAAGATCATACAGGGTGTATATCATTGATCAACATAAAGTAACTGAAAGTGTAAATGTTACATTTGGTGACACTAAACTCCCTAGTATCCAAACTGAAGATCCTTCTGAGAAATTGAAGTTTGATGATATGTCAGATTCAGAATCAGAACATGATCAAGAACCTGAGGTTGTTGCTGGTGAAGAACCTGTTAATCATGATGATACTCAAGGTAATGATGATGGAAACATTGGCAACAATGGAGATACCACTTCTACTGACGAAGAATCATCAAGTCAACCTGACAACAACTCAGGGGGAGATGCTGAAGGATCAACTAGTAGGACACAACATCCCAATATGTTTCGAGGTGAATCATCAAGATCAAATCTTCCAAGACAGACTGTCTAGAATAAAGCTCATCCTTTTGAGTTGATTATTGGTGCTCCAGATGATGGAGTCAGAACTAGACGTGCTACTCAAAATGAATGTCTGTTCTCAGGATTTCTTTCTGAGATGGAACCTAAGAAGATTGAAGAAGCACTGATTGATCCAGATTGGGTGATTTCTATGCAAGATGAACTCAATCAGTTTGAACATCAACAAGTCTGGAAACAGGTACCTAGACCTACACACAAGAAAGTTGTTGTACTCGGTGGGTATTCAGGAATAAACTAGATGAAGATGGAGTGGTTACAAGAAACAAAGCAAGACTGGTAGCTAAAGGGTATTCTCAAGCTGAAGGCATTGATTATGATGAAACCTATGCTCCAGTGGCTAGACTAGAGGCCATCAGGATATTTCTGGCATTCGCAGCATTCTCTAACTTTAAAGTTTATCAAATGGATGTCAAGAGTGCCTTTCTGAATGAAAAGCTGGATGAAGAGGTGTATGTAGAGCAACCTCCTGGTTTTGAAGATCCAGATCATTTGGATTTTGTCTACTTTCTTTTCAAGGATATCTATGGACTCAAACAGTCTCCGAGAAAATGGTATGACACTCTCTCTGAATTTCTTATTGAAAATAGATTTATTAGAGGTGTCATAGACAAAATTCTTTTTACTAAAAAGCATAAGAATGATACTATATTAGTCTAAGTCTATGTGGATGATATAATGTTTGGGTCTACTAATGATAATCTCTGTAAGAGATTTGCTAAGTTAATGCACAGCAAATTTGAAATGAGCATGATGGGAGAGCTGAAGTTCTTTCTTGTATTACAAGTAAATCAAAGGTTAGATGGAACTTTTATTTGTCAATCCAAGTATCTCAAGGAACTCCTCAAAAAGTACAATCTAAAGGATTCTGCATCAGCAAGGACTCCATCAACTACAGCTGTCAAGCTTGGACCATGTGAAAACTCCATTAAGGTAGATGTCACAAGCTACAGAGGTATGATTGGCTCGTTACTCTATCTTACTACAAGTAGACCAGATATTATGTATGCTACATGCTTATGTGCAAGGTTCCAAGTGGATCCTAGAGATATTCATCTCGTTGCTGTTAAACGAATCTTGAGATATCTTAAGGGAACACCAAATCTAGGTATTTGGTATCCTAAAGAATATGGTTTTAACCTTGTTGGATATACAGATTCAGATTACGCAGGAAGTGTTGTTGATAGGAAAAGCACCTCAGGGAGTTGTCAATTCCTAGGTAGCAGACTAGTCTCATGGTACAGCAAGAAACATCAAATAGTTTCCAATTCAACGGCCGAGGCTGAATATATTGTTGCTGGAAGCTGCTGTGCTCAGATCTTGTGGATTAGGAATCAGCTACGGGACTATGGCTCTGTATTGAACAAAATACCTATTCTATGTGACAATACAAGTGCAATAGCCATCACCAACAACCCTGTGCAGCATACAAGGACCAAGCACATTGACATCAGGTATCATTTTATTAGAGAGCATGTCATGAATGGTATTTTTTGTTCCAACAGAAGAACAAATAGCAGATATTTTCACTAAACCTCTTGATGAATCCACATTTACCAAATTAGTTGGTAAATTGGGTATGTTGAATAGCTTTAGTGATTAAACTTGTGAATATCAGAAATCTGTTCTTGAATGAATTTATAAATGAATTTTTCATAAATAAAAAATTCATTTGCAAATTTATTCTATCATATTTTCCATAATTTCTTGCTTATTTCTATGTAAGTTTTATTATCTTATCTTATTTATTTATTCTACTTGTTAATTTTAAATATCTCAGAATATTTTATTTTCTTTAAAAATATTTTTCTATGAATTTTATTTGCTAAAATTCAACAAAAATCTATTTTTGGAATAAAATAAAATTATTCCTGAAATATTGCTTTTGTTTTTGTAAATTTATTCTGTAACTATAAGTATTAATTCTGTGTATAAGTTAATTTTATACTAGAATGACAATCAGCAAGACAATTGAAATTGTCTTGCTGAAAGTCATTCCAGTACATATATGTGTTTAATTTTATTTTCAGTTTAATTTTATAACTGGCAAGACAATCGGTATGACTATCAATAGTCTTGCCAGTAATAAAATTTATATCAGATAATATTTGTTTTTATTTTGTACTGGTATGACAATCGGTAAGACTATCAGATTGTCATACCAGTTATATTATTAGTATTTTTGTTTTCTCAATTGCCTGGTATGATAATCGGGAAGACAATCGGTATGACTTTCCTCGATTGTCATACCAGTTGTCCTACTTAACATTTTTTTGTTTTGTTTTGTAAATCAATTCAGTTCACTTTTCACTCCAACAGTTTTTCTCTCTTGTTTCTCTCTCTCTCTCTATTCGATCAAACACAAACCTCCATTCATACATCCTTGCTCGAGTTTTTACTCAGCATAACTTTTTCACTCCTGTTATATACATACACGTATATACATAGAGAAGTGCTACAAATTTTTTTTTTAAAAAAAATAATTTTTCAAAATCAAATCTTTCATTTCATTGGTTGTTGTGTTGTGTGTTTGACTTATCTGGTTGCATATCTGATTTTGGTGGTCAAGACACATTTGTTTCTAAATTTTTTGAATATAATTGAATTAATTCGAATTATTAATTAATTTTGTTAGGTCACACACACACTGTAGAGGGGGTGAATACAGTGTATAGTACACTCAAATCAAACTTTAAGAACTTAAGTAACAGAAAACAAACTTTATTGAAACAATAAACTTTGTTACAGTATGGAACTGTTACCTCTCAGTGATGAACAATATCACGAGAGCTGCTAGGGTTACAATGAATAATCTTCTCGAATATATGATAACACTTATAGTGTAAACCCTATGTCTGTGTTTATATACTACACAGTTACAAGATAATCGCTAATTGATATGAAATATAATTCTGCTTCCTAAAATATATCAATCAGATATCTTTTCTTCCAAGTATTCCATTCTTCACGGAATTCCTTCTTCATGCATATCTCTTCTTATGTTTATCTTGATCTTCTTTCCTTTAATCAACTACTGTCCTTATCTGATCGTCCTTCAGCACTTAAGTTCTGATATCTATCTTCTGATGATTATCTCTTGATAACATAAGTACTGATATCCTTAAGTCCTGACTTCCAGTATAAGTACTGATCAATAGTTAAGTACTGATTTATCCTGTTCAAGTAAGATCTGAAAGCTAAACATAAAACATATTAGCCATGACATTATCAAATATATCTAACAATCTCCCCCAACTTGTAAATTAGCATAATATACAAGTTTAACAGATATTTGATGATGTCAAAAACATTAAGTACAAATGCATGAGAATTAGACTAGATAACTACAACTTACAGTCCTTAAAGCTTTACCAATATTCAACTTCTGATAACAACTTCAGTCTGTACAAATATCAAAATTTAAGCAGTTGTAGATCTTCGACTTGGCTTCATCATCTTCTAATCTCTCTGATGTCAGGAGTTGTTCTGAGATAGTTCTTCAACAAACATTTCTCAGCATATCTGAGTTCATCAATCATTCTCCTTTTGACATCTTTAAGCTCTGCAGTATCTTCACCAGTTTGAAAGATTGCAGCTCTGAGATCATTGATCTTTGCTTTTCTCAACTCCTGATCTAGTCTTATGACATAAGCTTTGTCAGACTCCAGATTGAATTCAAGTCCCTTAATACCAAGATATGTTCTGATCTGTGCAGTATTAGGCTTCATATCAACAATATCACCATTGTGATCTCTGTACTTTGGAACATATGTGCTGTCAGACTAAACAGAATAAAGCCTTTTCTGTCTCTGAATCTATTCTTTTAAGTAGTTTGCAGCAGTCCCTGTTATTCTGTCATCCACTTGAAGTAAGAAAAGTACATGCTCCAATTCTTCAAAATACTTCAATGGAATGGCATTTTGTCTTATGTGATAAACCCTACCATCTGTCATGAAATACAACATGATGTATTCTTTCAAGTAGGTATGGTAAACCATCTGTACAGATTCCAGTTGATTCAATCTCTCAGGAGTTGCTCCAATACCTGGTTCACTCAAGGAAGTTGGGTCATTGGTAGTGTTGTGTACTCTTCTTTCATTAGCACTTCCCAATCCAGTTTTATCTCTTGCTTCCTTTCCAGTAACTACTCTTGCTTCAAAACCACTTGTAGTAGTCTTCAAAGATTGAGTTTGTTTTGCTTTAGTGAATCCTGGTAGGAGTGTCTTTGGTCTATCTTCTGATATCAAGTTAACTTGAGCTGTGTCAGAGGTTACTTGCTTCTTTTGAATATCAGAACTTACAATTTCTTTACTCTGAACAACTTGAGCCATGTCAGAGGTTGTTTTGAGAACTTTTCTTGAAGTCAGAGCAAGATCATCATTTTCATCAGTAATTTCTTCATCCTCAGGAGGTACATAAACCTTGATAGGTTCACCAACCTTTTCTTTACCCTTGGATCTTGGATCTATTTGTGGTTGTGATCTAGCCAATGTTGCTTCAGTATGTGTCCTTTCTTTGATCACAATGCCTTTGAGTTTTGGAAGTGACTTTTTACCAGAAGCTTCAGATTTGGATGTGACTTTCTCTGAGTTAAGTCTGGCTTCTTCTTCCTTTAAACTTTCCAAGTCCATTCCTGGATTTTCTTGAAGAAATAACCGTCTTGACATTTCCTCATCAAGATCTAAAAGTTCATCAGAACTTAACTTTTTACCAGCAGCAGAACTTATTCTTTTCCCAGTATCAGAACTTGTCATGTGACTAGCTTGTCTTGATGTAAACCTTCTACCTTGACTATGACCGCTACCCATTCCAGAGTATCCTTGGTCATCATTTCCATCATCCTTTCCTTGCAGTGTCTTGTTAGTTTTGCATTTGGACTGAATTACCTTCTCCCCCTTTTTGGCATTAGCAGGTAGTAGAAGAGAGAGAAGCAATTCCACTGAGGATTGGATTTCAGTTAGTTGTGATTGCTGAGAAGCTTGATTTTTCAGAATTGCATCAATCTGAGCTTGTTGATGATCTTGAGTCTTCTCAATATAAGCAATCCTGTCAATGGTAGGTTGGAAGAACTTTTTCTTATCAATTTTCCAAACTTGTTCCTGTTTGATAAAGTTCTCCTGAATCTTGTGTAGCTCTGCATGAGTAGTTGAATGAAGACCTTATAAATGTTTATTACTCAATGCAGTGACTCTAAGCTGAGTTTTGAAATCATCAGAATTTAACATTTCATCAGCTTTAGTCAAGTGCTCAGCAAGATGTTTTTCAGTTGGAACACATGAAACTGAGTTCCATTCCTTAGTCCACTCCTGACCTGCAGGAGTTTCACTCCAAGGTACTGGTGCTTCCCCGGTAATAAACTGCTTAACCAATTCAGACTTAGGAAGAGTCTGTTGAGGAGTATGTCCGGAAGGACCTGCTGCATCAGTATTTACAACATGAGCAGTTGGAGCAGCATCACCAGTATCTCCATCCTGTGCAGCATCAGAACTTACAGAATCAGTATTCTCTGATAAAACAACAGTGTGAGTAGCAATGGAGGCTTCAGCATCCTCTAATTGCTGATCGGATACTAAGCTCTGATCAACAGCCATATCCTGATGCTCACCTAAAGTCTGATCATCAGTATCTAGATGCAGAGAAGGTGTCTTTGATAATTCTGGAGTTTGAACAGCATCAGTAACAGGTGTTGGTGAAGGATTTGGTGCTGTTGGAGCTTCTAAGAGAAATACTTCAGACACAACCAAGTGTTGAACATCAATATCAGCACTTGTGCCTGGATCAACAAGAGACACAGATGGTGAGTTAGCCTTGTCAGATACAGCTTCCTGAGATGGAGTTGATGGAGAAGAAGTGACTGGAGCAAATTCCTTGTCTTGTGAGATCAGAGATTCCTGATCCCCTTCCTTAGCTGCTTCCTCTTCATCATCTGAAATTGGCCTTTTTGCCCTCTGTTTCTTGTATCTCGTTGTTGATTTGGATTCCTTGGGAGTTTCAGGAACTGTCATTCTTCTAAGCCGTTTGAGAAGCCTAGATCCCCCAATTCCAGAATCCTTCTGAGAAGTCACTTTCTCAGCTTCACCTACAACAGGTTTTGAAGAAGGAACCTGTTCCTCAGTATCAGATTCATCTCTCAGTACAGTCCTCCTCCTCTTTTGAGGTGTTTGAGGAATAGTTTTTGTCCTCTTTGGCTTGGAGGATGAGGGTTGAACAGTCTGTGAAGTAGAGAGATAGGATTTGAGATAAGTCTTGAGGGTAGGTTGAGTAGTATGAGTGGTAGGTGCTGAGGATGATGGTTGTTGGGTGTTTGTGGTTGGTTGGACATCAGAGTAAACAGATCTATAAGTATCAGGATCAGCATTTACTAGGATCTGTTTTACAGACTGAGGAATCTGTAATGGTCTAACCACTGTTTTCTTAGTATCAGCATTTACCAGATCATTAAAGTATCGTTTTGCAACTCTAAAAGGAGGGGTTGAGGAACTGACTAATTGAGGTTCATCAGTACAAAAAGTATATAGAAGTTGACAGAATCTAGCAAAATAGACAATATTCTATCCTCTGTCATCCTATCCCCAATAAAACCAATTATTCCAGTTACAAAATCAAAATAAGTTTGATGAATAATAGCATACCCTATGTGCTGACTCAGAATTGGGATAACATCAAAATTCGAACATTTGTTCCCAAAAGCTTTGGTGATGCAGTCAAAGAAGAAACTCCATTCTCTTCTGATATTAGCCCTTTTTAACTGCCCAAGCTTTTCCAAACTCTTTTCATATCCCAAATCAGCCATTAACTCCTGAAGTGCTGATTCCTCTGGAGTTGAAAAAGTACAATTTTCTGGGAGATGTAGAGCTTTGCGTATTGTACCAGGAGTGACTACATAAGATGAATCACCCACTTCAAAAACAATACTGGGAGTACCATGTTTACCACCATCATCAAAGTGCCCAGTCCGCCAAAATGTCAGAACTTGTTGACTTGAAAAGACTTCAGGCTGAGTTAATGCATACCCAATCTCACTGTGTGCAAGAACATCTTGCACAAAATGCAATTCGGATGGAGCTTCAGCATGATCAAGAATTACAGCGTAGTTGTTTGGAACAAACTTAGCTCCATCAATGATTAAATCCTTTAGGTGCCATGTGAAAAATTGAGATTCAAAAGTGCCTGTTAGGTGTTTGATTAGATGGTTGTACGAAAAACCAACGTGAGAAGAAAGAGAGTAAAAGTAAGTAAAGAGAAAAAAAATACGAAGGAAATAAAAGATTAAAGAAATCCTCTCTCTGTTGTACTTATACTCTGAACAAAAATGTTACCGTTGGACACCTGTCAGACATGCAGTAATAACGGATAGTTACTGGGCTCGAGAAAACAGGAATCATTACTTACCCATTTGCCTAGTTTCAAGGAAAAACTGTTCCATTTATCAAGAGAAACAGTTTTAATTCAAAATTTAAACCGTTATCACTGATTGAATTATTTTTCACTGCATCATTAATATTATGAAAATAAATCACATGAAAATGACCAAGATAAATTAGATAAGTGATGAAAACGAATCAGAACTTAATATAAAACAAAATTTATAAGGTCATCAGAATATCAATCAAGTACGAATACCATTAATCCTAATCATAGTGACTATTAATCTTCCACTTCAACATATTCTAGTTCGAACTGAGACTGTTATCAAATTTTATTCACAGATAAGCCAAGTAAAGGATTAGACTGAGAAATCAGAACTTAGACCTATACCAGAACTTAACAGTCATCAGAACATAATTTCTTAACTCGAAAAAGGAATGCCCATCTTAGTAAATCCTCATACAAGTTCTGAGTTATAGACTTCAGAACTTAATCATCAGAACGTGTAACTAGAACTTATCCTCATAATTTGTGCAAAGTGACACAGTGACTGTTTATCTAAAATAACATAGACCACCACAGTAATTTTCATCATTCATATGGAGTGATTAGTGTGTGTATTAAGCTAAATAACAGATAAAGAGTAAAGTCTGATTCACTTCAGTACATCTTAGAAATAAGTCATAATTAAAATTTTGCTAAAGAGTTGTCATTATCCTGAAACCTACTGATGAATGAGGTCATGCATGAGTCCACCTCAACTGTTTTGTGCTAATTTTATGCATCTTTTCAAATTCTATGTTACAGTGGCTTCTCAGTGTAAGTGAGTCACGACTGCGTATCAGAATTTATGCTTTTATCAGTGTATTTCTCCAGTAATCATAGAGTATGAAAAATCACCAAGAAAATAATTTGCTTTTCTAATGCATATTTACTTAATACCAGCAATGCACTTGGGTCATCCCTTCCATATTTTTACTCTAGATCTCAAAGGAGTACCTGATGTTATTCTTTGATCTTTTTGCTTTTTCTTTTGATAAGTGAGGTTTATCAGCACTTAGCACATTCAGCAGTTTTACTAGTATCAGAACTTAACAGATGAGTAGCATTATTCTAATTTGTGACTTAGTAATAAGATATACAAAGTAAACTCAACTAAGCTCAATTATCAGAATTTGCTAGTGTCATAAGATTTCCACTGAAATAATTACTTCTTACATGGAATCATTTGTTTATTGAAGACTACTAGGTCAGTATCTAGCACAGTTATCCTCATAGGATTGAATAATTACTTGAACAGACATATCACTTATCAGAGTTTAGAAACATATATCAGACAACAGTCTGTACTTAAAAACATTTATCAATTAAGCACAGAATACACAATGAGATTAATTCTGTAAATACTGAGCATAAAGTCTGATAACACAGAACAAGACTAAGCAGATTTAGAGAAAGAACCTGAAACCATTCCAAGTTCATTTACCAATCTTGTAAAAGTAGCTTCACACAGTGGTTTTGTGAAGATATCTGCTAGTTGTTGATCTGTGGGAACAAAATGCAATTCCACTGTACCTTCATCCACATGTTCCCTGATGAAGTGGTACCTGATGCTGATGTGCTTTGTCATAGAGTGTTGAACTGGATTACCTGTCATAGCAATAGCACTTTGATTATCACAGTAAATAGGGATTTTGAAATATGTTAACCCATAATCCAGTAGCTGATTCTTCATCCAAAGAATCTGTGCACAACATCTTCCTGTAGCAATATACTCTGCTTCTGCAGTTGATATGGAAATTGACTTTTGTTTCTTGCTGAACCAAGAAACCAATCTGCCTCCAAGAGATTGGCAGCTTCCACTTGTGCTTTTCCTGTCAATTTTGCAGCCTGTAAAATCTGCATCTGAGTAACCTATTAGTTTAAAGTCTGATTCTCTAGGATACCACAATCCCAGATCAGCTGTTCCTTTAAGATACTTAAAGATTCTTTTCACAGCTGTTAAGTGAGGTTCTCTTGGATCTGCTTGAAATCTTGCACAAAGATAGGTAGCATACATGATATCAGGTCTACTAGCAGTTAGATAGAGTAGAGAGCCAATCATACCTCTGTAATCAGTAATATCTACTGATTTACCAGTATCCTTATCCAGTTTTGTTGCAGTGGCCATAGGAGTGGATGCACTTGAACAATCTTGCATTCCAAATTTCTTCAGCAAGTTTCTGGTATACTTAGATTGACAAATGAAAGTGCCTTCTTCATTCTGCTTGACTTGAAGGCCTAGAAAGTAGCTAAGTTCCCCCATCATACTCATCTGATATCTTGACTGCATCAGTTTGGCAAACTTCTTGCAAAGTCTGTCATTTGTAGATCCAAAGATGATATCATCAACATAAATCTGGAAAAGAAGTAGGTCCTTTCCATGGTTGAGATAGAAAAGTGTTTTGTCTATTGTTCCTCTGTTGAATCCACTTTCCAGAAGAAACTGAGCTAAAGTCTCATACCATGCTCTAGGAGCTTGCTTAAGTCCATAAAGTGCTTTATCAAGCCTGTAGACATAATTTGGATGTTTGAAATCTACAAAGCCTGGAGGTGGTTCAACATATACTTCCTCCTCCAATTTTCCATTGAGAAAAGCACTTTTCACATCCATTTGAAAGACAATAAACTTTTTGTGAGCAGCATAAGCCAAAAATATCCTTATGGCTTCTAACCTAGCAACTGGTGCAAATGTTTCATCATAATCAATTCCTTCCTGTTGAGAATATCCTTTTGCAACCAGCCTTGCCTTATTCCTTGTAATTATTCCATCACTGTCAGTTTTGTTTCTGAATACCCATTTTGTACCAACAACAGATCTATTCTTTGGTCTTGGCACTAGGGTCCAGACTTTGTTTCTTTCAAATTCATTTAACTCTTCCTGCATTGCTTGCACCCAATCAGCATCTTGAAGAGCTTCTTCAACTTTCTTTGGCTCAGTCTGAGAGAGAAAAGAATTGTAGAGACATTCATTTGAAGTACCTGTTCTAGTTCTGACACCTGCATCAGGATTTCCAATTATCAAATCAGGTGTATGTGATTTTGTCCACTTCCTTGTAGATGGAAGGTTGTCTCTAGAACTGGATGCTCCCCCATGATCCATGCTATCTTCATTTTCATTTTCTGATGCTCCCCCTGAAACTATGCTCTCTGAGTTGAATTCTTCAGTATTTAGATTTTCAGCACTATCAGAACTTGGCTTATCAGAACTTGACGAATCAGAACTTGAAGAGCCAGATGCATGTTCTAATGTTTCTTGAGATGAGGTAGGATCTTGAGTATGCTCCCCCTGCATAGGTGCATCTTTCTTTGACGTAGCCACCACAGTTTCAATAACATCAGAGTTTATTCCATCAGAGTTTACAGTATCAGGACTTAGACTGTCAGGAGTTTCAGTATCAGAATTTGAGTCTTCATTTTCAAATCTCAGCTGATCATGGTCAATGAAATCTTCAAGACCAGTAATCTTCTTGTCATCAAAAGAGACATTGATAGATTCCATGACCACTTTTGTTCTCAAATTATAGACTCTGAAGGCTTTTGTGGAAAGTGGATATCCAACAAAGATTCCTTCATCAGCTTTTAGATCAAACTTTGATAGCTGTTCAGGATGAGTCTTGAGAACAAAACACTTGCATCCAAATACATGAAAGTATTTCAAATTTGGCTTCTTTTTCTTCACCATCTCATATGATGTTTTTCCATGCTTGTTAATGAGTGTTGCATTTTGAGTAAAACAAGCAGTCTGCACAGCTTCAGCCTAGAAATAGGTTGGAAGCTTTGCTTCTTCAAGCATTGTACGTGCAGCTTCAATGAGAGTCCTATTCTTTCTTTCAACAACTTCATTCTGCTGTGGAGTTCCAGGAGCAGAAACTTCCTGCTTTATTCCATGGTTTTTGCAGAACTCTTCCATTATCAAATTCTTGAACTCAGTGCCATTGTCACTCCTTAAAATTTTCACAGAATCTTTGACCATTTTATCCAGCTGTTTGACATGATCAATCAAGATAGATGCAGTTTCACTTTTTGTGTGCAAGAAATACACCCATGTGTATTTGGTGAACTCATCCACTATGACCAACGCATACTTCTTCTTTGCAATAGACATGACTTTTACTGGACCAAATAGATCAACATGTAGTAGATGATAAGGCTCAAGAATTGATGATTCAGTCTTGCTCTTGAATGAAGATTTTCTTTATTTGGCCTTCTGACAGGAATCACAAAGACCATCAGGAGCAAATACTAACTTTGGCAGTCCTCTCACAAGATTTTTCTTGACCAGTTCATTTATATTGTTGAAATTTAAATGAGAGAGTTTCTTATGCCAATTCCAGCTTTCTTCAATTGATGCTCTACTCATCAGACAGATTGCAGAACCATCAGTACTTGTTGAAAGCTTAGCTTCATAAATGTTACCACGCCTGTATTCTTTCAGAACAACTTTGCCTTTAGATTTACTCACAATTTCACAGTGTTCTTCAAAGAAATCAACATGATAACCTCTGTCACAGATTTGACTTATACTCAGTAGGTTGTGTTTAAGTCCTGAGACCAGAGCTACTTCTCTAATTATGACATTTCCAAGATTGATATTGCTATATCCCAATGTTTTTCCAATTTTTCCATCTCCATAAGAAACACTTGGGCCAGCTTTCTCCACAAAGTCTAATAGCAGGGCCTTATTTCCAGTCATATGTCCTGAACATCCACTGTCCAGAACTAGAATATTTTTCCTGTTGCCCTGCAATCACAAAGACCACTAATTATTAGTTTTAAGGACCCAGACTTGCTTGGATCGTTTGGCCTTATTAAGTTTGTTAACATTTGCAGCGGATTTAGCATCAGAGTTTATGTAAACATTTTTCTTATCAAAACTTACACTATCAGACTTTGAATCAGAATTTACACTAGAAGGAACAATGGAAACTTTCTTCAAAGAAGGTTTTATTTGATAATAATCATAGTACAAGCTATGATATTCCTTACAAGTATAAATGGAATGCCATAAACTACCACAATGAAAACAAGGATTTTGTGGTTTGTATCTAACAGACTGACTCTTAACTCCTGATTTTGAAGGTAAGGAGTTAATATTCTTATTCTTCCTACAAAAAGAAGTCAGATGGTTAGAACTTCCACAGTTATGACATGTTTTCCTAGAAGCATCAAGAACAGGTTTATAATTATTGCTTTTATTCACACCTTCCTTTCCATTCCTATTTTTTCTAGGTGATTTTACCTTGTTTGCATTCTTAACATCTTTCAGCTTATACTTAAGCTGCTTCTTTGTCATTAAGCCTATGTTCACTTCAGTTGTCTTTTCCTGTTTTAGTTTTTCAGAAGTTAATTCCTTTGTAACTTCTGATTTCTCATTTTCAGACTTTACAGTTACAAACTTAACAGGTTTTAACTTTGGCTTTTGCTTATCAACAGGCTTAATTTCTTCAGTTCCTTTATCATTCTTATCTTCTCCATAACCTAAGCCCTCTTTCCAGTTTTCACTACTTAGCAAATTTTGAGTTGTTTTGCCAGAGTTAGTCCAAGTCCTGATAATCTCTCTTTCCTTTTCTAACTCAGTTTTTAGAGATTCATTCATTTTTAGCACTTCATCCCTAACATAAAAAGCATCATCTCTATCCTTCTGAGTTTGATGGAACATGACTAACTCTTTTTCTAAGAAATCATTTCTTTTCTTAAATGCAAGATTTTCAGAAGTTAATCTTTCACATGTTAAAGTTTGATCTCTATAACTAACAAACATGGTTTTAAGATATCTTCTCAACTCATTAATATCATCAGTATGAAAAGAATAAGTAGTCTGAGGTACCTTTGTTTCAGCAGCTTCAGAACTGCTCTCAGCACTTGATTTATCAGCATTTGCCATCAATGCATAGTTCTCCTCACTTTCAGAGTCTGAGGTGTCTGTCCAGCTTTTCTGCTTTGTGACAAGAGCCTTGCCTTTGTCACCCTTTACCTTCTTACAATCAGGAGATATGTGGCCTTTCTCACCACAGTTATAGCATTTAACATTGGTGTAATCTCCTCTGTCAGACTTTCCTCCTCTACCTTCAGATCTTCTGAAATTCTTCTTATCAGAACTTATGCCTTTCCTGGAAAACTTCTTTCCCTTCCTGAACTTCCTGTATGCAATCTTTGTGATTCCTTTCACCATAAGAGCACACAGCTTCATCATCTCCTCATCAGCATCAGTCTCAGGCAAGCTTTCAGAATCTGAGTCATCATCACTCTCAGAACGTGATGACTCAGTATCAGACTTTATGAAAAGAGCTTTACCCTTGTCTTTCTTTGAGGAAGCTGCTTTGGGGGATTCTTCTTCAGCCTTAAGAGCAACTGTCCTTGACTTTCCTCCTTTCCTCTTGCTACTTTGTTCCATCTCAAGCTCATGAGTCTTGAGCATACCATAGATTTCGTCAAGAGTTGTTTCATCAAGATTATAGTTGTCTCTTATTGTCGTTGCCTTCAAATCCCAGCATTCAGGAAGAGCTAACAGAAACTTAAGGTTTGAATCTTCAAGATCATACTCTTTATTAATCAATGACAAATCATTCAAAAGTTTGACAAATCTATCATATAAATCATTCAATGACTCATTAGTCTTTGAGTCAAAGTGTTCATACTCTTGAGTGAGTATTGTCTTCATGTTCTTCTTAATTGTCTCTGTTCCCTGACACCTTGTTTCCAGAGCATCCCATATCTCCTTAGCAGTCTTGCAGTTGATTACCCTATTTGATATTACATTATCAATGGCACTATGCAGTAAGTGTCATACCTTGGCATCCTTAGCAATTGATGCTATATCTTCAGCAGTATAATCACTCTTCTCCTTTGGTACGGTCTTTGCTGCTTCACCTGCAACTGCAACAGCGAGCTTGGTTGGTTTGTGAGGGCCTTCCTTGATTCTATCAAGGTATTCTGGATCTGTTGCTTCCAGGAACATGGTCATCCTTACCTTCCATATGGGATATTCAGATGGTCTCAGTATGGGAACTCTGATGGTCTCATACCGACTCTGAATTTGTGTCTTTGGTGGTTCCTCAGTTTTGGTAGGCTTAGTTGAAGTTTCTGTGTCCGACATGATTGTGTTTGGATCTTTAACTGTATGTGTGTTAACAGATAGGCTCTGATACCACTTGTTAGGTCACACACACACTGTAGAGGGGGTGAATACAGTGTATAGTACACTCAAATCGAACTTTAAGAACTTAAGTAACAGAAAACAAACTTTATTGAAATAATAAACTCTGTTACAGTATGGAACTGTTACCTCTCAGTGATGAACAATATCACGAGAGCTGCTAGGGTTATGATGAATAATCTTCTCGAATATATGATAACACTTATAGTGTAAACCCTATGTCTGTGTTTATATACTACACAGTTACAAGATAATCGCTAATTGATATGGAATATAATTCTGCTTCCTAAAATATATCAATCAGATATCTTTTCTTCCAAGTATTCCATTCTTCACGGAATTCCTTCTTCATGCATATCTCTTCTTATGTTTATCTTGATCTTCTTTCCTTTAATCAGCTATTGTCCTTATCTGATCGTCCTTCAGCACTTAAGTTCTGGTATCTATCTTCTGATGATTATCTCCTGATAACATAAGTACTGATATCCTTAAAAACTGACTTCCAGTATAAGTACTGATCAACAGTTAAGTACTGATTTATCCTGTTCAAGTAAGATCTGAAAGCTAAATATAAAACATATTAGCCATGATATTATCAAATATATCTAACAAATTTTTAATTCGAATTTTCTTAATTTAATTCTTAAAATCCTGACAGTGTGTGTCTTTTTGTATTTATTTTTAAAATGGCTCTCAATTTCCAAATTGTCTCGCATAATCTTGTTGGTTATTTTAATCCAGAAAAATGTGTTGTGGAAAAATTTAAGCCGTGGATTAGATTTTTAAATGACCATTCGATTGTTAGCTCTGCTATTAAATCAAATGTGCTTTTAAATGTCGATCTGCTCAGACTGATTTGCACAACCTCTATTGTGGCCGATAATTTTAAATCTTGTTCATTCACCGTGGCAAACACACAGTATGTAGTTGATGAAACAGTCGTCAATCGAGCGTTAAATTTTCCAATGGACAATTTCTGTAATTTGCCCTCTGAAAATGATATTTTAAACTTTTTCCATGTTATTCACTATCAGGGGGTGATTAACTTAACCAAGTTGTCTAAATCCAATTTGGTTTCTGAATGGGATATTTTCTTCGATACACTTTCCAAAGTGTTTGCCAACTGCACTAAATCCAACTTTCACAACATCACTTCCACTCTGCAGTATATTGGTCTTGCGGTTGTTTTCAATCAAAGGATCAATTTTGGCAAACTACTTTTACCCATTCTTCTGAGACGTCTCACTACTGCTTTACGTGATTATTCTACAAATCGTAGGGTTTCGTGCTACTACGCTCGTTTTCTCATGCTCATAGCAGAACATCTTCTCTCACCTGAGCATAAAGCTCTTTTTGCTAACTCTTCAGTAACTGAACCCCCTCTAGTAAGCAAAAAGATTTACACTCGCCAAGACATAACCTTTAAATTCATGCAAGTTCCAGTACTTGTATCTGCTTTCATGGCCACTTACATTCCTTTACCTATTTTCAATCTTCCCGGTCATGAACAGCAAGCTCAACCTCCAGTGGTTCAAACCACCCAGGCTCAAACATCAGATGATCTTCCTCTGCAGGTAATGATTCCTCACACTCAAACTATTCCTACTTCTGTTGAAAGACCCCCAGTGGTTGATAGGGCTGACCATGAAGTTGTAGAACCGCAGCTTCAATCCCAGGTCATAGAGCCAAACACAGAGTCACAGCCTATCTCAACCTCTCCCCCACTGTCTAAAATGTTGCCTAGAAGGTTAGTAGGAAGTAGTATGTTGTTGGATATGAATGAACCCTCATCTCTGCCTCCTTCCAAGAAAAGAAGAACATTTACTGAGGCATCTGAAAGCCCATCCTTGTCCTCCCAACAGGACATGGACTTTGATATGGCCAGTGAACAGTTACTAGAGACATTCTATCAACAGGATGAATCTATTGAAATTCTCCATAGGGCCATGGCATCCTGTACTGAGTCAAGCACACTTCCATTACTCACAATGGAAGCATACATAACAATATATGATACTCAGGACACAGAGCGAGAAGGGCACATTGAGTCGATTACAGTGCCTGTCATAGTTACGGCAGAAGAGCAGTCACATGCTTCTGAGGGAAAATCTGACTCTCAGCCACCTTTAATAGAGTCATTTTCTCCCCTCCCAGATCCAACACCTCTGGCTCCCTCACGGGATTCTCCACTCGCATATTTATCTGGAGAAAGTAGAGGGAAACTCGGTCAATCGATCCCTGAAGCAATTCAAACATCTATTTCACATGAAAAGATAGGTTTGACAGAGGATCGGGACTCGCGAATTCCCATTGCACCACCACTGACCTCTCTTGAAGAGGCTAGGGTGATTTCAAATGCAGGTACAGAAGATCTGCATCAGGGTGACTCCTCACGAGCAATAATATTGAGAGATACACAAGCACGTGAGTTGAGTGAATCAAACAGGAGAGATATTCAGGTGAGCGCACACACAGACACACACTGAAAATCTGTTAGCTCAAATTGCTGAACTGAAAGAACAACTTGCAAAATGTCAGGCTGAGGCTCAATCATTCAAAGCACAAGTGGTTGAACGGTCTTCTTCTTCCACCTCTGTCAATAATCAGCTGGCTCTCATCAGGACTGAGATATCAGATTTGAAGACCTCTGTTGTACCAAAGCTTAACTCAATCCAGGCATCTCCAACGTTATCAGCTGAAGATATTTCAAACTTCTGCTCTCTCTATACAAGAATGACTTCTCTTGAAGACTTGGTTGAAATGAATCATTCACTGGACTCCTCCAGATTTCTAAAGATAGAAACGGGAATGGAACATCTCAATGAAGGGATGAAGCACTTATATTTCATGATTAAAAATTCTCACTGCCCTAATGAAGAACTAAGGACTTTCTTTGAAGGGTCGTCTGGTGGAGGCTCAGGCTCTGGAGGTGATGGAGGTCATGGAGGATCTAGAGGAAAGTCTGTAGAGGATTCCTCAACTAAGGGGGAGAAGAAAGGGAGAAGTGAAAAGGGAAAAGAAAAAGATTCGTCTGCTGGAGGCACAGGGAAGGCTGATGATGTCTACTATAGTGGAGAACAGGATGACTTTGATATTTTTGACATTCCCACTGAACCAGTCTTGGAAGATAAAAATGGTTTCTTTGAAGCTGAGGAAAGTGATTTTGGAGAATGGGAAGAGGAAGCTCAAGTGGATCCTATTTTTGAGAAAGAGTTTTAGCAGTAGCAGTCAGAGTTGAAAAGAAAAGAAGCTGAACTCAAAAAGGTATCCCAGATCATTGATATAAGGAAAAAAATTGAACGAACAGAAACTCTTGAAAAGCAACGTCTTCATGACATTAAAGCTAAAGAAAGGAGAAGAGATGTCAGACTAAAGATTGGTGAAAAATGGGATGAAGCTAGGAGAGTACTTGATATGCCTCAGCTGAGTACAAACAATGATAGGCAGTTTCTACATCTTCTGGACAAGCTGGAGATATCTAATCCAAACAATGACATGTACATGAATGCTATAAAGACTGAAGTCTCAAGGATCACAGCTGCCTTTGACAGATCTCTAAATGAAATGAGCATATTTGTATATTGTCAGAGCGAAGGATCTTTCAAGGTATCACTTCATCTAATTGAGAATCATTCTTTATCACAGATTTGGGTTCTTCTCAACAAAGTCAAAAGAAGCTCAGAATTGAATGAAGTTCTTCGAGAAAGGCTCAAAGAGTTTTCCAGCAGGGCTAGTCCTCAAGTGTTCAACAATCCTCATCAGGTAAGATTCTTTAAGTCTGACTATCTTCAAATCTGCCAGCTCGATTCACAATCTCTTAAAGACTACTCAGCTAAGCATCTTGTCTGGATGGAACATCACTTAAGAACTGTTGGATATTCATCCATGTTGAAAACTCAAGCAGCTGATCTGATTCAAGCTTATTGTGAAAAGAATATTAAAAAGTACAATCAGTTCAAGAATAAGCTAAAGTCAGTTGGAGTTCAACCAGTCAGACCAGCCAGCTTCACTTCTGAAAAGGATCGTGTCTTTGACAAGGAGTTACTTCAAGATTTGGAAGAAGGTGAATTCGGAAGGGAAGACAACTGAATTCAATTAGCTCAAAACTTAATGTAATTTGCTTAGAGCTTTATGAATCAAGATAGACTAATGTAGTTATATGTTCAGTCTAGAGGAACATCTTTCTTGTATTCACTTGTAAATTTCTTTTGGAATCTGGAAAATGTTAAATATAATCCAGAACTTTTCTGCTATTTACTTTGCATTACTGTTTATATCTTTTTCTTATTTGTTAGTTGAGTTATCCTCTAGGTATTTGTTGTTATTGTCTAACAAACAAATAAGGGGAGAATGAAAGGCATATGTCATAGCCTATTTGTTTATTCGAGGATTTAACTCAACTCAAATAAGGATGTAACAAGTGGTTCTATCGTCGGAGAGATCTCTCAAAGTAACATATGTCAAAGGATTAAGTAACATTGTTCGTCTACAGAATTGATTACTTAATTCACTGGAAGAAGCTCAAGAAATTGATCAAGCCTCAGTGATATAAATCAAGATTGTGGATTTAATCAAGTGACAGAGATCTCGTCAGGGTATCAATTGATTACAGGGATTTAATCTGAAGAAAATCAAGACATGAAGAAACATCACAGAAGTTAGTCATTCATGAACCAGACAGTACATCGAGTGTTAACATTGAAGTGGTGAAATGGATTCAGTAATTTTCAGAAGATTGTCAGAAGAGTGGTTGTTGTTCAAGAATAGTATTAATTCTCTATTAATTAATTAAGTCATATAATTTAATTAAGAAAATAAATTATATCTGCAAAGATTAATTTATTGATTAATTGGATTAATTGATTAATTAATTCTGAATTAATATTATGGTTTTTCAGAATTAATTTTGAATTTAAAATCAAAATTAATTCAGCAAAGACAATCTTTTGTATTAGTATGACAATCGGTATGACAATCAATAGTCATACCGAAAGTCATGTCGGTTCATTTAGATTGTCTTGCCGAAAGTCATGCCAGTTCAATAGACTGTCCTACCGAAAGTTCTACCAGTTAAAAAGGATTATCTTGCTGAGCTATCAGGATTGTCTTGCCAGTTAAATCAAGGATTGATTTAATATAAAAGCAGCAGCTGATTTTTTAAAGACAGAGCATTGAATATCAAATTAACAGAAGAACACAGAACCAAGAAAACAGCAGAGAACTTATTGCAATTTCACAGATCATTTATTTCTAGTATTCATTGTTAAATCTAATCCACTAGAAATCCTTTTCTTGTTCTTGTGTAACTATCTAGCGGATCAAAATCCCTAGAACTTAATCTCAAATTGCATTTAGCATTTGATCCTTTTTATTACAAAAATAGAAAAACTTAATGTCGAATTTATTCTAGATTTTGGAATAATTTATTTGAGATTAATCCATTGTAAACGATACCGTTGTTGTAACGCCTTTCAAGTTTAATAATAGTTTTATTTAACTTGAATTTTGTTTCACTTTTTTATTCCGCATTTTATTCGATTAAACGGTATTGTTTGTATTCAACCCCCCTTCTACAAACATATTGAGACCTAACAATACTATTCAACTTACTACCCTTGGTTTATATATCACCAAGTTATATGATAAAAAGACAAGATAATAAGACAAATTATTTCTAGTCTAACTTCATGCTCCTATACTTCTCTTTCCAGCATCTTTGAATATCTTCAGTCTAGCATGAAAATGCTTCTTTGTTCTCTAAAACCTGAATTAGGCTGCCACATTCTATTTGCATACAATCAACGCATGGAACTTTGTTTGATCATCCATTGGAACTCTGTTTGATCATCCGTTGAAACCCTGTTTGATATCCATCGAGACTTATGTTGATCATCCATTGAGACTTTATGAATCATCCATTGATACTGTCTTCTTGGCAGTTAACTCTATTTCATTTATATAAGATTACAAGGCATCTAATATTTATAATTAATCATCCTATCTTATATATCAATCTAGTAGTCAAAATAACTTGAACAATCTACAACATTTAGTTCACTAAGCCATTTAAATATGTAGAAATGTGCTACTAATCTTATTATTACATAAGCTACTCTTTCAACAGATGTTGAAATGATCATCCGTTGAAAGCTACAAAATTACTTAACTAAAATCTACTTAGTGTTTTGTTTAAGCTATCATCAATTGCACAATATATTCATACCATATTCATTCTTCCAATATCTTGAATCTGTTTGCTTTCAGATTTTTTCCTGATACCACTTGTTAGATAATGAATTACACACAGAGGGGGGTGAATGTGTTTTTGTGTTTTTATGATTTTCTTGAATTATTTAAGGTGGTGAACAAAGTAAATTAAATCTTGCAGTGAGATGTGTTAATACTGAAATTAAACAATCAATAACAGTGAACAATAATCTTTCAAAACTCACTTAATTTATATTAAAATTAAGAATATTTTGCTACAAAATTTCTAGGCTCTTTGTTGCTAAAGAGCTTTGCTTCTTCCTTGAGAGAAATACAAGATTTTCCTGATCTAAATTGTTACTTCTAACAAAGGACTAGTGTTAACTTTTTATGATAGATAACTACTGGTTTACACAGTGTATAATAAGAATGCTATTCACTTTAGTAAACTATTACTAATCATTCCATTTTAGAAAAAGCTATCTTCCATTTCTGGCTTAGTATATCTTTGCATACTATATTGACTTTGATCTTCCTTTGTCAGTTAATCTTCACCCTTGATCTTGCACTCTTCAAGCTGTTTTTTGTAGACTTGTCAATCCAACTGATTGAATTGTTTGTTGATTGTTAATCTTGGATATTGAACTGGTCTGCATTTTATACTTTGAATTTTACTTCGAGATCTCCAGTTTGATATATAGAGAACTTGACATCTCGATAAGTATAATGGCTTATCGAGATCTCTCATTACTTTATAGTTTCTTTGACTTGTAGAGGTCTCTGTGTTCTCTATAAGAGAATTTAGCTTGTCGAGATCTCTTCACTTCATGTCTTCACTTTGGCTTATAGATATCTTTGAGTTCTCTAGTGACTAATTAATTTGTCAATAACTCAGAGTTCTCTAGTGATATTTGACTTTTCGATATCTCAGAGTTCTCTGTTTATATTTGACTTGTCGATATCTCAAAGTTCTCTAGTAATATTTGACTTGTTGATATCTCATAGTTCTTTAGTGATATTTGACTTGTCAATAACTCTGAGTTCTCTAGTGAAGAAATGACTTATCGATAACTCTGAGTTCTCTAGTGAAGAAATGACTTGTCGATAACTCTGAGTTCTCTAGTGAAGAAATGAATTGTCGATATCTCCAATCTTCATGTCTTCAATTTGGTTTTTCGATATCTCTAAGTTCTCTAGTAGCTTTCCTGACTTCTCTATAAGTCATTCTGGAGTTCTCGAATGACTTCTCTATAACACTAAATCTGTGACTTATAGATATCTTGACTTAGAACATTTTTCTTAAAACAGATTTATTCAACTCCAAGCTTCTTCATAATTCTTCTGAGGCATGATCTTCTTGATCTTCTTCCAGATAGAATTCTGAGGCTTGATACTGTTTATAGAAAAAGACTCATGTATGCTCTTTAACATTTTTACAGACTTTAAATGTTACAATACAAAATGCAAACTAAGGTTACAATTCAATTTACTTAGGGTTGTCAGTTTGACTTAGTCTTGTTATAGTACAAACATGTCTTGCACAAGAGTTTATTCTTAGACTTGAGACTGTTTACAGAAAAATACATCGGTCTGATCTTTAATATTTTTACAGACTTAAGTAATACAATACAAAATACAGATTTAGACTATCATACAACTAAATTTTAGGGTTGTGGCGCCCTCTAAACCCGGTCAGAAGTTAGGGGTCCACACACACACCTTACTATTACCCTGCTTATAACAATTTTAAAGATAATAATAATATGCAGTGACTCTACTTCCCAACTACCACGGACCGCAACAGGTTAAAATATATACACAAGCCACACACACACACTTATGTTATAAATGCCCAAATCCCAACTATTCAAACTTATAACTGAATATTAAACATCGTTACATAGTTTACAAACTTAAACTATCTCAAACGTTGTCAGCTAGCTTAACTCGATCAACCTGGACCCCTAGCTGTCGCACTGGATTGGGGATCCTCGCTACCAACAGGTTCCTTATTAACTGGAAAAGAACATAAACAAAATTGCAGAAATGAGCTAACTAGCTCAGCAAGTCACATTGACAATACTGAGAATAAACAATGAGCAAGTGAAATGATTAGAGGTGTCAAGAGAACAATGGATAATGATTCAGAATTGGATATTAAATTTTTATTTTAAAAACCAAGGTTAGGGTGCTGATCAGTCACGCACTAACCCCGAGCAAGGCACACAGCTTTGCTCTAATTACTGGATCCAAGGCACATATTGGCCTAACTTGACCACCAATCTGGTCTGACCAAGAATCTGGTCCATAATTTTATAAAACAATCCAATTATATTACAATTAACAGAATAAACAATATAAAGCAATAAAAAGAATCATAATTAACATGGATATTTCAATCATGAGATGGGTTTTAATCTTCACAAGCGAACAAAATAGCAATTCCAAAGAATGGCTATCAGCTGGTGAAAGAATCGGATAACAAAAGAATCAAAGTTTCAAGGTTAAAAGGATTTGGTCTTTCAATGTATAAGGTATAATGGTTTGAGTATATAAGCAAATCTTGGTTCAGTGTTCGGTATTTAGTTTGTATGTATTTGTGGAGTAGTTTCATATATCTATGGTTTGTATTCGGGTATTCAGTAATCAATGGTTCAGAAATAGTAAGGTTTACGGTTCAAAGATCAATAACTGGAATCAAGGTTTAGGGTTCAGTGCTTCAAAGCACTTGCAACATAAGACAGAACTATCAGCTACTCACAATATATCTCGAGAAAGTTCAGAACACTTGCCTGATACTAGCTTGTTATACTTCACCAATTTCCAATCACAATCTCCTACTCCTCGACTACTTGTTTCCCTTTCTGATGCCTTTCCTCTTCTTCTCACATATCATAAGTATCTATCAATACTCAATTCATATAATTCTATTCGGTATACACATCTATCTACCCTTTGTTTTACCCAAATCCGACTAACGGATTGAAAGTTATGCTAAAAACAAATAAACACCGAACATATAGATCAATATTCCAATAAACAAGTCAGGTATAACACATAGTACGTCAAACAACTAATGAAATTCCATTTATAAAGAGGGCTCGGGTCATAAACACTCTTTCAGGTATTTAATATGATTTTTAAAATATTTTTCGGAGTCAAAACGGGTCGTTGGATCAATTTTGGGTAATAAACCGAGTCTGATTACTCAAATCTGACTCTAAAATAATTTTAAATTAATTATCAAGCCTTAAAAATAATTTAAAATAATATTTTAAAGCTCAAAACTATTTTTCGGAATTTTTAAATCAATTTAAAATAATTAAATCAAATTAATTAATAAATTAAAGTCAATTAATTAATAATTAAACTAATTAATCAATTAATATTTAAATTAATTGATCAATTAATCTATTAATTATTAATTAAAATTAATTAATTTAGTAATTTAGATTTATTTTTGAATTAAAAATGAATTCTGGAATTAAAATAAATGATTTTTTTTGAAATTTTAAAATAATTAAAACTATTTTCAAAATCATTTTATAAAAAGAAATTCTATTTTTGAAAGTATTTAAAACAGAAATCCTAATTTCTAAAGTTTTGTAAATAGAAATCTCATTTTTAAAAACTTTTTGAAATACAGGGACTAAACTGTAAGGTTGATCAAACTACAACGGTCAAACTGTAGTCTGCCCGACATCTTCAACCAGTCGTCAGCGTCGCCATTGTCGGCGACTTAAACTTTTCGTCAAGCTTAATAACGGCCCGAAAAAAACACGAAAGAATAACGGGGAATTGTAAATTACGACATCAGGAACTTATTTATGCAATTCAATCCATCAAACAAGCCATAAATCAACCGTAATAATCCGAGGAAAACTCGTCGTCGGCGAGTTTATATAAAATCCGGTGAACTTTTAAATCAAAACCACGGTCACTACGAGCAACGTCGATTAGCAAGCTATATATGAATCGATTGCAAATTTTAAGGGGAACAAAACCCACCCCTCTAGAACGTCTACAAATCCCTAAATAAGAAACCCCCAAATTCAATCAAGAACATTCAAACGAGTATAAACCCTAATTATAAAATTTGAGAATCAAACCCTAATTTAAACATGTTATTGAACTCCAAATTGATCATATGACATACCAAAATCATCAGGAAAAGAAGAGATATAACATGCAATAAGCAAATCATACAAACAGTTGCTCGAACTCAAAATCCAAATTTTAATTCCAAGAAATTCGAATATAAATCAGTTTAGAGGAAATTAACCTTTGATTTTGCAGTGATTCTGATGGATGATTCTGAAAGTACAAATCAATAGCTTTGTTTTAAGTATATGCACGCCAAAATCCGATATCGATAACACCTCCGAATTTGAGTTGGATTACGAAGAACGAAATATAAATATAGTATTTTTTCTGTTTTATAAAGATTTTACTGGTTTGCAAATGATTTTCGGTATGGAAATAATTATGGTAAGGGCTATTTATATTTACAGAAAACTAGTATCCCGTTGGATCATTCCGGATATAAAATAGTACGTTTATTTATAAAAACAAATCCAAAATGGTACCAATTTCGAGATAATTATCCAAATCTGTACAATTTGTACTGCGGTCTTGGTCTCAGCGCCTGGTTACACGTGTTACGAGGTGATAATTATAATATTTTAATAAAAAGATCCCGTTTATCGAAAATACGAGTTTTATTGATTTACCGAAACAAATTTTGTATCGAAAATATTGCGTCAGGACCCGCACAGGACAAACCGTACGCCGGATCGAAAAAGTCAAAACATGGAAAATGCTCGGAATATTGTAATTAGGTTAGGAAGGAGTTCTCAGAAGAGTTTCGGGTTATAAAAACGTAAAAAACGGCTGAAGTCGGCTGGTTCTCGATTATATAAAATAGTTTCTAAATACTCGGAAAAAGAATTTATTAAATCCATAAATTTCCTATAAAATCACAAATCAACATAAAAATAATTAGGAAGATATGACAATTATCTATATTTTATTTTGCACATATAAAAATTAAAATACTCAAATTATATCAATTTTAAACATCCAAACACATATACCACTTAACACATAATTCACAGAATAAATACTGAGCATGCATAATATTTATTTATTAGCAAAAATAATTACACGATATATCCCAGATATTATATCCTTCCCCCTTAAAAGGATTATATCCTCAGAATCTCCTAAGAAAACAAATGAGGGTACTTTTCTTTCATATCACTTTCTAACTCCCAGGTTGATTCTTCAACCTTCGGGTTTCTCCACAGTACTCTTACTAACTTTACTACTTTATTTCTTAACACTCTCTCTTTCTTCTAGAATCTCTATCGGACTCTCTACATATGATAATTCTACTTAGAGTTCTATTGGCTCGTATTCGATTACATGCCTGGATTCTGGATTATACTTCTTAAGCATCGATACGTGAAAAACATTGTGAATGTGCTCCATGTGCGGGGACAACGCCAACTCATAAGCTACTTTGCCAACATGCATTAAAATCTCAAAAGGTCCGACATATCTAGGGCTCAGTTTTCCTTTCTTCCCAAATCTTGTCAATCCCTTCCACGGCGACACTTTCAGCAATACTAGATTTCCTTCTTCGAATTCCATATCTTTCCTTGATTGATCGGCATACTTCCTCTGACGGTCTTGTGCTGCTATTAATCTCTTCTGGATCACTTCAACAACTTCCTTCGTCTATTGCATTAATTCAGGTCCAAGTATTTTGCGTTCTCCTACTTCATCCCAATATACGGGAGATCGACATTTGCGTCCATAAAGAGTGTCACACCCCCTTCTTAAAATAGAAGGAGATATTACCTATAATTCATAAACCTGCAAACAGAGCACTAATATATCTCTAAATAAAAATTAAACAGTCTAAAATCTTCAAAATAATATTAATCTCCAAACTGTCTAAACCAATAATATAAATTCTGAATTCTCTAAATAAATAATTAAGCCTAATTAAGGATAAAATTCCGAAATCCTAATCAACGAATTGGGGTAGCTCTCCATCACACAATCCAGATTCCCCTAAGCACCTGCCAGAAAAAGAATACGGCATGAGCCAAATGCCCAGTATGGATTTGGAATATAGTTTACAAAACAAAGAGATCAGAAATAAATAATCTGTAATTTATAATAAATCAACAATTTTTAAAATAAGTATGGCTGAAGCAACGAGGGGTTAGGATATTTTATACCGAGATCAGAACAGATACAAATACACACATCATAGGGTACCTAATTTGTGCAACAGAATGGATAACGTGTACGGCATATACAACATCACCATAAATCAAATCACAAATCAAACTCTGGGTGCACCCACGTATCCTGAAACAAATATCAAATGCGCAAAAGCTCCTCCCAAGAGCTAACAGAAGGATACGCCGTGACCAATCACATTGTCACGAAAGTGTCATGTCACTGGTGCCGCAATGACATGGCTGTAGTACCCCTACAGCTGGTTAACTCGGTATACCCTAAATCACACTAAGGGTTCAAAATAAATATTCTCGCAAAATTTAAAACTTACCTGAGACAAATGATACAAATTTCCAAAGCAGGTGGGTGTCATAAATAATTTTTGAAAACCGCATAAACATATATCTAAATTTTCAAAATCAAATTTTAAAAAAAATTCCGGAAGTTAAAACGACCAAAGCAAATATTAACGATATGAGCAGAAAGTAGAACGGAACGAATCAAATAAATATAATGAAAAAGAGGAGTAGCGCCGAATGAAAAGGGGACAGAATCCGTATCTCAAAAATCACAAACTAAAATGTTAATAAAATCTGTAAACGATCCTCTAAATTCTCGAGCCCCGATCTAAACAACAAAATATAGTTTATTATCAGCAACATCCTCTTCTACTATTCGATTTAGTAACCACATTTATTCATCACAAGTCTTGGCTTAATATTAATTATTAATATAAATATAAATAGCTAAAAGAGTAACACTTGACACTAGGAAACCGCCTGACTTAGTTCTCTGTATTGCATGCGGCAAGAAAAATGAGAATATTAATATAAATAATAATGTAACAAATATGTAAAAATGATATTTTTTAATATCTTGCATTTAAAATTTATATGAAACTAAACAGTAGTAGCCCATGTAAATTCCACACTTATAAACCAAATTAACATTAAAATAAGTCCATCACATTAGTTTATAAATAAGGCATCATAATGTAACTCATAAATTAATATTTTATATACAAAAACATAACTTCAAGCAAAAACAATAAGCATAATTGATTTACTAGTTTTACAGAACAACAAATAAAAGTGTAAATAATGAGTCTATAATATACTAAGTGTGCATAACATAATGACATTAGAATCTCAAACTTGATTTAACCTTTCGTGTTACAAACTCATGAATTTGGATAGTGTAAAAAAACAAAAGAAAAACAGAGAGACATTCGGTCACTTTAGTTTATAAAATAATAACATAAACTATACTGATGAGTTAATAACGTGTATGTACTTACTATCAACTAATGACATGCTATTTGTCACAACATAAAAAAAAATTATATCCTAATATAATAACATATAACATTACAAATAACAAGTGTATGTGCATGTAACAATACCAAAATATTATTTAATCCACTATGACAGGTGACATGATGTGATGAAGTACAATATGTAATAACATATGAGGCTTAATACTGCTTGAAATTCAAACCTTATGTTAACGAATTAACTAGAGTGCTCCCCTGATCTATTCGTTGATTATGGCTCTCTCTTCGGCGGCTACTTTAGGGTTTGTTTTTTTTCTTTTGTTTTGACTCATGTTTTTAAATAATGAAGGTGTGTGATTATATAAATGCTACACAAAGTATACTATCACTATTAGAATTTAAATAATTAACTAAATATTATTATCACTCCTTTTTCTTTCCTAATTTACTCGATATATTAAATTATTATTCTTATTCCAAAACTAATCCAAAATTTATTATTATTATCATTATTATTATTATTATAATTAAAAGATCTAAAATTCCTATATATTACAAAGAGCTTCATAGGGTGGCATCCCAATATTGGCATGATAACTGTTGTTGTAAGCAAATTCTACCAATGGTAAATGCTCATCCCAACTTCCTTTGAAATCAATAGCACAAATGTGTAGCATGTCTTTAATTGTCTGAATCGTTCGTTCACTTTGGTCGTCTGTCTGCGGATGGTAAGCCGTACTCATATTCAGTCTCTTTCCTAAACATTCTTGAAAACTTTTCCAAAATCTTGAATTAAATCTTGGATCTCGATCGGATACGATAGACACAGGAACCCCATTAAGAACTATGATTTCTTTCAGGTACATATGGACTAGCTTGTCTAGTGAAAATCTTTCATTTATAGGCAAGAAATGAGCTGATTTGGTAAGTCTGTCCACTATAACCTAAATGGCATCGTGATTGGCTTTTATTCCTGGTAATTCGACTATGAAATCCATGGCAATGTGCTCCCACTTCCACTCTGGAATCTCTAGTGGCTGTAATAATCCACTCTATCTCTGGTGCTCTACCTTGACCCTCTAACATGTATAACATCTGTTAACCCATTCTGCAATCTCCTTCTTCATATTTGGCCACCAATAATTTTCCTTTAACTCTCTGTACATCTTGGTACTCCCTGGGTGGATTGAATATCTTGAATTATGAGCTTCCTGTAAAATTTCATTCTTCAACTCCGTTACTGGTGGAATCCAAATTCTAGAAGAAAACCTAAGAATACCTTGATCGTCTTTTCGCGTGCACAACTTCTCACTTACCAAACGATTAATGTCCTGATTCATTATCTCCTCTTGACACTTCCTTATCTTCTCTAACAACTCCGGCCGGAAAGTCATACTATACACTTTTGTTTCATTAGGCTTGCAAACTCTAATCTCCAATTCCAATTTCTGAAATTCCTTGTATATCTCCTCAGGTACTGATAACACATTCAACTTCTCTTTTCGACTTAACGCACCCGCCATAACATTTGCTTTACCCGGATGATAGTTAGTCATGCAGTCGTAATCCTTAATTAGATCTAACCATATTTTCTATCTCATATTAAGCTCATTTTGTGTGAATATATACTTCAAGCTTTTATGGCCGGTATAAATCTCGCATTTTTCTCCATACAGATAATGTCTCCAAATCTTCAAAGCGAGTACTATGGCTGCAAGCTCCAAATCATGAGTAGGATACTTTTGTTTATGTGGTTTCAATTGACTTGACGCATACGCAATAACCTTATCGTGCTGCATCAGAACACATCTGAGTCCTTTATGAGAAGCATCGGTATAGATTACGAAATTCCCTTGATCATTTGGAAGTGACAAAACAAATGCTGTAATTAATCTTTGCTTCAATTCCTGAAAACTTTTTTCACATTTGTCGTTCCATATAAACTTTTCATTCTTCCGAGTAAGCTTTGTCAATGGTGTTGCAATCCTTGAGAAGTTTTGAACAAATCGACGATAATATCCCGCTAATCCCAAGAAACTTCTTACTTCTGTCGGTATTTTTGGCCTCTCCCAATTTGTAATTACTTCAATCTTCGTTGGGTCTACTTTGATCCTTTCATTGCTGACTATGTATCCTAAGAACTGAACTTCCTGTAGCCAAAACTCACACTTCGAGAATTTAGCATATAACTCTTTCTTCCTCAAAATCTCCAAAACCGTCCTCAAATGTTCAGCATGATCCTCTTCTGTTTTTGAATAGATCAAAATATCATCTATAAACACAATAACAAACTTGTCCAAGTATTCCTTGAAAATTCTGTTCATCAGGTCCATGAATGTTGTCGGGGCATTGGTAAATCCAAAAGACATCACTAAAAATTCATAATGTTCGTACCTTGTTCTGAAAGTTGTCTTTGGTATATCCTCTAGCTTAATCTTTAGTTGGTGATATCCCGATCTCAAATCAATCTTGGAGAAGTACTTGGCTCCTTTCAATTGGTCAAACAAATCATCAATTCAGAGCAACGGATACTTGTTCTTGATTGTAAGCTTGTTGAGCTCTCGATAGTCGATGCACAATCTCATGCTCCCATCCTTCTTCTTGACAAATAGTACCGGTGCACCCCATGGGGATACACTGGGTCTGAATACTCCTTTCTCTAACAACTCTTGTAATTTATTTGCTAGTTCCTTCATCTCGACGGGCGCCATTCTATACGGGGCCTTGGATATTGATTCCGTTCCAGGTGCTAAGTCGATCGCAAACTCAATTTCTCTATTTGGAGGAAGTCCTGGTAACTCATCGGGAAACACGTCTGGAAATTCATTGACTACTGGAATATCTTCAAGTTTTGCTGGTTCCTGACTTCTATCAATCACATATGCAACGAAATGCTTGCATCCTTGCTGTAACAAACTTTTAGCTTGGATCATCGTTAAGAACTTCTTTGCTTGCTTCTGGCCCTTAAATGTTACTATCCTTTCGTTTGGCGTCTTCACCATTACCTTCTTTTTTTGACAATCTATCTGGGCATCATGCTTAGATAACCAATCCATTCCTAAGATAACGTCAAACTCTCCTAGCTTAAATGGTATAAAATCCACACAGAACATATTACCAGAAATCTCAATTTCATAATTCCCACAAACTTGATTAACAGATACACGTTCTTGATTTGCTAATTCCACAGTCATAATTTCATTTAAATACTCAACTGGATAATTTAACTTACTAAAAAAATCTTGAGAAATAAATGATCGAGTTGCTTCCGAATCTATTAACACTTTGGCACATAAAGAATTCACATTAAGCGTACCTACTATGACATCGATATCCTGGATAGCATCTTTTATAGACATATCAAAAACTCTAGCCCTTGGAATCTCATTCACTACTGGAGTAGATCCCATAATTCTCAATGCATTACCGACTGGGGCTGGTGTCTTGCAATCCCTGGCTATGTGTCCTGGTTTTCCACATTTAAAGCATGTAAATCCAATAGCTAGAACCTTAACTGCTGGATTCCGGGTAGGCTGATCCTTGCTCACTTGCTCTCTTGCTGGCCGGTTGCGGCACTCTCTCGAATAGTGTCCTTACTGATTATACTTGAAACAAACCATGTTTAACTTATTATAAATTTCTCCATGCTTTTTTCCCACATACCTGACAATCTGGAAAAGTTAGCCTCAACTGATTCGGCTGATTCACATTGACTGGACGGTTGCACTGACCTCCGTCGCCTGCATTCTGTTTCTTGACATTAAAATTTTTCCCTGGCTGAAATATGCCCTTCTTAAAATTTGGAAACTTCCCTGGTTGTGACTGTCCTTCATTCCCTTCAAGCTTCCTCTTCTTACTCTCCTTCTCATCTTGTGACATCTCGCTCTCTGTTTCTGCAATCATGGTCTTCTGTACAACTCTTGTATAGGTATCCAATTCAAATATGGCTACCTTCCCTCTGATCCATGGCTTTAAACCTTGTTGGAATCTCTTGGCTTTCTCTCTGTCAGTATCTACATATGATGGCACATACTTCGACAACTCTTCAAACTTGCTCTCATAATCAGCTACCGACATATTTCCTTGCTTTAGCTCCAGAATATTCAACTCCATCTGATCCTCAACAAACTGGGGAAAATACTTATCTAAAAATAATTCCTTGAACCTATCCCAAGTAATAACATCTGTACCTTCCAATATCTTCACAGTTTCCCACCAATAGGTGGCCTCATTCTTCAAATATTAACTTGCAAACTCAACCTTCTGTTCTTCCTTTACCTTAACTAAAGCAAACGATTTCTCTACTTCCTTTAGCCAAACATTCGCTTCAATTGGATCTAAGGAACCCTTGAATTCTGGTGGGTTCACCGCCTGGAAAGTTTTGAAAGTTACATGGGGGTTGGTCTGTCTTTGTTGCTGTTGAGTCAGGTGAACTGTTTGTTGAGCCAAGATTTGAAGAATCTGGGCTACTGCTGGGTCTATGGGTCCTGGGTTTACATTCTAGTTGGTATTGTCTTGGTTGTTGTTGTTGTTGGTTTCTTCATTCTGGGTGTTGGTGCGGGTATTTCTTCTGGGAGGCATTTTCTGTAAAGAATCAAACAACTTATTTAGCCTTTAAATCAACTCATTTGCATAAAAAAAATTGTAAAATAAAAATATCTCTTTTAGAAAATAGTTGTAACAGTTGAACTAAGTAAATTGCATGCTTCTTTACAAAATGTAAACAGTTAAGGGATAGGGTACATGGTATCACAGGAGGTATATCTGGTGCAATAAGTAAAGTACAGTAAAATAGGTGCAGTAATGTAAATGACAATACTAGAAAGGAAAAAGGTACTGATATATATAGATCAAAAGTTTTGGGTAGTACAAGCGTAAAAATGCTTCAAAAGAAAAAGCAAAAAGAGTACAACAAATCTACACACTAGTCAGCAGATCTAATCTATAAATACAAATTAAAAGTCTACTGATACACACCACACACTGCTGTACATAATAAACAACCACAGCACACTAATCAGCATCTATGTATCTCTGGCTCATGGCAAGTCTGAACCTCCAATCTCCTTAAGCTCCTCTAAAACCCACTTAGCCCACTCCACAAGAAAATCAGGGGTGATATCCTCATGGGTAGCCTCAGAAATCCTCACAGCAGCTGCTCTCCAAAACACTTGGAGCCTCTCTCTGAGTCGCCTCTCACCACTCCCGATATCTCTGGTATGCATGATATATAATAACTCCTGAATCTAACCCTGTAAGAATCGCTGCTCCATAAGGCAAGCCTCAAACTGATGATATGGAATAGGATATGAAGAGAACTAAAAAGGTACACCTGTAACTGAGTGGCCAGTAAAACCTGAATCAGCAGGTGGGGGTCCTCTGATAGGAGGCCTCATGCCTGGGGGTGGAATAGCTTGTAGTGGTACGGGCTGCAACACAGGTGGAGGTCAAATAGCTGACACTGGTGGGACGACAGGACGTGGATCCGAAGATGGTCCTCCAACCGATGGCTCTGAGTGATTAGCTAGTGCTGGAATGAAAGAGTCGGCCATCGCTGCTATCTGAAATCATATCGCAAAAATAAGAATCTCGAACCACAAACCAAATTATACTAATACCTGTTATACCGTCGCACGCAACCTCATGACGTTCTATCTTTCTATTTCTTACTTCTAATCCTAATCCCCTACCCATTCCCGTCAATCTAGGCTTGTGTCAGTGACTTATAACCTGTAGCTCTCATACCAAACCTGTGGCGCCCTCTAAACTCGGGTCAAGATTTTGGGGTCTACACACACACACCTTATTGTTACCCTGCTTATAATAATAATAAAGATAATAATAATATGCAGTGACCTTACTTACCAACTACCACGGACCGCAACAGGTTAAAGTATGTACACAAGCCACACACATATACTTATATTACAAACGCCCAAATCCCAACTATTCAAACTTACAACTGAATATTAAACATCATTACAAACTTTACAAACTTAAACTATCTCAAAAGTTGTTAGCTAGCTTAACTCGATCAACCTGGACCCCTAGCTCTCGCACTGGATTGGGGATCCTCGCTACCAACAGGTTCTTTCTTAACTGGAAAAAAGCATAAACAAAATCGCACAAATGAGCTAACTAGCTCAGCAAGTCACATTGACAATACTGAGAATAAACAATGTTTAAGTGAAATGATTTGAGGTGTCAAGAGAACAATGGATAATAATTCAGAATTGGATATTAAATTTTCATTTTAAAAACCAAGGTTAGGCTGCTGATCAGTCACGCACTAACCCCGAGCAAGGCACATAGCTTTGCTCTAATTACTGGATCCAAGGCACACATTGGCCTAACTTGACCACCAATCTGGTCTGACCACGAATCTGGTCCACAATATTATAAAACAATCCAATTCTATCATAAACAATGTAAAGCAATAAACAGAATCATAATTAACATGGGATATTTCAATCATGAGATGGGTTTTAATCTTCACAAGGAAACAAAATAGCAATTCCAAAGAATGGCTATCAGCTGGTAGAAGAATCGGATAACAAAAGAATCAAAGTTTCAAGGTTAAAAGGATTTGGTCTTTTAATGTATATAGTATATGAAAGGAATATGTCCTAAGTCCAATCATGTATTAGGATTTAGGAATAACTTTTATGTAATCTGTTTTGATTTCATTGATATTAATAAAGACTTGTTTTGTTTTTATTACGGGCTTTATCTATTTAAGTGTTTAAATAAGATATACCATAGTTTAGAGTAAAGCTTTTTATGGATTATGATGAGATCATAATAGTGAGACCTAAAAAGATGATAACTCTAAACTTAAATAGTTCCTGGTCATAGGATTACTAACTGGTAATTAATAATCCGCAAAGATCGGTACATACTATGCTTGCTTCATTATGAAGGATGTCTGTTCTCATAGGCATTTGTGTGGTGACATTATTGCTAGTATGTAGGTGCTTATTATGGAATAAGTTCACTGAACATGACTCGCACAACTGAACAACTGATGGAGTTCACTCACGTGTCAGCAGTTGTTCACATAGTGATAGTTGTACAAGTGTCCTTAGACTTGTGGTCATCATAGTCATCTTGTGTACACTGAACTATGCTTTGGTTTAGTTCTTAGTCTCCAGGGACAATTATTAGGGCTCTTCTGGGTATAGGAATTTGTACACGAAGATAGTGTATGATCAATAAAGGATCTACCCCTTCCGGTGAAGGAAGCGAATGTTCAAGGCTGATCCACTTATGCTAGTTCAGGAATCTCTGGCCAGAGTAAATGAAATTAGAAAGGAGTTTCTAATTTGCATAGAACTACGCATAGTAAATGGTAAGCAAAGTGATTGAATTAGATAGGCTTGACACGAGATCCATGCCTTGTATTTAATCGGGACATTGTAGGGTAGAAGGAGTTTATTATACGGTAACTATTCACTGAATAGGTTCTTGGTATTCTAAGCAGTGAATTCATATTATCCGGATAGTCGCGATATGCTGAGAAGTATCCCTCACGATGTAGAATAAATGTGATTGATTAATTAATCATATTTAAAAAATTAGAGAATTTATATAAATAATGATAAAATAGTTTTATTATTATTTATTTCTACTACCGGCTTAATATTGAACCTACAGGGTCACACCATAAAAAGAGAATGATTTAATGGTGGAGGAATTAATTAATAATGGCTAATAATTATTTATTTATGAAATAAATAATTATTTGGAAAATTTAATAATTGATTAAATGAGATTTAATTGATTATAAATTAATTAAGAAAAGTTCTTAATATTATTAATTAAGGATTTAATTTTTGGAAATTAAATCAAGAGAGAGAATTATTTCTAAAGTGTTTAGAAAAAGGATTAATAATTAAAAGGTGTTTTAATTATTAATGAGAATAATAAATGGGATAATAATAATATTATTTATGGGAAAATTTCAGCTGAAAATTTTGCCTATAAATACACTATTATAGACCCTATTTTATTCTAACCCACAACCAACCCGAAAACCCAAAAAGTTTGGAAAACCCAATTCTCTCCACCTCCTTCCTCCTCATTAACATCATTTTCTTGGTGGATACCGGTGGAGTGCTTCACACTTGAGGAGCAACTGCTAAGGATCTCTGATCGTTGTCTCCGAATTATTTTAAAAGGTTAGATTTGATCCCTCGAATTTTTAATTCACGATTTATATGCTTTAATTTGGATTTTGTATGTGTAAAAGTGTTTTGCCATGAACCCGCTGCGTTTAAAATCCAACAGTATAATGGTTTGAGTATATAAGCAAATCTTAGTTCAGTGTTTGGTATTTAGTTTGTATATATTTGTGGAGTAGTTTCATATATCTGTGGTTCGTATTCGGGTATTCAGTAATCAATGGTTCAGAAAGAGTAAGGTTTACGGTTTAAAGATCAATAACTGGAATCAAGGTTTAGGGTTCGGTGCTTCAAAGCACTTGCAATATAAGACAGAACTATAAGCTACACATAATATATCTCGAAAAAGTTCAGAACACTTGCCTGGTACTAGCTTGCTATACTTCACCAATTTCCAATCACAATCTCCTACTCCTCGACTACCTGTTTTCCTTTCCGACGCCTTGCCTCTTCTTCTCACATATCATAAGTATCTATCAATACTCAACTCATATGATTCTATTTGGTATACACTTCTATCTACCCTTCGTTTTACCCAAATCCGACTAACGGATTGAAAGTTATGCCAAAAACAAATAAACAGCGAACATATAGATCAATAGTCCAACAAACAAGTCACGTATAACACATAGCACGTCAAACAACTAATGAAATTCCATTTATAAAGAGGTCTCGGGTCATAAACACTCTTTCAGGTAATTAATAAGATTTTTAAAACATTTTTCGGAGTCAAAATGGGTCGTTAGATCAATTCCGTGTAATAAACAGAGTCTGATTACTCAAATCTGACTATAAAATAATTTTATATTAATTATCGAGCCTTAAAATAATTTAAAATAATATTTTAAAGCTCAAAACTATTTTTCAGAATTTTTAAATCAATTTAAAATAATTAAATCAAATTAAATAATCAATTAAAGTCAATTAATAAATAATTAAAATAATTAATCAATTAATATTTAAATTAATTGATCAATTAATCTATTAATTATTAATTAAAATTAATTAATTAAGTAATTTAGATTTATTTTTAAATTAAAAACGAATTCTGGAATTAAAATAAATGATTTTTTTTTGAAATTTTAAAATAATAAAACTATTTTCAAAATTATTTTATAAAAAGAAATCCTATTTTTGAAAGTATTTAAAACAGAAATCCTAATTTCAAAAGTTTTGTAAATAGAAATCTGGTTTTTAAAAACTTTTTAAAACACAGGGACTAAACTGTAAGGTTGATCAAATTACAGGGGTCAAACTGTAGTTTGACCACCATCTTCAACCAGTCGCCGGCGTTGCCATTGTCGGCGACTTCAACCTTTCCGGCAAGCTTAATAATGGCCCAGAAACACGAAAGAATAACGGGGAATTGTAAATTACGACATCAGGAACTTATTTATGCAATTCAATCTATCAAACAAGCCATAAATCAACCGTAATAATCCGAGGAAAACTCGCCGTCGGCGAGTTTATATAAAATCTGATGAACTTTCAAATCAAAACCACGGTCACTACGAGCAACGTCGATTAGCAAGCTATATATGAATCGATTGCAAATTTCAAGGGGAACAAAACCCACCCCTCTAGAACGTCTACAAATCCCTAAATAAGAAACCTCCAAATTCAATCAAGAACATTCAAACAAGTATAAACCCTAATTATAAAATTCGAGAATAAAACCCTAATTTAAACATGTTATTGAACTCCAAATTGTTCATATGACATACCAAAATTATCAGGAAAAGAAGAGCTATAACATGCAATAATCAAATCATACAAACAGTTGTTCGAACTCAAAATCCAAATTTTAATTCCAAGAAAATCGAATATAAATCAGTTTATAGGAAATTAACCTTTGATTCTGCAGTGAATCTGATGGATGATTCTGAAAGTACAAATCAATAGCTTCGTTTTAAGTATATGCACGCCAAAATCCGATATCGATAACACCTCCGAATTTGAGTTCGATTACGAAGAACGAAATATAAATATAGTATTTTCTCTATTTTATAAAGATTTTACTGGTTTGCAAATGATTTTCGGTACGGAAATAATTATGGTAAGGGCTATTTATATTTACAGAAAATTAGTATCCCGTTAGATCATTCCGGATATAAAATAGTACGTTTATTTATAAAAACATATCCAAAACGGTACCGGTTTCGGGATATTTATCCAAATTTGTATATTTTGTACTGCGGTCTTGGTCTCAGCGCTTGGTTACACGTATTACGAGGTGATAATTATAATAGTTTAATAAAAGATCTTGTTTATCGAAAATACGAGTTTTCTTGATTTACCGAAACGAATTTTGTATCGAAAATATTGCGTCGTTACCCGCAGAGGACAAACCGTACGCCGAATCGAAAAAGTCAAAACATGGAAAATACTCGGAATATTGTAATTAGGTTAGGAAGGAGTTCTCAGAAGAGTTTCGGGTTATAAAAATGTAAAAACGGGTGAAGTCGGCTGGTTCCCGATTATATAAAATAGTTTATAAATACTCTGAAAAAGAATTCATTAAATCCATAAATTTCCTATAAAATCACAAATCAACATAAAAATAATTAGGAAGATATGAAAATTATCTATATTTTATTTTGGACATATAAAAATTAAAATACTCAAATTATATCAATTTTAAACATCCAAACACATATATCACTTAACACATAATTCACAGAATAAATACTGAACATGCATAATATTTATTTATTAGCAAAAATTATTACACGATATATCCCAGATATTACAATGGTTGTCAATATGACTTAGTCCTGTTATAGTACAGGCATGTCTTGCACAACAACTAGTCTCATACCTAATACACTCCGAAGGACAGCCTACTCTTGATACCAACTGTAACATCCCGACTTTTCGGACTATTAAATCTAAAACCTAAAATAAAATAAAATAGAATCTAATTTCAATAATTCAAATACCCTAAAGGGTCAAATCAACGGTCAAACTTATTAAACCAAAATCGTAAAATCAGAGACGCAACTCCAATAATAAATGTCTAACATATAACTCAAATTTATTCTATAAATACGAGAAGTATTTTCCAATAAATTGCATCTAAATCAAATAACATCAAAATCCACGTAGTTCACATCTTTAGTTTCCAAAACCCAAACCTGAAATATGTTAAAATAATGAGTTGTAAAGCCCAGCAAGTAACCATCGTATGACGGCTCCAAAATATTAGTTTTCAATAAGTTCAAAAATTCTGAATTTCTAAATCGATCAAATAATATTTAACAGAAAAAAATATCCATGGTTCTAAATTACGGTCACATTATGCCTGCGACACGACTCTATAATTCGATAATTCGATGGGGGCTAGTTTACGCCCTCGTTAAGACAAACTCAACAAGAAATCTATGTGTTCCATAACATGCGTAAAACTAGTTCTATATTCTACGTATCACACAACCTAGTGATCGGGTTCTATGATTTGATGCGCAATCTAAAAACAGGGGAATCCTATATTCGATATCACAATTTTGAAAATCAAATCGATCAGATATAATAATTTAAGTGAGCAATGAAAAGTCACTTACCTCAAAAATGATTGAACACAAAATATTAACGCATGGACAAATCCTATAATAATTTAGATAAGTGGAACCTAACTAATTAATTAATTAATCTGTGAACAAATATTGTACACATTTAACAAAACAGAAATCATGACAAAATATATAAAAACTGAACCAAATAAATATTCACAAATTTTCATATAGTCGACAGGCAAATGAAGCAATATAAAGTATTTACAATCTATCAAGGCCATGCAAACGAGTTCTTGCACTAACACCAAACACACACTTTGTTTTATAAAAAAGATATAATAATAATAATAATAATAATAATAATAATAATAATAATAATAATAATAATACAAGTCATGGCATACATGTTGGTTCGCCCAAACTAAAGTGTAATCCCGATATAAAACTTGCAAATTCTTTGGTCTCCTGTTAGCAATGAGTGTGACATACGAAACTATGCATTAATAAGTAATATATAATTACCATCTAGTATCCACATAAAATATCTATATAAATCATGTTTTAAAACATTAACAATTTCATTTATTTGAAGCTCTAAATTACAATATCAATATTGAATTATATAAACATGTAGTGAATATTTTATTATCAAAAGAAAGACTATGAACACATGCCTGGAGTGTCTCATACGTAATAACGGTTCATGCAAGCTTGACAGAACGCAACACCTCAACAGTCAACAAATGCTTGAATATTCATGCCATCTACTCATGTTATAATTCATATATTCACGCAAAGCATGCAAAAGCATAACTATGAAAATCGAAGGAGAAAAAAAAGAAACGCACCTGTGTGGATGAATTTCTGTACGTCTATATTTTTATTTATGCGGGTTCTTATATAGCCACTCAAACCCTAAACTTAATTAGGTAATTTTAATACTTGGTCCTAAAGTTAGTACAAACTTTTCAAGCAAATTCCTAAAATAATTATTTTATACACACAACTATCGAAATTGAAAGGATTTCGATTTTCTAAATTATTCTTATACTTCTTTCCACAAATAACAAATCTTATATGTACAAAAAGTTTCTGAAATATTCTAAACAAATATTAATCTAATTAAATTAACAAATAATATCTAATAAATAAATACTAAAAAATTTACGGATTTTACAATTTCTCAACATGGTTGAAAATGAGAGAAAATCATTCACCATGAAAATATTCAAAATGATGACGAGATTAAGGGATTGCTCTTGAGTTTTTTAATGGGGAGGAAGGAAGTGATTAGGAGGTAAAGTACTTCCATCCCTTTTTTGGAGTGAAAGTTTTGAAGCGAAAGATTGGCAAATTTGCATTCATTAACACTTGCTCTTGCTCCATTTAAAAACTCGGGAGCACGATTACGGAAGGAAATGAAACTACTTTACTTACCCTCCATTTGCTTTACTTCCTTTTTAAAACTTGGGAGCAAAGAGTAAGATTTCTTTTCCTCGATAAAGTGAATCTTACTGGAAACTTTGAAAAGGCATTTGAAGATTTGAGGTGGCTCTTTTGGGACGGATGTCCGTTGAAATGTTTACCTTCATATTTTCACCCTAAAAAAGTTGTTATTCTTGAATTACTTAGTGCCTTCATTTTGTTTCTTGCATATATTACAGTTTATAGATAATTCCCGACTTCACTTCTCCTAATTGAACTCATTTTTACAGGGTTCCCCTGTTTTTAAGAAGTTAAAGACCCTTAACATGTCAATTTCTCAGAATTTAATTTCAACCCCAGACCTTAATAAATTACGATGTCTTGAAATTATAAATCTCCAGGGCTGTAAAAGCTTGGAGGAGGTTCATATATCAATTGGAACTTTGGCGAGGCTTGTTTCCTTGAATTTGGGTGGTTGCATGAAGCTGAAAAGTCTTCCTCACACCATTTGCAACCTGAAAGCATTGGAAGTTCTAACCATTGATCATTGCACTAGTCTGGAAAGTTTGCCTACAGACATAGGGAAAATTTTGGATATAATTGGTTGTAGTAGTCTGGAAGCATTGCCTATAGCACTGGGGAACATCAAATCACTAAGAGAACTCGATTTAGAGGGACTAACAGTTTCAAAATTACCGGATTCGATCGGACATTTGAGTAAGCTGTTTGAGCTGTATTTAAGAGGCAACAGAAACCTTGATACTCTTCCGAACATTATTTGCAACTTGAGATCGTTGAAGATACTTCATATTTCTAGATGTGACAACTGGAAAATTTGGCAAATCTATCAAATTTGAAAGAGTTGGAGAAATTTTTCCTTTTCGATTGTAGTGGTTTGATAGTAATTCCAGACTTGGAAATTGTAAAAAAATGAAAGATATTCTTTCAACATTTTTACATTAGTTTGATTAATGGCTTTATATGATCACATCAAATGGCAAACACGTGAGTTAGTAATTTTTAATTTGTCTGTCATCAAATTATTTAAATCATTTCAAATTTAAAATATAACTATACACACAAATTAATGTGTAAATTCAATGATTAATAGCATGTTTGTTTAGGCTTAAATTAGTATTTTATTATTTTAATTTACAAACTAACATAATAACTCATGTGAGGTACGGGTCATTTTCTAGAGTTTTTTTATGCATCATGCAATTATAATGTTCTTAGTTGTTTTCTTATTTGTATATGTTGTATATTGAGTAACGTATATCAAATACAAGTTGATTCACTACTAGAATTCTGTTAATTGACATCAGTCCTTAGACATCGGTTGCTCAGACGGCCGATATTAAAGCTCTTTTAGACATCATTTATTTTTTAAATGATGTTACTGCTTATATTAGACATCGGTCAAGAAAATAACCATTGTCTATAATTACTTTTAAAAAATAAGAAATATGAATTAGACATCGGTTTATAAAATAACCGTTGTCGAATTTTCTTAGACATCAGTCTAATATCACAATCGTTGTGTATGATTAATTTAATTTTTTTTTTTAAAAAGACGCGCTTACTTTCCCTCAATTCCCAAATATTCTCCCCTTAGCAACAAATATATTTCCCCAGTTTATTTCCCCTTCCAAAACCACTTCTTCATTTCCCCCTTTTCTCACCTCCCTCTTTCTATCCCCGTCTCATTCCAGAATCCCTCTGTATCACATCTCTCTATCTCCCTCTCTCTCTATATATATATTACTATCTCCCCATCTTACATTATTTGTCACCATCTCACATTATTTCTAATTAGGGTTCTAATTAAACCCCAAATTAAAGAACATCTTCGATTAATCAAACTCAAACTTCGAGAAACCTAATTTATGAAGAAAATGGCTGAGTATAGTTGTTCGATTGGATTTTCTTTATTCTTCATCTTAATTTAGTTTCTAATTATTATTGGGTTTGGTTTTTAATTTTTTTTTCTTTTTTCAGCAGGTTTGGAAAATATGGGATGGGTCGAAAATATAGGGGAAAATATGGGTTCGAATGCTAGATTCTTTAAGCTTGAAACTGAGGTTTGAATAACTCTTCTTGTGTCTATATGTGTGTGTATTTATATGGATTTGTTGAGATTGAATGTTATTTGGCCCAAGTGGTGTTCTTGGTGGATCTTAATTGGTTTATATGAGTTTATTTGTGCTTGATTTTGTGTGGCGGATAGAGTGGTATTGTTTATGTGAAATTAGTTTTATTGATGTTTCGAGTAGGTTGCTTGTTGTTGTTGTTGGTGCTACTTTTAGAAGTTTATACGAGAATTTGCTAATGCTGTTGGTTGAAAGGAACGAGTACATTTAAAGTAGCACAAATGTTATTTGATCCTTGATAGATGTTAATCATTTCTACCAGAAAGAGCATAAGACGTTCTCGAGCTGCCCATCTTTTGAATAATCCTTGAAATTATTCATTTGAGATTTCTTCCCATCTTTTGAGTAGTTAATTAGTTTTTTTTTGAAATAGAATGGGAATGGTAAACCAAGACTTGCTAGTACAAGGCTTGCTGCATCCTATATAAACTTCTATATTGGTAATGGAGCCATCATTACACCATAATTTGGGGATAAAAAATGGGATGATGAAGTCGTCCGCGTCTTGTCTCTGGCATTTCCAGATCATGAAGTAAGCAGTTCTTCCAGTTTATTTCTTGTTTATACCATTATATTGCAATCTTTAATTAAATTCATGAAGGCAGAGGATATAATGTTTAAGGATCATAATTTATACTTTAATTCTAAATGATCTAAAATAACTCTCTCATTGCATTTGCATTCTAAAATACGTCAAAGATATGAAACCCGTACTTTTATTTTTCAATAAAGGTAAATTCATAGCAAGAACCTTAACCTTTTATTTCATGAAGGCATTTTCTTTTCAAGATATTACTGCTTCCACGTTAAATTGTGTTCTTTTCTAATATGAGATGTGTCCGAGTGTGATTGAGGTATTCTAATGTGATAATTGTGTCTGTCCTATATGAATGTTATCTGAGTGGGGAATTCTTTTGTCTAATTATCCTCTATGTTAGCCTTATTGTTGTGCAAGACATGTCTGTATCATAACAAGACTAAGTCATATTGACAACCCTAAGATTAGTTGTATTGTAACCTTAATCTGTAATTTGTACTTGTAACACTTAATGTCTGTAAAATGTAAATGGAGCATACTGGAGCATTTTTCTCCTAAACAGTGTCAAGCCTAAGAATTCTATCTAGAAGAAGATCAAGAAGGTCATGCCTCAGAAGAATTATGAAGAAGCTTGGAGTTGAATAATTCTGTTTGGTGAAAAACATTCTAAGTCAAGATCTCTACAAGTCACAGAATTAGTGTTATAGAGAAGTCATTCGAGAACTCAGAAAGACCTATTGAGAACTCAGGAATTGTCTATCGAGAACTCAGGAAATGCTATTGGAGATATCGTTAAGTCAGATACCCATTCGAGAACTCAGAGATATCGACAAGTATACATTCATTAGAGAACTCTGAGTTATCGATAAGCCAAAGTCCATTAGAGAACTCTAAGTTACCGATAGACCAAAATTCACTAGAGAACTCAGAGTTGTCGATAAGTCAAGTCAACAATGAAGTTTCAGAGATATCGACAAGCCAACATGCTAATCGAGATGTCGAGTTCTCTACAACTTAATTGGAGATCTCGAAGTGAAGAAATTTCTCTAAGTACAGAATTGCAGAACAGTTCAATATCCAAGGTTGCAAATCAACAAACAATTCACACAGCTGGATTGACAAGTCTACAAAAAGCAGATTGAGAGATGTGCAAGATTAATAGTGAAGATTAACTGACAAAGGAGGATCAACCAATACACAGTGGATGAAGATATGCTAATCTAGATATGGAAATCTCACTTTTTCCTTAAATAGAAGTGATTAGTGACAGGTTATGTAATATCCGGGATATATCGTGTAATTATTTTTGCTAATAAATAATTATTATATGTGTTTAGTATCTATTCTGTAAATTATTTGTTAAGTGTTAAATGTGTTTGGATGTTTAAAAATATTATTAATTGAGTATTTTAATTTTTATATGTCCAAAATAAAATATAGATAATTGTCATATCTTCCTAATTATTTTTATGTTGATTTATGAATTTATAAGAATCATATGGATTTTATAAAATCTTTTTCTGGGTATTTAAAATCTATTTTAAAAAAACGGGAATCAACCACCGTTATCCGTTTTTAGGTTTTAAAACCCAAAACTCTTCCGAGAACTCCTTCCTAACCTAATTGCAATATTCCGAGCATTTTCCGTGTTTCGACTTTTTCAATCCGGCGTACGGTTTGTCCTGCGCGGGTCCCGGCGCAACATTTTCGATACATTATTCATTTCGGTAAATCAATAAAACTCGTATTTTCGATAAACGGGAGCTTTTTATTAAACTATCATAATTATCACCTCGTAATACGTGTAACCAGGCGCTGAGACCAAGACCGCAGTACAAATTGTACTGATTTGGATAATTATCTCGAAAACCGGTACCGTTTGGATCAGCTTTTATAAATAAATGTACTGTTTTATATCCGGAATGATCCAACGGGATACTAATTTTCCGTAATTGTAAATAGCCTCTACCGTATTTTATTTTATACCGGAAATCATTTGTAAACAGTATTTACAGAGTTTTTACAGAGAAAATACTATAATTATATTATGTTCTTCATAATCAAACACAAATTCGGAGGCGTTATCGATATCGGATTTTGACGCTTTTATACTCAAATCGAAGCTCTGAATCAAGAATCATAATCTTTCATCAAAACACACCCAGAAACATCAGGTAATTTTATAATTAATTATTTTAATTCGAATTTATTGATAGTTAAATTAGGAATTTTTATTCAAGAAGTTGTTTGTGTGATTTGATGCTTACATATTAAAGATCTTTTCTTCCTGATGATTTTGGTATATCATATGCTTGATTTGGAGTTCAATAACGTGTTCAATTTTGTGATTGATTCTCGGATTATGATATTAGGTTTATTGGCTTTGAATGTTTTTAATTGGATTTGGGAATTTCTTGTTTAAGGATTATCTGTTAATTTCATTGATATGGTTGTGATCCTTGTCGAAATTACAATCGAATGGTATGCAGTAGAATAACTGACGATACCGGGAAATCGATCAATTGAATTCATCGGATTCTCACCGGTTTTGTTCGAGTTTTTCCCCAGAATCGTGCTGAACTGATTTTTGTGGTTAAATCTTGTTGATTTGTGTTTCTGGAATGAAACAGGATCGATTAGCATCAAAACCCCTGAAGAACAATGTCCATTGAGGCCGGAATTGAACTGGCCGGAGTTTGAATCGGTGGCCGGAATCTGGGATTCTTCCCGACCCGGTTCCAGTTCATACCCGACCCGTTCAGTTTAATCAAGACCCGGTTTTGATCCAAAAACATCTAAAAACAATTATATTTTTACGTTTTTACAGTTTGGTACCTGGGAGTTTCCAGATTTTTCAGAGAATGGATTATGTTTTAAAATTCTATATAAAATGGAATTATATTTCCTTTTAATATAAAAATGATATTTTTATTATCTTAAAAATCAGAAAAACATTTACTTGATTATTTTAAATTCAGAAAATTATTTTAATTATTGATTTATTTAAAAATAAATCAAAATTATTTTATTAATTAATTTTAATTAGCTTTTAATTAATTTAATTAATCGATTAATTTATAATTAATTGATTAATTAATTTAGTTAATTTTAATTAATTTTAATTGATTTAATAATTAGATTTAATTATTTAAAATTGATTTAAAAATTCCGAAAAATAGTTTCGAGCTTTAAAATATTATTTTAAATTATTTCCAAGGCTCGATAATTATTATAAAAATGTTTCAAAGCCAGAATTGGCCAACCGAACCCTGTTTATAACCCCGAAATTGATCCAATGACCTGTTTTAATTCCGAAAAATGTTTTAAAAATTATTTTAAACACCAGAAAGCCTATTTATGACCCGAGACTTCTTTATAAATGATATATCATTGATTATGTGATGTATTATGTGTTATACGTGACTTGTTGATTGACTATCGGTCTATATATTCGGTGATTACTTGTTTATAGCATAACTTTCAATCCGTTAATCGGATTTGGCTGAAACGAAGGGTAGATAGAAGTGCATGTCGAATAGAATCGTATGAGTTAAATATTGATAGATTTTTATAAATGCCTAGCAGAGTAAGTAAGGCGTAAGAAAGGGGAGCAGGTGATCAGAATATAGAATTGACATGTAGAAAATACAGCAAGTGATCAGAGAATAGAAGCGAGGCATATGAGAAGCAGATGAGTGGTTGTTGAATAGAATCATTAGACGAGTACAAGTGAAGTTGAATTCGAATATGATAAGGCAAGTACTTCTAAACCTTTCTCGAGATATATTGCAAATATTTTTAAATTCTCTTGTGACATATTGTGAATATTCAAAATCGCTCTGCTTTATACTATAAGCACTTTGAATCCTTCAGCCTTGAACCTGAGCCACATCATTTGATCTTTGAGCCGTAAGCCTTATTCTTTGTAAACCATTTCTTGATAAATTTACCAAATATTAAACCCCACAAATACGATACTACTCCACAAGTATATAACCATCATATACCAAACACTGGAACAAAATTATTTTAAACATACAGAAACTTTTATACTCAACTATACCTTGTGATATCAAAGTACTAAAACCTTGTCAAAACACTATTCATCTAATACCCGATTATCCTACCGGCTGGAGGCCACTTCTTTTATGTACTTGGGCATTCCCTTTCAGTAACCATGAATTTTTACCATGCTCTTATACAAATGTTTTACTGTTATGGATTATGATCTGGTTTTATTGAATTCTATTGTTTATCATACTGAACTGCTTTAGAATTGGATAGTTTTCTTTGTATGGACCAGATTCGTGGTCAGACCATATCAATGGTCAAGTTAGGCCAATGTGTGCCTTGGATCCAGTAGTCAGAGCAATGCTGTGTGCTTTGCTCGGGGTTAGTGCGTGACTGATCAGCAGCCTAACCTTGGTTTTAAAAACTTAAAATAAATATCCAATTCTATTGGTTGTTTAACAAGAAACCTGATACCTTTGAATCATCTCGTTTATTATTGTTTAACCTCAGTTATTGATAATATGACTTGCTAAGCTAGTTAGCTCACTCTTGCGAATCTTTTTATATATTCTACAGTTAAGAAGGATACGGTTGATAACGAGGTTTCCCAGTTCAATGTTCAAGCTAGGATTCCAGATTATGATTGATCGAGTCAGCAGGAGCTTATGGCAGTAATGAGATAGCAAGGTTGTAAGAATAATTTTTATATCAGTTGTAAATTAAATTAGTTGGGATATGGTACGTTGTAATAAAAGTTAAGGTTGTGGCTTGTTTTCATACTTTAACCTGTTGCGATCCGTGGTTTTGTAAAGTAGGATCTTTGTAAATAATATTTTGTATACAGGTTTATATATTGAGTATGTGTTGTGGACCCCAAACTTCTGACCCGGGTTTGGAGGACGCCACAGGTTGGTATCAGGTTGGTATCAGAGCTACAGGTTATAAGTCACTGAAACAAGCTTAGATTATTGGGATTGGGTAGAGGGTTAGGATTAAGAATAGGAAATAGAAAGATAGGTCATCGTGAGGTTGAGTGCGACTGTATAGCAGGTCTCCGGCACGGTTCGTGTTGCGATTCGGGATTCTCAACTAGCGATGTGATATCCAGGCAACGGCAATGACAGATCCTGATTTCCTTGCATCAACTGATCGTTTGGAGCTTTCCATTTAAGGATCGTCATCTTCTTCCAGATTCGATTTGCGCCTTGTTTTTCCATCAGTATTAGCGGTACTACTTTCTGTTATGACAGTTGCGCCTCTCCGAGTTATTCAGCGCTATTCTATCATTTCTCGATACGAGATTACCTATTCAAGAACCTTCATTTGCTTATTCTTGTTCTTCTGAACATTCAACCATGAATGTATCTTTCCTATTTACTATATACTATATTCTATATACTCAGTTTAAAAACCTTTCCAATAAAATAACAGCATTTGCGAGAAGGGACACGATAGCTGCAGTAAATGGTGAGTATTGAGATACAAATTAAGGTGAAAAGGAGTTTAGACAGAAGATTCAAGTGTTCTGGAGGATGGTTGTTATCAGATTACAAGAAGCTATTGGTAATTAGGCCACTCATGACTAGCTTGTGGAATGGAGTAGATAAGTGTTAAAGAGAAAGAGATAGAGGAGATTAGGGATATGAAGATTTCTCGAAATTAGGAAATGGTGTTGTAATGATATAATATATATATATTCTAACAAGATGATGTGGCATTAGCTGACTTGTTGACTATTGGATAGTCTGTTCTACTTAATGATTACAAAGTGGTTAACGGGGATACTACCAGTATAGGAGCCTTAATGTGAAGCTACGAATAAGATAACGTGCAACGATAGCGGAAGTTTTCATTTATTTACGGAGAATAATAGACCCCAATGAAGGAAAGGAGATAAATGGAAGTGAACGGACCCTTGAGTGATTGTTTCTTTAACTTGGTATCTGGTCATAAGAAGGATAACAACCAACTCATACAGTAAGGACAACCGGAGGTGTGATTTTCAAAATTTTCAAAATTTTTAACAAGTTTTCGAAAAAGATTTTCCTCACAAAATTTCCAAAAGTTTTTTTTGAATAAAATAAGTTTTAAACATCGGTTGTCAAGTTACTATTTGAGTTTCTTGTTTGTCAGAAGACTTGGATTATCTGGAAGAATGTTGTCTCAGACTCAGTATTATTAATTCGGAGAACGAGGTAACTTGCGATTATGAAGAAGTGGGTGCAAGTATTGTCTGATAGGATTAATAACAGAACCAGCGTACGGGGTAACTATTCATCCAATTACTGGGATTATCAAAGTTCGAAGAATTCATTAATTAAGCGAAAGCCTGAGCATGACCGAAGAAGATTGGGAAAATTTCCAGACTTTTCTAAAGGAAGAATGTTATTAATAAAATGATCGTTATGTTGAATGATTTATGGTTATTCCAAATTAAAAAGAGAAAACTCAAGGTTATCTGATAAGAACGCCATTATGATCAAATTGTTAAAGTATTATACGTATAGGTGTGACGTTACAGACGCGAGACTTAACAAGTAAGAATCTACCATAATGCTTAATTGCAAAGGCATTTTAGCATACTTCTAAAGTTGTTATGTGATAAAATTGGGAAATGATCGAGCAAGCTCGAAAGATGAATACAAGTGAAATGTGGATGGTGACCAATGGTATCATTCTCGTCTTCAATATTACATCGTATATTCCTTTTTAATTCCTAAAATGTATGAATTCCTTTCTTAATAAATTCTTTCTGATGATATCAAAATGAAGGATTTTGCATTCCTTTCAAATTTAATTATTCCCCTCAAGTTTTGCTTTCTGATTGGGACAAACAGTGTTATGATGAGACACTTTGTCGGAATGACGAAGAGTCGGGTGGGACGCCACCTAATCATGTGTTGTATGCCATACGGTATGAAGGACTGGCCATCTTAAGTACCAATGTGGTTGTCTCATTCATATTCAAATCATTACTTCTTTCTTTTCAACTCTAAGTTTATTAAAATTGTGAATCCTTCTAGTTGTTTCGTTGTACCGCTGTTCTTTACGAGAGCTTTTCAAACAAAAGTCAACGTATTATACACCCAGCGGGAAAAGTTTCATCTACCTCTCATGCATAGAAAGGAAACAAGGGCATATAGTGAGAATTGCAAATCACTGGCCCTAGCCAGGGATGCATTGTGAGTCAAGGAAATCTACTTCAATACGGAATACGTCTTCGAGAACAAGAATTTGCAATATGTTATTTAGAATATGAATGTGATAACGTGGAAGATTATTGTGGATACCTTATGCGTTAAAGTATTAAAAGATGTTGGAACAACTTGATCGTATATCCCTCAAGGTTTTATTAATCAGATGAATTATCTTGTCGAATCAATAATTTATGACTAAAGGACTAGCAAGTTAAGAACGTGCAGTTATTGAATAAGTAAGTACCAATGGCGGAATCAATATTTCTGGCAATAAATTGTGAAGAATTGATATCATTTGAGAAAAGAGGATTTGACATTATTCCAATGAGTGGATTAACTATTCCAGTGTGATGCCCAGGTAGACTGTCGTGATGGAAAATAGTCCTGAAGATGCCAAATAATAACATGAAGAAGTTTAGAGGACAAAGGAAAGTAAAGAACTTGTTAAGAGTGATTTAAGTGCTATGGCAATTATAAATAAAAATCAGGAGCAGACCGAACCTGAAGATTTTATAGTCTCAAGATATGTTTCCAGACGAGTTACCAATATTTCCTTTAGATGAAGAAAATGCGTTTATGATTGATTTAGTATCTGAAATGAAGCCAGTGTCCAAAGCCCCGCACAGAATGGCACCAGATAAAATAAAGAAGTTACCAGAGCAAATGTAAGAGATCATTAGAAGAAAAAGCAACTGGACCTAGCGTACCCCTAAAGTGCACCGGCACGATGTGTTAATAAGAAAAATGGAATTGTAAGGTTATGTGTTAGCGAAAGCTCAACCAGTTTACTCTCAAGAGCAGACATCTGTTACCTCGAACCAATGATTTGTTTAAAGGTTGATTTAAGGCTGAGTATATTACCAAGTGAAGATTGAACTTATGGACATATCAAAGATAATTTTCAGAACTCAGTACTATTGTTATAAATTTTTAGAAATATTAGCTTGAGGAACTGATATACCAGTGATATTTAAATTTGATGAGTATAATTTTGAGGGAGGAATCTGGATAAGATGTACTTGTGTTACTTAAGAAGAACCATGCAACCTATACAATGATAGCTGAGGAATCAAAGAAGAAAGAAACGGTATAAAAAGGTTACCAGGTGAAAACTTTAATGCCAGGAAGTGTAATTCTTAGTATAGACAGTCAGTAAGGAGGAGACAAAAAGGGGACTCAGCAGAGGAATTCAGAGATAATATGAATGAAAAAGACCAGAAGCACCAACAAAAGTAAGAAAGTTATATGAAAAGGAGAAGGGTGAAGAGAGTTTTGCGGAGTTAAATGAAAGGATGGTTACAACACCTATTTTATCATTTTGAAAGTATCAGGGAGATTTGGTAGTTTATAGTGATACTTCTGGTAAGGGAATAGGATGTGTGTTGACGCAAAGCAATAAAGTTATTGCATATGCATCCAGACAACTGAAACCTTATGAGCAGAAGTACCCTACTCATAACTGGGAATTAAAAGCAATAATAATATTCGTTTTAAAAGAATGGGAAATGTTATAAGTATAGAGAAAGATGTGAGATATATACGGACCACAAGAGTTAAAGTATGGACTCTCGAGGAAAAGCAAATATAGTGGCAAGAAATGAGCAAGAAGGAAAGAGAATGAACATAGAGACTGTACCAGAAAAATTATCGAGGGAATTCTAGAAGTTGGAATTGGAAGTCAGAGTGCATGATCCAAAAAGGAGTAAGAATGTATAAGTATAACTTTTCAGTCGGGATTGTTAGAGAAGATAAAGAAGTGTCAGGAAGAGGTAGTAGATCAGGATATAAATCATTTAATATGTGGAGAATTATGCACACAAAAAGGACGATCAAGGTATTCTTAGATTTTCTTCTAGAATTTGGATTCCACCAGTAATGGAACTGAAGGATGAAATTTTACAGGTAGCTCATAATTCGAGGTATTCAATCCATTCAGGGAGTACCAAGATGTATAGAGATTTAAAGGAAATTATAGGTGGTTAGATATAAAGCGGAAAATTGCGGAATGAATTAGCAGCTGTTTTATATGTCAACAGAATTAAAGTAGAGCATCAGAGATCAAGTGGATTGCTACAGTCATTGGAGGTTCCAGAGTGGAAATGGGAGCATATTGTTATGGATTTCATAGTTGGGGTACCAAGCACAAAAACTAATCATGATGCCATTTGGCTTATAGTGAATAGATTTACCAAGTCAGTTCATTTTCTGTCTATAAACGAAAGATTTTCGCTCGATAAGTTGATCCATAGGTGCCTGAAGGAAATTGTAGTTCGTCATGGAATTCCTATGTCCATCGTATCCGATCGAGATCCAAGATTTAATTCAAGATATTAGGAGAGTTTTCAAGAATGTTTAGGAACGAGACTGAATATGAGTACGGCTTACCACCCGCAGACGGACAGCCAGAGTGAAGGAATGATCCAAACAATCGAAGACATGTTACGTGTTTGTAGTATTGATTTCAGAAGAAGTTGGAACAAGTATTTACCTTTGGTAGAACTTGCTGACAACAACAGTTATCATGCTAGTAATGGGATACCACCCTACATAGCCCTTTATGGACGCAAATACAGATCTCCAGTGTATTGGGATGAAATAAGAGAACGCAAAGTACTTGGACCTAAATTGGTGCAGCAGACAAAGGAAGCTATTAAAGTTGTCTAGAAAAGAGTGATAGCAGCACAAGATCGTCAAAGGAAATATGCAGATTAATAAAGGAAAGATATAGTATTCGAAGAAGGGAATTTGATATTACTAATAATATCACCGTGGAAGGGATTAACGATGTTTGGAAAGAAAGGAAAACCGAGCCCAAGATATGACGGACCTTTTGACATTTTAAAGCACGTCAGTAAAGTAGTTTACGAGTTGTCGTTACCTTCGCACATGGAGCAAATTCACAATGTTTTTCACGTACTCGATGCTTAAGAAGAATAATCCAGACTCCAAGCATGTAATAGAGTAGGAGCCAATAAAGCTCCAGGCAGATTTGTCATTTGTAGAAAGACTGATAGAGATTCTAGGAGAAAGAGAGAAAGTATTGAGAAATAAAGTGATAAAATTAGTAAGAGTATTGTGGAAAACCTAAAGGTTGAAGAGTCAACCTGGGAGTTAGAAAAGATTTGAGAAAAAGTACCTTTATTTGTTTTCCTAGGAGATTCTGAGGATAGAATCCTTTTAAGGGGGGAAGGATGTAATATCCGGGATATATTGTGTAATTATTTTTGCTAATAAATAATTATTATATGTGTTCAGTATTTATTCTGTGAATTATTTGTTAAGTGTTAAATGTGTTTGGATGTTTAAAAATATTATTAATTGAGTATTTTAATTTTTATATGTCCAAAATAAAATATAGATAATTGTCATATCTTCCTAATTATTTTTATGTTGATTTATGAATTTATAAGAATCATATGGATTTTATAAAATCTTTTTCTGGGTATTTAAAATCTATTTTATAAAAACGGGAATCAACCACCGTTATCCGTTTTTACGTTTTTAAAACCCGAAACTCTTCCGAGAACTCCTTCCTAACCTAATTGCAATATTCCGAGCATTTTCCGTGTTTCGACTTTTTCAATCCGGCGTACGGTTTGTCCAGCGCGGGTCCCGGCGCAACATTTTCGATACATTATTCATTTCGGTAAATCAATAAAACTCGTATTTTCGATAAACGGGAGCTTTTTATTAAACTATCATAATTATCACCTCGTAATACGTGTAACCAGGCGCTGAGACCAAGACCGCAGTACAAATTGTACTGATTTGGATAATTATCTCGAAAACCGGTACCGTTTGGATCAGCTTTTATAAATAAATGTACCATTTTATATCCGGAATGATCCAACGGGATACTAATTTTCCGTAATTATAAATAGCCTCTACCGTATTTTATTTTATACCGGAAATCATTTGCAAACAGTATTTACAGAGTTTTTACAGAGAAAATACTATAATTATATTATGTTCTTCATAATCAAACACAAATTCGGAGGCGTTATCGATATCGGATTTTGACGCTCTTATACTCAAATCGAAGCTCTGAAAATCAAGAATCATAATCTTTCATCAAAACACACCCAGAAACATCAGGTAATTCTATAATTAATTATTTTAATTCGAATTTATTGATAGTTAAATTAGGAATTTTTATTCGAGAAGTTTTTTGTGTGATTTGATGCCTGCATATTAAAGATCTTTTCTTCCTGATGATTTTGGTATATCATACGCTTGATTTGGAGTTCAATAACGTGTTCAATTTTGTGTTTGATTCTCGGATTATGATATTAGGGTTTATTTGCTTTGAATGTTTTTAATTGGATTTGGGAATTTCTTCTTTAGGGATTATCTTTTAATTTCATTGATATGGTTGTGATCCTTGTCGAAATTGCAATCGAATGGTATGCAGTAGAATAACTGACGATTCCGGGAAATCTATCAATTGAATTCACCGGATTCTCACCGGTTTTGTTCGAGTTTTTCCCCAGAATCGTGCTGAACTGATTTTTGTGGTTAAATCTTGTTGATTTGTATTTCTGGAACGAAACAGGATCGATTAGCATCAAAACCCCTGAAGAACAATGTCCATTGAGGCCGGAATTGAACTGGCCGGAGTTTGAATCGGTTGCCGGAATCTGGGATTCTTCCCGACCCGGTTCCAGTTCATACCCGACCCGTTCAGTTTAATCACGACCCGGTTTTGATCCAAAAACCTCTAAAAACAATTATGTTTTTACGTTTTTACAGTTTGGTACCTGGGAGTTTCCAGATTTTTCAGAGAATGGATTCTGTTTTAAAATTCTATATAAAATGGAATTATGTTTCCTTTTAATATAAAAATGATATTTTTATTATCTTAAAAATCAGGAAAACATTTACTTGATTATTTTAAATTCAGAAAATTATTTTAATTATTGATTTATTTAAAAATAAATCAAAAATATTTTATTAATTAATTTTAATTGGCTTTTAATTAATTTAATTAATCGATTAATTTATAATTAATTAATTAATTAATTAATCTAATTAATAAATAATTAATTTTAATTGATTTAATAATTAGATTTAATTATTTAAAATTGATTTAAAAATTCTGAAAAATAGTTTCGAGCTTCAAAATATTATTTTAAATTATTTCCAAGACTCGATAATTATTATAAAAATGTTTCAAAGCCAGAATTGGCCAACCGAACCCTGTTTATTACCCTGAAATTGATCCAACGACCCGTTTTAATTCCGAAAAATGTTTTAAAAATCATTTTAAATACCAGAAAGCCTATTTATGACCCGAGACTTCTTTATAAATAATATATCATTGATTATGTGATGTATTATATGTTATACATGACTTGTTGATTGACTATCGGTCTATATATTCGGTGATTACTTGTTTATAGCATAACTTTCAATCCGTTAATCGGATTTGGGTGAAACGAAGGGTAGATAGAAGTGCATGTCGAATAGAATCGTATGAGTTAAATATTGATAGATATTTATAAATGCCTAGCAGAGTAAGAAAGGCGTAAGAAAGGGGAGCAGGTGATCAGAAGATAGAATTGACATGTAGAAAATACAGCAAGTGATCAGAGAATAGAAGCGAGGCATATGAGAAGCAGATGAGTGGTTGTTGAATAGAATCATTAGACGAGTACAAGTGAAGTTGAATTCGAATATGATAAGGCAGTTACTTCTAAACCTTTCTCGAGATATATTGCAAATATTTTTAAATTCTCTTGTGACATAGTGTGAATATTCAAAATCGCTCTGCTTTATACTATAAGCACTTTGAATCCATCAGCCTTGAACCTGAGCCACATCATTTGATCTTTGAGCCGGAAGCCTTATTCTTTGTAAACCATTTCTTGATAAATTTACCAAATATTAAACCCCACAAATACGATACTACTCCACAAGTATATAACCATCATATACCAAACACTGGAATAAAATTATTTTAAACATACAGAAACTTATATACTCAACTATACCTTGTGATATCAAAGTACTAAAACCTTGTCAAAACACTATTCATCTAATACTCGATTATCCTACCGGCTGGAGGCCATTTCTTTTATGTACTTGGGCATAGCCTTTCAGTAACCATGAATTTTTACCATGCTCTTATACAAATGTTTTACTGTTATGGATTATGATCTGGTTTTATTGAATTCTATTGTTTATCATACTGAACTGCTTTAGAATTGGATAGTTTTCTTTGTATGGACCAAATTCGTGGTCAGACCATATCAATGGTCAAGTTAGGCCAATGTGTGACTTGGATCCAGTAGTCAGAGCAATGCTGTGTGCTTTGCTCGGGGTTAGTGCGTGACTGATCAGCAGCCTAACCTTGGTTTTAAAAACTTAAAATAAATATCCAATTCTATTGGTTGTTTAACAAGAAACCTGATACCTTTGAATCATCTCGTTTATTATTTTTTAACCTCAGTTATTGATAATATGACTTGCTGAGCTAGTTAGCTCACTCTTGCGAATCTTTTTATATATTCTACAGTTAAGAAGGATACGGTTGATAACGAGGTTTCCCAGTTCAATGTTCAAGCTAGGATTCCAGATTATGATTGATCGAGTCAGCAGGAGCTTATGGCAGTAATGAGATAGCAAGGTTGTAAGAATAATTTTTATATCAGTTGTAAATTAAATTAGTTGGGATATGGTACGTTGTAATAAAAGTTAAGGTTGTGGCTTATTTTCATACTTTAACCTGTTATGATCCGTGGTTATGTAAAGCAGGGTCTTTGTAAATAATATTTTGTATACAGGTTTATATATTGAGTATGTGTTGTGGACCCCAAACTTCTGACCCGGGTTTGGAGGACGCCACAGGTTAGAAAAGCGATTAGCACTTCTTATTGTTCACTGTGTAAACCGAAGTTAACTAGCATATAAAGTTAACTAAGGTCCTTTGTTTAAGATAGGACTGAATAGATTAGAAATTGGATTCTCTCTCAAGAAAGAAGCTAAGTTCTAAACCAAGAACTTAAAGATTTTGTAGCAAAACACTGCTTGATTTTTAATATAAAATTAAGTGAGTTTTGAAGATCATTGTTTTACATATTTGCATTGTTATTTATGTTTAACATCTATTCTATAAAATCTTTGATAACAACCAACTGATAAACCCAAAGTCGATCAAAAAGTAAATATTTAAGCCAAAATACATTCACCCCCCTTATGTTATATTCATATTTAACACTTATCTAACACTAATGCGAACAACAATAGCTTTAGCGGAGTTATTAGTTTATGTCCTTGTAGCCTCAAGGTTGTTGGTTTAGATCAAGAATGACTCGGACAACTAATGCCTTGATGGATGGCCTCCAGTCATAAAGGTTGGCTAAATCCTAGGCACAAGGCAGCAGAAAGAATATATGGAGAAGAACCACCATATGGTTAGTACAATCAGCCTTCTTCATTTTAATGGTCAAATGGCATATACTATTGCTGGAAAGATTTGAAATGTATTACTCCGAAAATGATGGGAGAATCAAGTAGCTTTATATGTAGTTCTGGTTCAGGTTTCAGTAGAATGGTAGGACTGGGTAAGAACAGTTAAGTAGTTAACTATGAGATTGTGAATTTAGACTTTGTACAGATTTTTTTTGCACTTAGGATAGAGACAGATAATAGTATCTAAGATCTAATATATTGGAATGATGATCACGTTGATTTAAAGCTTATACGTTGTATGTGTAACAATTAACCTTACTTCCTTTCATTTGCCCATATTCTGGCAAGAAACATGATCTAGTTACAGTGCCCTTCTTGTGCTTCATTGTTTTTCTATACTTCAGAAGTCAGAAGATGGCAGGATGTTATATTTAAGCTTCTTTAAATTCAGAGTGGCTTATATAGAAAATCATTAAGGAATAGATAATAATTAAAAATTTAGATTAGGTTGTTAGCTTAGCTATAGTGCCATACAGTTTGAATAAATAACTGCAATGACTAACTTGGGCAATCAAGGATGCCTATATTTGTAAATTTTATGATGGGTGAATGTGTTAAGTTAAATTTAAGTTACATGAACCCGAGTAAATGAATCATGCAAACTATCCTGGATGATTGGTATGAGGTTAAAACTATTAAATTAAACACACGGTTTTATACGTTGTCTACTGTTTATTATTTTTCATAGTCACGTGTGACGTGTGTGTGTGTTTGTGTCTTGAGATTTTTTTTGAGTGCTGGGACTGAACCCATGATTAAAGTCATGGGGAAGGAAACTTCCCTTTTAATTTTGGCTACACCTGTGGACATACTTTACTAACTTGAAACACAATTAATAATGTTCTAAATTCTTACTCCACAGTTATGGGTTCTATGATGAATGCTTAAGAAAGTATGGAAATGCAAATGTGTGGAAGTACTTCACTGACCTGTTTTATTATCTTCCCCTTACAGCACTGATCGAGAGTCAAATTTGTACTGAATGAGATATCATTTGGTTTTATAATTTTTACAACATCCAACATTATGTTTTTGCATTATAGATATTTTACTTACATGGAGGACTTTCACCATCTCTGGATACACTAGACAATATCCGATCCTTGGACCGTATACAAGAGGTACAGTAAAATTTCTAAGCTGATTTATATAGTTTAGATGTCATCTATATACATATATAAAATCTGTAGTCATTTTTTCAGAATAGCTTTTCGTTGCCGATACTCTATTTTTTGTGCTTTCTTTTTAGTCAATCATAGATTCATAGATTCAGCTCCTGCTGGATATACTGCAGCTATCTATGCAGCTCGAGCAAATTTAAATCCCCTAGCGGTTGAAGGATATCAGATAGGCGGCGTTCCTAGGGACAATTGATGACCACTACAGAAGTAGAGAACTTTCTAGGTTTTCCAGAGGGAACAACTGGCCCAGACTTGATGGATGGGTAATTGAAAGTTTTGACCATGCCAATACAAGGGTTTGATAATTTTCAGTTTGGGGAGAACAATTTATGTTTATTGATAGGCAGCATTAGTCATGAAAATGTACTAAGCACTACTTGGTTGTAGTTAAGCTTATTTGTTGATTTTGTATTAATTTTTTTAATTAATGATATAGTAGTTTGAGTTTTGTAATTCAATTTTTTTAGCTTAGTTTTTTGGAATTATATGTATATATTCAAATATTCGTCGTTAAAATATGTTTAATACAATAATTTTAGATTAAAAATAAATGTATATTTCTGTAAATAACATCGATTATATTAATAAGCTGATGTTGAAACATATTTTATACAACGGTTACATATAAATAATCGATGTCTAATGTTATATTTGACTTAAATAAGACATCAGAATCTTCCCAAAGCGTTGTGTAAGAATGCTTTAAACATCGGCTAAAACCGATGTCTATGAAAAAATACCTTTAACATCAGTCGCGAAGACATCATATATTTTTTACATAGACATCGGTTTTTAACCGATGTCTAAGGTGTTTTTTCTAGTAATGATTGTTTATCAATGTGTATTATTTTCATACAAGACATGACCAAATTATACAGTGTTTCTAATATAGCTCATTAAGAAAAATATATATATTATTATTTGTGTTGTATAATTTGTATTTAATGAATGTATGTAAACATGGTAGTCAATGTACATTTAAAACGAAACGATTAAACTTAATCTGTAGAATGCCGTTAGTATGTTTATAAAGAAAAAGCTAAATATTAACATATATATGTTGAATACAGAGTTGACCAAAAGTTTTGAATTATATTTAAATAAACTATATGTATTGGTCTATATTATTACTGAGTTCACTATTAACTTACAATTAACTTACTCAACTTAAAAAGAAAAAAAATACATAACTGAAGTAAGAATTACTTGCAATCATAATATACAATAATGTAAAATTTACACAACTGTTAATATAAAAGTCGATTTTAATGAAAAATGTTAGTTTTTGAAATTCAACGTATGTATGAATGAAAAAATGTTAGTTTTTTTTATTTACACTACTGTTAACAAAGTTCGATGAAGTTAAATGTGTGTGTGCCAGCATGTAAATCATCGTATGTTATAATTTTTAGTAAATTACGATGGTTTCAATTATTTATATTCTAAATATCTGATTTATGTACATGTATAATCATTATTAACATCTAGTGTGACAATTGATTACTTAAATAACATGAATTTTTAATTATTTAAAAATTAAAATTATGTAATAAATAAATTGCAATAATTTATATATGGTATTCACATTATCAATGACAAACAATCCATATCTATTTTTTACGTAACCAAGTATCAATCATGGTTGTAACATAAAAATAAATTATATATTTTAAAGACTTATTATTGATATTCATGATTTTTTCAAGAATTTGAAGAAAAAAATATAACTTTATCGTTATTTAAACCGTTTTTAAGTTTCTTTCATTACGACTCTAATATTTCTTCATATAATAATTTGATAACATTGGGACAAGTACCAAAAACAATAATATGTCACCAGTGAAGTTAGTAATTTTAATACAAAGAATCAATTGACTTGATCCTATAAAGACTTCAAACACATTAATTTATATTAGTATAAGATATTAAAAAAAATTATATTATTGGTAAGATATTCTCGCCGAACTTGTAATTTAAATTTACTAAACGTAGAATGTGTTATGGATCAAAAACTAAAGTATAATAATTGATGTATTTATCACTAAGGAACGTGAGCTTCGAGGCTCGTTTTGACTGCTCTTGTATTTCGTGACTCAATCTGCCTTACAAGATGCTTACGTACCTTGTTGTGTGCCAAGGATCAAGTCAAAAAACGTAGTTCTGATTTGAGGGGTGAGGCCCCTTATATAGATATTGGGAGTCCTTCAATTGGACTTGGGTTAGAAGACTTGGTGGACAAGTCTTAGAATTAGAATAGACTTTGGAGTCCTAAGAGATAGGAAGCTGATTCCTTATCCCACCAGGTTCCTTGGAGACCAATCTATAAGGATTTATTTCTCCACTAGGACTCATCTTATCGGCTGACTTATCCCTTATTAATTAATTATAAAATTAATTAATATTCAGGGTTTTGGGCCTTCTCAAATGGCCCTAATATTCAGCCCAATTCTGATATAGTTAATATGACATTAATTACATATTTAGGCCTTATTTTATTCCCCATTATTTTCCCCCCAACTTTTAGGAAATCGTGAAAAGGTTTCGCTAAAGTTAAGTTCATTCGTTCCTTTAAAGGGTATCGTTTTTACGAAAAGTGTGGAGCGACCTACACATTTACAACAATTTGCTTTTACTCCTACTATTTAGGAGTTATCTTAATTTTCAGGAACTTTCCCTTAATTTCTGGGATTTATCCTTAATTTCCAGGAATTTTCCCTTATTTTTCTGGATTTTTCCTTAATTTCTAGGAATTTTCCCTTATTTCTGGGATTTTTCCTTTAATTTCTGGAATTTTCCCTTAATTCTGGGATTTTTCCTTTAATTTATGGAATTTTCCCTTAATTTCTAGGATTTATCCTTAATTTCCAGGAATTTATTCCTCATTTTCTGAAAATATTAATTTTTTCAGAAAATTTTTAAGGAATTTCCTTATTTTTTGTAATTTTCCTGAAATTTTTCTTCTTTTTCTTCCCCTTTTTTTCTTTTTTTTTTCTTTTCTCTCTTCCTCTTCTTTTTTTTATGTTGTTCGACCAGGAATCCTTATTCGACCAGGATCCTGGTCGAATTAGCCCCCAATTTGCTCTGGTCGACAGGTTTTTCGAGGAGGATCATTCGAGAAGGATTCTTGACCGAATTTCGGTCAGATTTTTTCCTTTTTTCTCCTTTTTTTTAATACCTTTTTCGACCAGGATTTTTATCTATTCGGATAGGATCCATTTTTTGACCGAATTAAACCCTCTTTTTAGCCCTAGTCGAAGCTCTTTCGACCTAAGACATTTCAACCAAAAATTAAATAGAGATCTTAGTCGAATTGGGTCAGAGTCTGGTCAAATTATCCCTCCATTTCAGCCCTAGTCGAATGCATTTTCGACCTCATCCTTTCGACCAAAAATTTAATAAGAATTCTGATCGAATGGGATCAGGATTTTTATATGCTTTTCTTTTGGGCCAACCCCTTACTAGGCTTCTTTTAATGAGCCTTCTTCTATGCTGGGCTTTTTATTATTCCAAGGCCCAATAAGATTTGATTTTATATTTTCGAACTTGGGCCTTTTGCTGGGCCTTTCAAACATTTGGGCTTTTTCCTTGGGCCCATTTTCTACAGGCCCCTAGTTTTTCCTGACTTTTGAATATAATATCCATATATATTCTTCCAAGTTTTGGACCCTGGTACAGGGCTTTGATTTGAATATTTGGGTCCTTATCTTATTGGGCCTGGGCCTTCATTCATAAGCCCAAATTCCAGATTTTTCTAGAATTTCTAGGGTTCTTTCTGGATTCTTCTAGAATTTTAAAAAATATTTATTTAATTTAAGTTTTATTTTTGGATTCTTCCAGAAGGTTCTTTTCTTGGGCCAATTGGGCTTTTTTTAGGCCCAAATTGCCTCCCTTGTGGCTATATAAGAGTGAGGTGGGGGTGTGATTTCATTCACACTTTTCATTTCCTCTCAAACACTCTTTACTCTCCTCTCAACATTCCTTCTCTTCTAGTGATTTTCTGGCCACCGGCCTTTTTCAAGCTTCCAAGCCTTCCTCATCCTCCATTAATGGCAGACAAAGGTCCTGAGAGAGCGGCTAAGATTGCCTCTGCTTCAAAACGAGGTAAGGATATCGAAATCCGCTCTTCTTACATGTCTTTGTTAGATACGATTAATACTAGGGGGACGAATATCCCTCAACTACACATCTTGACTCTTTCGATCATTGCAACACGTGGCATAATATAGATTCCGATAAGTTAAATGCACGTTATAATGTATGTCCCCCTCTTAGGCTAGTTCCAGTTGTCGGTGGCGATCGTACTTGCCACTGGAAACCTGATACTCTTTTTGTTTACACAGATGCCCTTGATGCTGGGCTTAGCTTTCATTTTTATCCCTTCATTCCTCACCTATTAGCTGATTTGCAAATTAACCCCTGTCAGCTTCCTCCAAACGCCTGGAGAAACATTTTATGTTTCATGGTTTGTTGTCTTAGGGGAGGTTTTCCCTTATCTGTAGCTGTTTTTAGGAAAATTTTCCAATGTTATAATAGTTCTTCGAGTATTTGTGGTTGGGTCAACATTAAACAAAGGCCCAAGTGCAAACATATTTTTAACAGTGCCTCCATTCCCAACAATAACCAACATTGGAGGAATAGTTTTTTCGGGTTAAGGTGGGAGAATGGTGGCTGGGGCACCCTCTTCAGATCTTCCTTCGGGAAGGTTAGTGATGGTAGCCTCAAATCCATTCACCTAACCCCCGAGGAAACTATCATTTATAATGAGCTTATTCGGGATGATGGTGCCACCACTAGCTAGACCCTTTTAGAGGAGTTTTCTCTTATTCACGTGGGGCTATCCTCCATTTCTCAATAGGGTATTTTTCTTCCCTTCTCATTTTTAATTTCTTTCATGCATTATTGACTCCACTTATTTTGTTTTTCTCTTATTTTGCAGCTGCTAAGGAAATCAACGAGGATAATGTGCCTCTTGTTGAGGAGACTGTGAGGATGAAGATGGCTCGCCTTTCGGCTCTGGATACTCGAGGAAAGGCTACGGAGCCTAGCTTCCTATGAAAGCACAAGGAGCCCATGATAGAGGTTCCAGCTGAGGGACCTGAAGCCCACAGTGCCCCTATCACTGTTGCTGCTCTTGTGTTTGTTGCTACGGGCGCCTTTCAGCCTCTTTGGGGATTCCGCCAAAGGGATACCGTGGTTGGATCTATAAAGCACGCTTGGGATTGGTCTTACCACGGTATAACCCCTAAGGACTTTACTGATGTGGTTGCTACCCCCGACCTGGATAGGATAAAGCTCATGGGAGCTCAGTCCCTGGCCTCGGTAAGACCCTTCCTTGAAATTTTTCTTTCTTCTTACTTGTAGCATTTTCTTTCCTTATTATATCTTCGTTTATTGGCTCCTGCATTCTTGAGACCAAATGCCATAACAAGATAACAATAAACACCAAAGTCAGTGATGAATGATACCTTTGGGATGTCGTCCTTGTGCATCCTGATCTGATTGTATCCACTAAATCCATCCATGAAGCTCAGCATCTCATGTCCAGCAGTGGCATCTATCAAAGTATCTATCCTTGGCAACGGGAAACAGTCCTTAGGGCATGCGTCATTCAGATCAGTGAAGTCCACACACATCCTCCATTTTCTATTGGCCTTCTTCACCATTACAGGGTTCGCTAACCATTCTGGAAATTGTATCTCCTCAATGAAACCAGCCTCTAAGAGCTTCTCTACTTCCTGTTTTATAGCTTCTTGCCTCTCTGGAGCAAAACTTCTTTTCTTTTGCTTTACCGTCTTCCGACTCGGATCCACATTCGGCTTGTGAGTAATCAGTTTTGGGTTTATGCCTGGCATATCAGCTGCCGACCATGTAAACACATCACTATTTTCTTGCAGAAATTTCACCAACTTCCCTCTAAGGGGCTCCTCTAGTGTGGCTCCAACGAAAGTCACTTTCTCAGGATCCTCGGGAGCTAAAGGAATCGAAACCAAGTCTTGTTAGTCCCTTAACAATATAGAAAGAATTACAGAAGGGGGGTTGAATGGAATTCTTGAACCTTTTTCTCGAAATAAAAATGTTCAACTTGAATATAGATATAATGTTTTGATTAGCACAATGCGGAATAGAAACTTAATTGAATCAAAACATAAGTAATTAAAAACAAGAGTCTTTAAAAACTTTCTGGTGGATTTAAACAATTCCACTAGAGATATATATTATATATCGAGAGGACTCTGTGTGCAGGAATGCTCACAGCTGCTTACAAATTGAATTGTTGAGAATACAGGGAAATGCTAATAATTTTGCTTACAAAGATTTCTCTGTTTTTGTGTGTCTCGGCTATCTTTTTCTATTTGCTACATTCTTGGTTTATATATCACCAAAATTACAAAGTCAAAAAGACTGAACAAATATAAAAACTATCAGTCTTAAGCTTTGCTGCTTTTCATCCTCTATTACCCGGTTAATGGGCTTCCACAGTAGATTTGTATACATCTCGACGGCTGTGCTCAGCTTTCACTGTTCAACTGCTGTTTGAATTCTTTATTAGTTGAGTACATGATCATTCGTCGGGTTGTTGATCATCCGTCGGTTGCTTTGTAGGTTATCCGTCGGGTAGCAATCAAGCATATGACTTCACTTCACTTATACAGAATTACAAGACATCATTTATATATAATTAATCAACCTATTCTGCATATCTAGTTAAAGTCAACATGACTTATATGCCACTACAGATTCTATACAAAGGTGCATACATAACTGTGCTACAGACTTATTATTACATAAGCTACTCACTCGATGGATAATAAGTTAACATCCGTCGGGACTATAATGAGTTATCCGTCGGGACTATAATTCTTATCCGTCGAGTGCTACATTATTTCAAAGTAAAATCCACTTAGATGTTTTGTAATGAAATCATCAAGTACACAACATATGCACAACAATCTCCCCCAATTTATGTCTGCTGGAATTGTAGCCATAAATTAAGAGGTACTTGATGATAACAAAACATCCTAAACATACAGCTTTAATGATAAGTAGATAATACTGAAAGTGCTTCAAATAATCAAAGTGTACAAGGTTTGGCTCACAGTCATTTCAAGATGCTCCTCTAGCCTTAGCAGATTTTTCTAGTTCCTTGAAGGTCTGGATCTTCTTCCAAGCTTTCTGTTATTTTCTTCAATCTGATTTTGGAGCTGCCTGTGTAATTCCAATTCATCAGATTCTGAGAGATCTAGCTTTTCTTGCATTTCCAAGAGAGTCTCATTGCTAGAGATACTCAATTGGTCTTCTAATCTGAAGAATCTTCTCACACCCTTGTCATCCATGAACTCCATCAGCCAGTAAGGCCTTAGATGCACTCTTCTCCTGTGTATGGAATGATTAGAGTCTTTGGGTGTGCATCTTTAGCTCTAACACTCCTTAGTTCTTCAATCCTCTTCAATACTAGTTTTCTTGCAGTGACATTGAACCCAAAGTTTTTCTTGAAGGATGAATAAACTTTAATCAGCACAGCTTGGCTCTCTTGAAGAATCCTGTGAAGTGGCCACTGAATCTCCCTTCCTCTTTTGTACTTGAACATCAACCTTTCAGGTAGGTTTCTGTATGCATCAATTCCCCTTACTTCATCCAGTTCATCCAGATAAATATTTAGATCTGAAAATTCTTTGATGTCACACAAGTACAAGTAGTCTCCCCTGTTGACTTTGGGTTGAGCTTTAACTACTGATTTGGATTTGAGAGGTGACAGCTTCACTTTCTTGACTGCCCTTGACTTTGTCCTTTTTGGCTTGCTAAGGATTGGTAAGCTGAAGTCAGGAATTGGTATATTATCCCACTCTATTGGCTCATCCTTTGGCACAATAGGTTCACCATGAATATTCCTGTAGGGATCCACCACCCTTATGTCTTCAAATACCACAGAGGGCTTTGATGCTTGAGTTGTAGTTGGTGTGGATTCCTTAGGAAATTGATCTTCCAATTCCTTGGCAACAATATCCAGTTTCCTTTTTGTTCTTCTAGCCAATTCTTTTTTCCTTGGGGATTTCTTCTGTTCTTCAATTTTCTTCTTTGATTCAGCAGCTTCAGATGGTTGAGAGGGAATTGGTTGAGATGAATTCACAGCCTGTAGCTTGGCCAAGATAGCAATCTACTCTTTCTTTTGTTTAGACTTCTTTGCATCTAGAGCAGCTTGCTTCTTTTCCTGCTTCAATCTGGCTTTTTCTTCTCTCTTTGCATGAGCAAATTGTGCATGAGCAAATTATGATGGATAGCTGACTTAACTGGCTCCTTGACAAGTTCAAACTTTTTCTGCATCTCCTCATCAATCTTATTCCAGTTGATCAAACTCAACTTTCCTTTTTCAGCAACTTTCAAATTTGCTGCTGCTACTTGAATTAGATCTATAACATCTCCAACAGTTGGCTTGGAGTCAGTAATTGAAGGTACAATTACCTTGTTGATTTCTACAGGCCCCTAGTTTTTCCTGACTTTTGAATATAATATCCATATATATTCTTCCAAGTTTTGGACCCTGGTACAGGGCTTTGATTTGAATATTTGGGTCCTTATCTTATTGGGCCTGGGCCTTCATTCATAAGCCCAAATTCCAGATTTTTCTAGAATTTCTAGGGTTCTTTCTGGATTCTTCTAGAATTTTAAAAAATATTTATTTAATTTAAGTTTTATTTTTGGATTCTTCCAGAAGGTTCTTTTCTTGGGCCAATTGGGCTTTTTTTAGGCCCAAATTGCCTCCCTTGTGGCTATATAAGAGTGAGGTGGGGGTGTGATTTCATTCACACTTTTCATTTCCTCTCAAACACTCTTTACTCTCCTCTCAACATTCCTTCTCTTCTAGTGATTTTCTGGCCACCGGCCTTTTTCAAGCTTCCAAGCCTTCCTCATCCTCCATTAATGGCAGACAAAGGTCCTGAGAGAGCGGCCAAGATTGCCTCTGCTTCAAAACGAGGTAAGGATATCGAAATCCGCTCTTCTTACATGTCTTTGTTAGATACGATTAATACTAGGGGGACGAATATCCCTCAACTACACATCTTGACTCTTTCGATCATTGCAACACGTGGCATAATGTAATAACCCCAATTTTTGAGAAATTTTGAAACCCTTATGAATAGTGTTTTTGCTGAACGAGAAAACTTTTCATGCCACACTATGTAGGGGTTCTGTTATGGATATTCTGAGATTTTATTAGTACTCTATATGGTATATAAGTGTATGTAAAGATCGTCAGAATCCAATTCCGAACACTTTGATTTTTCCCGGAAATCCACTAGATACGGAAAGAATTGAGAAAAAGGTAACAAGATAAAAAGGATTTAAATTAAAGGATTATAGGAGAGGATCATAAAAGGAATATAATATATTGAGAAAGTTTAAGGGAACCTAAGTAATAAGATCCCGGGTATGATCCCTCAAACGATAAACGAGAACGAAAGATAAGCGAACCGTAAAACAAATAAGTGACCAAGAGACAAGCTTGTACAAGAAGCCAGGGATTGTGACATCATCAAACCACAAGGTGTGGACAAGTGGGAGCATTATGACATGTGCAAGGTGACATAGGCATGACAAAAAAGGAAGGAATTGTTGGATGATTGTAAACCACACAAAGTTCAAGGTTAGAAGGGTAATTAACCAAAAACAAAACCAAAACAACCTAGCTAGCCAAAACAAATCAAAGCAAACACAAAATTTTTCATTCTTCAAACATTGCTCTCGGCTTTTCATCTTTTTCAAAGGAAGAAAAATCAAAAATCAAGTTCCAAGCATTGTTAAATCACAAGGTAATTATCTAAGCTTCCTTGTACATAGATATGGATATGCTATAAGTTTAAGCTCCTAATTCCTTCACAATCTCTTCCAATAAATCAAGGAAGAAGATGGTGAATAGTAACCTTCAAGAAATAACTTTAGTTTTCTTGAATTTTTATGAAAGATTAAGGTTATACAAGCAAGGATCAAGGTTCTTTAGGCATTCAAAGCTCTTGTGTTGTGTTAAAAAGCTTCAAGGAAGGTATAATCTCTTAACCAAGCTTTGTTATTGAATGTTAAGAGCATAATATGAGTATTGTAGTTCATGAGAGGCTTGATGGTTGTGTATGTAGAGATTAGTGAGTTTTGGGATGTTGTTGGATTGGTAAATGTTGTTGTTTTGATTAAAAGAACTTAAGTATCATTAAAGTTAAGCTTAGGCATAAGTATGAATGATTAAATTGAATTGGTTGGGGTTGTTATGATGTGATAAGGATGGATTTTGGTTGTATGTTGGATTTGAGGTTGATTTGGGATGGTTTTGAATGGTTTAAAATATTGGAAATCGCGTAAACATAGCCATCGTAACGTCCGATTTTCTTTAGACTGTTTTTGTGCATAACATTAGGACTCGAGAACCCCCTGCTAAATTATGACAATTGCCATGTCTAGATAGCTCATGTTACGAGCTTCGTTTTGATATGTAGTTCGTTCGATTCCGATGCACGGTTTAGGAGAAACGACCGTTTCAAGTAACGGCGTTTCGCGAACGAAACTTTTCCCCTTGCCTTACTTTGAAACATAGGTTAAAGACCAAAAAGGGTTAATTAATGTATGAAACATTTATGGTAAGTGTGTTAGGAAGTTGGTAAGACACTCGCGAAGGAATCGCCTTAAAACTCGTAAAGGTTAAATTATTAAAAATGGTGGAGCCGAGGGTGCCCGGGTGACTTAAGCAAATCAGTAAGCGCAAAACGAGCGTTAGAGTCTGAGTTGGTTAGAGTATAGATTTACAAGTGACTTTGGTTTAATTCCAACTTACTTGTTGCTTATAGGTTACCAGACTCGTCCCGAGCCATTCGTAACCCCCAGTCGCTCAGGCAAGTTTTCTACCCGTTATAACTGTTGTTGTGATGAATATATGTATATGCATTATCTTGCGATAGATGCATGTTGGTTAATTAGCAAATGTTGCGATATATTGAAGCATGCTGATATGGTATATATATGCATGCCTGTTTCGTATTCTTGCCATATATATCTGTTGGTTCAGTTGATAATACCTATGCTAGAGAATAGCGGTAACTTGCATATACCCTTAGTATAGGGACCCAAAGGTGAAAAACATTTTCTAAAATGGGAGTCGAGGATCCCGAGTAGATTTTGTATATATATATATATTTATATATATATGGTTATAGTTTTCAAAACTATTAATCGAATAAGGTTTATTCGATAACTTTATTTATTAATGTATATTATTTCGAATATTATTCGAGGGCTTATGACTCCTTTATATTATTATTGAATATTACTTGGATATTCAATCGAGGATGTATGACTCCTTTATTTTATGAATATTATTTATAATATTCATTCGAGGTATTATGACTCCGCTTATTACTGAAATATATTCTTTATTTTATTAAAGAATAAGGTGTTAATAATCAAACTTATTTTCGATTATTCAAATAAAGATAATACTTTCATATAAGTGTATCTTTGGTTATTTAATACTCGTTTCAAGTATAAGTTTTAAAACTTCTACTTCAATTATTTTTTTATAAAGATTATCTTTATGGGAATATTATTTAAATAATAATATTCAGATATTTTCTAATATATCGGGACTGATTTATTTCATTAAATCAGCTTTACTCCAAACATTCTTAAAAATGTTTTCGAGTCTTCAAAATGATTTTAAAAAAGTTAGAGCGGATCCCAAAACTCGTTTTCCGATTTAAGATCTTCCTTTCGAAGGAGACTTGAATATTCGCTCAAAAATCTTGGGGATCCGGCTCTGTGGTGTATTTTATATTCGCAACATGGTTGTTGTTTTGAGAAAACAATTTGATTACTTGCCCAATGTTCGGGAAGTAAGTCCATCTGATTGAGTCGGCATAAGCGACAGGCCGGGGTACGGTCTATAAAGTGTAAGTGACTGGGTGGCAGTCCATCAACGCGTGAGTGGCCGGGTAACGGTCTAGCGCGAGGTCCTAATGCGGCCAGGGTGATGACCGGTGAGGAATTCATCCATCTACAGTAGAAAAGGTTACTTATTGGTATCTTTGTCTGATCAGCAAGATATCTGGTTTATGCCAAAATTCTTTTCCTTCCAAATTCATTGGATATTGCAACTCTGTTCATACTTTACATGACAGAGGTTTTCAGGAAATGTATGGGAGATATATATGAATATATTTATATATCGGGACTTAATGAAGTATCTCGTAACTTCATTATTTATAATGATATTCAAAGATTGAATCTATTCAAATCTTGTCTTGTAGTCTCATCTATGTGATGAACCTTTGAAACTGATTATAACTTGAACGGGGGTAGTTCAAGTAGTATTTGGGAAAGATATAAGTATTTTGGGGTATCTTGTAACTTCATCTTTTAAACTTATATCTAGTTAATGATTATCTTATGCATGACAAAGATTTTCAGAAAAAACGTTGAGACAAGGTTAGATATATGAGATCACCTTGCAACGATATTTTTATACAGTTATACACTGGAACTCTGTGTATATTATGCATGGAAGAGGACTTCCAAGATTTTGAAAAGTATATATGTATATATACTGAATATTTTGTGACTTCATCGCATTAAGATATCAAACTTGGTTCATTTCTTTTGACCAAGACTTTCATGAGTACTATGAGAAGGCTCATATATTGTAAATCATTATACATATTATTTTGGTGGGCTTGCTGCTCACCCTTGCTTTATTTCTTCATCGCACAACAACAGTTAGGAAAGATGGCCAGACTCTAGCAGACCCAGCGCAAGCACGTGGGAAGCGTCCCGCGTCTTCCCGTTGATGTTGTAGCTGCTATAGCTGCAGAGGTAGATCTATTGTAGATCAGACCATCTACTTTTGAGAATCAATTATGTATAATTATAACTTGTGGCAGATAATGGCAATTAACTGTAAATTTATCAAGAAATCATTTTGGGTTGTAATAACTTTTAAATTGTGGATTCAAAGACTTGTACTTATTTAAATTTCATCTCTGAGACTATAACGGGTTGTGGTGTGTGTTAGTGTGGGGTCACAGCATAAGGTTATTATTATTAATTAAGTGAAGTGATATTGTGGAAAGAAAGACCGTGACGACCCGGATCCCTGACCCCGGATCTGGGGGTGTTACAGAAATGGTATCAGAGCTAAGCGTTATAAACCTCAGAGATGATGGGACGTTAAGATAATAAGTTCACTAAGATAATAAGAACTCTTGCCAAGTTTATAGTCGGGCTACCTAACATAGTACTGACAGTTAAAACCCTTATGGGAACCCTTATAAATATCGTGATAGGAGCGTAGTTCATTATCGTATATGGTAGCGGGACTCCGAACCCTGAGGTTGAGGAGCAACATCGCGATGATATTTTATTACTAATTGGAGATCGGATTGTGGATCCGATAGAGTGTCCTAATGCAGGACCGGATGATGTTGATATTGAGAATTTAGCGGTTGAGGATGTTGTCCTAGAAGGGATAGTTGTTGAGGAGGATCCCATGGAGGATCCTGACAGGATTGGATAAAGGACCACTGATGAATTGATGACCATGGTTTGGTCGACTACCAGAGGTAGGATTGGCCGGTCACTACCGGAGGTTCGTTCAAGTTGTAAAGATAGTAGCCCCTTTAACGCGGCTTACTCGTAATACTGAGAAGTTCGAATGGACAGAGAAATGCGAGAACAGCTTTCAAGAACTGAAGCAGAGGTTGGTGATGGCCCTTATGCTGGCGTTGCCGGATGGAAAAAGAGATTTTGTGAAGTATAGTGACGCTTCGCACAAGGGCTTAGGGTGCGTGCTTATGCAGCACGGTAAGGTAATCGCGTACTTGTCAAGACAATTAAGGTAATATGAAATTCGATATCCCCGCTCATGAGCTTAGGCTCGTGGCAATAGTTTTACCCTAAGGATTGGAGGCACTACTTGTATGGAGAGAAGTGCGAGAATTACCTAAGCCATAAGTGCTCTAGTACATTTTCACGTAGAAAGAGCTCAACATATGCCAGAGGAGGCAGTTAGAGCTAATCAAGAATAATGATTGGGAGATTCTTTATCATTCGGGGAAAGCCAATATGGTGGCTGATGCCCTTAGTAAAAAGGAGAGACTCAAGATGATAATGTCTTTTGGAGAGTTTATAAGAGATTTTGAGAAAATGGAAATAGAAGTAAAGGTAACCGGAGCCGGTACCGAAAAGCTGTTTGAGATTGCAATAGAGACCGAATTATTGGAAAAGAGCATACGGAGCCAGAGGTTATGATAAACTGATTAAAGTTCAGCCAATTGTTTTCGGGAAAGTAATTCCCAAGGTTATGGAGAGAGTGTAAAAGCTTTAGAGCCAGAACAAAGGCAGACGAGTATGATGAATTGTGAATTTAAGTTGTAAAAGTTGTCAAGATTCGTTCTAAGGGCACGAATCCAGAATGACGGGATGTTGAAATCAATGCTTATGTTGTGTTGGTTCATGAAATAATGATAAGAGAAAGGAAAATAAAAAAAAGAAAAGAAATTGAAGTGGAAAGGAATATAACGGCAATAGAGTTTGAGGTATGATAAGGGAGTTGGGTATGAGGAAACTCTAACGACTCGTAGCAATAGAAATAGAAAAGTATGCATTCGTCAGGATGAGGGTGATTCACCATAAGTTAAAATTGATGGTTGAGGGCATAAGAGATACATATAGTTATCCCCTGTAAGTTGGGAGGATTCGAGGAAACCTTGAGATAATTCGAAGGATAAATAATGAGACGCGGATAGACTAAGGGGATAAGGAAGTAAGAAATTAGGAAAAATTGGATGAAGGAAGTGACCTTCAAGAAGGTGAAATGTAAGACCGGTGGCTTGATACCCAGAAAGGGAGACGCCAGGTATGAAAGATATCCCAATATTGAGGTGACTGTTGAGATAAACAACAAAAGTAAATAAGGAATTATTAAGAAGAAGTTCACGTTGAACACAACCAATATCTTCCAGAACATCCTTGTTATCGTTACCAAATTAGGAAAGACAAGCAGATAACCGTTGTTATCTTTTGGAGGCCATATGGATTGACCTCAATTTGAATAAGGATGCTATTATGAAGTTAGGTATAGACTATCGAGGTGGGAATGATAAATATGATAATCTATCAAGGATATATGACTTGATTTATTCGTGGAAGGATGCAGGTACCTTTTTAAGGTGGAATTAAGGATAGAACATTGGTAACTTGAAATGAATCCTAGGGGACTGCATAAAGGTTGGCATGTCACCCTTAATAGGGACAGTATGAGTTTTGACAGTATGATTGGGAAAGGGTTAAGGTAACAACAACCTTTAAGAATCAGTGGAGAAATTTTGCAGAAGTATATAGACAATGGTTCTACTATTAGTAAATGGTATTGTGATATGCCCTGTATCTAGGGAATACAGGAGGAACGATTGAAGGATAACCTTAGAGGTTTTATAAGGAAAAAGGTAATATTCAAAATTCTCAAGAATAGAAATGTGGATAAAGGAAATATGACGTAATTATAATGATGCCAAGTGGGGCACGTGTTAAACCATGAGAAAGTATGGATCGAACCAGTAATGGTCGAAATTGTTCAGGGCAATTAGGACTTGAGAAAAAAAAAATGTTCTAAGTATGAATGAGAGTCAGTCTTGACAGTGATTAGCCTCTAAAGAATGAGGCAATAACTTATGGAAAAATGGTGATATTTTTTTTCCCATCTGATTTTAAGGAAAACATCTTCACTCAAGCAGTGATCGGAAATAAGGTAGAAAATTTATTTGGAGGTGGTTAAAATGACATTGACTGTAAGGAAATTTTACTATCAGGAAAGGCCAAAGAGGTGGCCGACACTTTAAAGGTAAGTGGATAATGATAGGCGCGTGTGCCAAAAGAATACAGTGATGATGGTTAAAAATGTGAAGGTTGAATTATGGTTTGGAAGATTGACATTCCTTCTGATGACTGTGCAATACCCAACCGTAATAGTAGTTGGTAAAGGTTTAATTCGTGTAATCGCCATGAACGGGCTATCTATCTTAGAAGGTCCTATCTTGAGATAAGCCAGGACCATGTTTCAAAAAGGACTAGATGAACCCTTGAGTTAATTCTTCTATTTAGGGCGTATGATTAAGAATGGTATTAACCTGCTATCGTTGCTTTGATTGAAACTCTTCTGCACTTTTATCTGTTTCATGTCATGTATGTATGTCAGGATCAGGAGTGTTCTTCATGAATCAGGAATGGTGATTATGTTACCTCCCTAGAAGGATTTGATACGAGATGTATGGACTCTGTATGGTTAGCTATTAAGACTTCAGGGAAAATGAATGACTACAGTGGGTCAGTGGTGGACCATAGTAAGGCAGCAATGATTCTGCGAGTAGTGAGCTGATTACAACCATGAGAGTTGTATTGGAATGGGTGTTGAGATTGAGTACCACTAATCGGGTCGTGGTAGTGTATAAGTTATCATTGATAGACTAATTAAGTAGAGTATCTACCTGGTGAATAATTATTCTTTCTTATCAATAGAGAGTCGTATTATTATACGAGGAAGGTTGCGGTGTGAGCATAGAATCCTAGTAACGGTGATATATAGAATGAGATCCCAGATTCGATTTTCGATGTCGAGGGAGTTTCAAAGGTGATTATGTATAAGCTCGAGGAAGAGCATGGGTCCATAGAATGATGGACGGGATAGCGAAAATATTTAGGCACGTGAAATGCGATGCTATAATACTTGATGTTGATATAAATACCTATATGTTTTGTTCTTCTATGACAAACCTCTATAGTTCAGAGGTAGGTTCCAAGCCAGATATTTTGTGGCAGTATATTTTTTTTCATATATACAATTCTCTTCAATTCGTTCTTTTCTCTTCTTTTCATTTCATGTAAGCTGAGAAGAACAACCCTTCCAGAAAGGGGAGGTATTGCCGAATGACTATCTATCTGTGTGATAGAAGCCTAGTAGGATACCAGCTATTGTTTAATTGCTTGTCAAGTACTAAAGGCTGGCCACCTTCTGTACTAACTAAGCGATATAACAAGTGTTCATGATCATAGTGATCTCTCAACAAATTCCTTTACTTCTATATGAAGGATTAAGCTTCCAAAGATAGAAGCAGCTGAAAAAGGAGTAGTAAAGTTATGGTGGTATTCAGAATGGAAACACGTTCATGATACTAAGGTTGACGTGGTTATTAAAAGGTTATAGAACACTAACGAGCAAAAGTGTAACCAGTATAATATTATGTACGGAAGATAGTAACGACTACGAACTGGAAAAGGATGGGTAGTGAGAAGCAAAAGATATAATGCTAGAAGCTATGATGAGAGCCGGTGCAATAGACTTGAAAGAATTTGGAATGATCACTTAACGCAGATTAAGTTATCTCACGATAATCGATCGTATGTTAGTATCGAGGTATCGCCTTATGAGATCCTTGAGGGAAGACAATGTCGATCTCCCTTATGTTAGGATTAAGTTGTAGAGCGCAAGATGCTCGGACCCGCAGTTGTCCAAAGGACCAGGGATATAATGGATCTAATCAGAGGACGGCAGGTAGTAGCCCAAGATGGACATGATAAATATGTTGATTTGACACGAAAGGACAAAGAATAGGAAGTAGGGGACCTAGTGTTGTTATAGGTATTCCCTTGGAAAGGAAGGATGAGGTTCGGAAAGAAATGAAAGCTAAGTCCACGAATTGTTGGACCCTTGGATATATTAAGACATATTGGGAAGTTATCATATGAGCTAGCCCTAACCCCGAACATGTAACAAGTTCGTAACGTGTTTCACGTATCAATGTTAAGGAAGTGTAATTCAGATGCCAGATAAATAGGGGCATATGAGCGCATAGACATGCAACCCGACGTAACCTATATGGAGCAACCAGGAAGGGTTATAGAGTGAAAAGGAACAAGTGCTTAGGGGAAGGATTATCAAACTAGGCAGAGTTTTGTGGCAGGACCACAATGTGGAAAAATTGACTTGAGAGTTAGAAAGTGCAATATTAAGAAGGTATCCCTATTCATTTCTATCTGATTCCGGGACGGAATCCTTTTAAGGAGGGGAGACTGTAATAACCCCAATTTTTGAGAAATTTTGAAACCCTTATGAATAGTAATTTTGCTGAACGAGAAAACTTTTCATGCCACACTATGTAGGGGTTCTGTTATGGATATTCTGAGATTTTATTAGTACTCTATATGGTATAAAGGTGTATGTAAAGATCGTCAGAATCCAATTCCGAACACTTTGATTTTTCCCGGAAATCCACTAGATACGGAAAGAATTGAGAAAAAGGTAACAGGATAAAAAGGATTTAAATTAAAGGATTATAGGAGAGGATCATAAAAGGAATATAATATATTGAGAAAGTTTAAGGGAACCTAAGTAATAAGATCCCGGGTATGATCCCTCAAACGATAAACGAGAACGAAAGATAAGCGAACCGTAAAACAAATAAGTGACCAAGAGACAAGCTTGTACAAGAAGCCAGGGATTGTGATATCATCAAACCACAAGGTGTGGACAAGTGGGAGCATTATGACATGTGCAAGGTGACATAGGCATGACAAAAAAGGAAGGAATTGTTGGATGATTGTAAACCACACAAAGTTCAAGGTTAGAAGGGTAATTAACCAAAAACAAAACCAAAACAACCTAGCTAGCCAAAACAAATCAAAGCAAACACAAAATTTTTCATTCTTCAAACATTGCTCTCGGCTTTTCATCTTTTTCAAAGGAAGAAAAATCAAAAATCAAGTTCCAAGCATTGTTAAATCACAAGGTAATTATCTAAGCTTCCTTGTACATAGATATGGATATGCTATAAGTTTAAGCTCCTAATTCCTTCACAATCTCTTCCAATAAATCAAGGAAGAAGATGGTGAATAGTAACCTTCAAGAAATAACTTTAGTTTTCTTGAATTTTTATGAAAGATTAAGGTTATACAAGCAAGGATCAAGGTTCTTTAGGCATTCAAAGCTCTTGTGTTGTGTTAAAAAGCTTCAAGGAAGGTATAATCTCTTAACCAAGCTTTGTTATTGAATGTTAAGAGCATAATATGAGTATTGTAGTTCATGAGAGGCTTGATGGTTGTGTATGTAGAGATTAGTGAGTTTTGGGATGTTGTTGGATTGGTAAATGTTGTTGTTTTGATTAAAAGAACTTAAGTATGATTAAAGTTAAGCTTAGGCATAAGTATGAATGATTAAATTGAATTGGTTGGGGTTGTTATGATGTGATAAGGATGGATGTTGGTTGTATGTTGGATTTGAGGTTGATTTGGGATGGTTTTGAATGGTTTAAAATATTGGAAATCGCGTAAATATAGCCGTCGTAACGTCCGATTTTCTTTAGACTGTTTTTGTGCATAACATTAGGACCCGAGAAACCCCTGCTAAATTATGACAATTGCCATGTCTAGATAGCTCATGTTACGAGCTTCGTTTTGATATGTAGTTCGTTCGATTCCGATGCACGGTTTAGGAGAAACGACCGTTTCAAGTAACGGCATTTCGCGAACGAAACTTTTCCCCTCGCCTTACTTTGAAACATAGGTTAAAGACCAAAAAGGGTTAATTAATGTATGAAACATTTATGGTAAGTGTGTTAGGCAGTTGGTAAGACACTCGCGAAGGAATCGCCTTAAAACTCGTAAAGGTTAAATTATTAAAAATGGTGGAGCCGAGGGTGCCCGGGTGACTTAAGCAAATCAGTAAGCGCAAAACGAGCGTTAGAGTCTGAGTTGGTTAGAGTATAGATTTACAAGTGACTTTGGTTTAATTCCAACTTACTTGTTGCTTATAGGTTACCAGACTCGTCCCGAGCCATTCGTAACCCCCAGTCGCTCAGGCAAGTTTTCTACCCGTTATAACTGTTGTTGTGATGAATATATATATATATGCATTATCTTGCGATAGATGCATGTTGGTTAATTAGCAAATGTTGCGATATATTGAAGCATGCTGATATGGTATATATATGCATGCCTGTTTCGTATTCTTGCCATATATATCTGTTGGTTCAGTTGATAATACCTATGCTAGAGAATAGCGGTAACTTGCATATACCCTTAGTATAGGGACCCAAAGGTGAAAAACATTTTCTAAAACGGGAGTCGAGGATCCCGAGTAGATTTTGTATATATATATATTTATATATATATGGTTATAGTTTTCAAAACTATTAATCGAATAAGGTTTATTCGATAACTTTATTTATTAATGTATATTATTTCGAATATTATTCGAGGGCTTATGACTCCTTTATATTATTATTGAATATTACTTGGATATTCAATCGAGGATGTATGACTCCTTTATTTTATGAATATTATTTATAATATTCATTCGAGGTATTATGACTCCGCTTATTACTGAAATATATTCTTTATTTTATTAAAGAATAAGGTGTTAATAATCAAACTTATTTTCGATTATTCAAATAAAGATAATACTTTCATATAAGTGTATCTTTGGTTATTTAATACTCATTTCAAGTATAAGTTTTAAAACTTCTACTTCAATTATTTTTTTATAAAGATTATCTTTATGGGAATATTATTTAAATAATAATATTCAGATATTTTCTAATATATCGGGACTGATTTATTTCATTAAATCAGCTTTACTCCAAACATTCTTAAAAATGTTTTCGAGTCTTCAAAATGATTTTAAAAAAAGTTAGAGCGGATCCCAAAACTCGTTTTCCGATTTAAGATCTTCCTTTCAAAGGAGACTTGAATATTCGCTCAAAAATCTTGGGGATCCGGCTCTGTGGTGTATTTTATATTCGCAACATGGTTGCTGTTTTGAGAAAACAATTTGATTACTTGCCCAATGTTCGGGAAGTAAGTCCATCTGATTGAGTCGGCATAACCGACAGGCCGGGGTACGGTCTATAAAGTGTAAGTGGCTGGGTGGCAGTCCATCAACGCGTGAGTGGCCGGGTAACGGTCTAGCGCGAGGTCCTAATGCGGCCAGGGTGATGACCGGTGAGGAATTCATCCATCTACAGTAGAAAAGGTTACTTATTGGTATCTTTGCCTGATCAGCAAGATATCTGGTTTATGCCAAAATTCTTTTCCTTCCAAATTCATTGGATATTGCAACTCTGTTCATACTTTACATGACAGAGGTTTTCAGGAAATGTATGGGAGATATATAAGAATATATTTATATATCGGGACTTAATGAAGTATCTTGTAACTTCATTATTTATAATGATATTCAAAGATTGAATCTATTCAAATCTTGTCTTGTAGTCTCATCTATGTGATGAACCTTTGAAACTGATTATAACTTGAACGGGGGTAGTTCAAGTAGTATTTGGGAAAGATATAAGTATTTTGGGGTATCTTGTAACTTCATCTTTTAAACTTATATCTAGTTAATGATTATCTTATGCATGACAGAGATTTTCAGAAAAAACGTTGAGACAAGGTTAGATATATGAGATCACCTTGCAACGATATTTTTATACAGTTATACACTGGAACTCTGTGTATATTATGCATGGAAGAGGACTTCCAAGATTTTGAAAAGTATATATGTATATATACTGAATATTTTGCGACTTCATCGCATTAAGATATCAAACTTGGTTCATTTCTTTTGACCAAGACTTTCATGAGTACTATGAGAAGGCTCATATATTGTAAATCATTATACATATTATTTTGGTGGGCTTGCTGCTCACCCTTGCTTTATTTCTTCATCGCACAACAACAGTTAGGAAAGATGGCCAGACTCCAGCAGACCCAGCGCAAGCGCGTGGGAAGCGTCCCGCGTCTTCCTGTTGATGTTGTAGCTGCTATAGCTGCAGAGGTAGATCTATTGTAGATCAGACCATCTACTTTTGAGAATCAATTATGTATAATTATAACTTGTGGCAGATAATGGCAATTAACTGTAAATTTATCAAGAAATCATTTTGGGTTGTAATAACTTTTAAATTGTGGATTCAAAGACTTGTACTTATTTAAATTTCATCTCTGAGACTATAACGGGTTGTGGTGTGTGTTAGTGTGGGGTCACAACATAAGGTTATTATTATTAATTAAGTGAAGTGATATTGTGGAAAGAAAGACCGTGACGACCCGGATCCCCGACCCCGGATCTGGGGGTGTTACACATAATATAGATTTCGATAAGTTAAATGCACGTTATAATGTATGTCCCCCTCTTAGGCTAGTTCCATTTGTCGGTGGTGATCGTACTTGCCACTGGAAACCCGATACTCTTTTTGTTTACACAGATGCCCTTGATGCTGGGCTTAGCTTTCATTTTTATCCCTTCATTCCTCACCTATTAGCTGATTTGCAAATTAACCCCTGTCAGCTTCCTCCAAACGCCTGGAGGAACATTTTATGTTTCATGGTTTGTTGTCTTAGGGGAGGTTTTCCCTTATCTGTAGCTGTTTTTAGGAAAATTTTCCAATGTTATAATAGTTCTTCGAGTATTTTTTGTTGGGTCAACATTAAACAAAGGCCCAAGTGCAAACATATTTTTAACAGTGCCTCCATTCCCAACAATAACCAACATTGGAGGAATAGTTTTTTCGGGTTAAGGTGGGAGAATGGTGACTGGGGCACCCTCTTCAGATCTTCCTTCGGGAAGGTTAGTGATGGTAGCCTCAAATCCATTCACCTAACCCCCGAGGAAACTATCATTTATAATGAGCTTATTCGGGATGATGGTGCCACCACTAGCTAGACCCTTTTAGAGGAGTTTTCTCTTATTCACGTGGGGCTATCCTCCATTTCTTAATAGGGTATTTTTCTTCCCTTCTCATTTTTAATTTCTTTCATGCATTATTGACTCCACTTATTTTGTTTTTCTCTTGTTTTGCAGCGGCTAAGGAAATCAACGAGGATAATGTGCCTCTTGTTGAGGAGACTGTGAGGATGAAGATGGCTCGCCTTTCGGCTCTGGATACTCGAGGAAAGGCTATGGAGCCTAGCTTCCTATGAAAGCACAAGGAGCCCATGATAGAGGTTCCAGCTGAGGGACCTGAAGCCCACAGTGCCCCTATCACTGTTGCTGCTCTTGTGTCTGTTGCTACGGGCGCCTTTCAGCCTCTTTGGGGATTCCGCCAAAGGGATACCGTGGTTGGATCTATAAAGCACGCTTGGGATTGGTCTTACCACGGTATAACCCCTAAGGACTTTACTGATGTGGTTGCTACCCCCGACCTGGAGAGGATAAAGCTCATGGGAGCTCAGTCCCTGGCCTCGGTAAGACCCTTCCTTGAAATTTTTCTTTCTTCTTACTTGTAGCATTTTCTTTCTTTATTATATCTTCGTTTATTATTTCATTTCAGTCTAACGCTACTACCAAGGTGCTGTGAGGCAAGCTAAATCATGGAAGAGGGCTTCTGACAAAGCTGACAATGCCCTCAGGAAGCAGCAGAAGAAGTACAACGCTTTGGAGCGAAAGCTGAAGCGTAAGGAGGAGGAGCTTGGAGAGTCCAATGCTAAGCTAGTTGTCCTTAGGGCCGAGAAGGACAAGGCGATTGACAACTACTTGGACTCGGAGGAGTTTACCCAGTTCATGAGGGTGATGGACGATTCAGTGTTCCCTGGGTTTTTTAGGACTGGCTGGGGCATGGCCCTTGGGACCGTGAACTAGGCTTGCCCTGATATTAACCCAGCGGACTACGTTTGCCCTGACGACGAGGCTTTGCTACAGAGGTTCCGCACCCGAATGGTTTTCTCGGATTGTATCCCTCAGGACCCGCTTCTTCCTCCCCCCGAGTCCTCTTATAGGCCCGCCGTAGATGATAGCTCTTCCTCTTCCGGGACTACTGAGACTTCCGGCAAGGGCGGGGAAGAAGATGATATGGATGTTGAGGGCACCTCTGCTTCTTAGAGCTTTTCTAGCCCTGCGTGGCTTATTTATTCTATATTGTCTTTGACACTTAACTTATCAGACTTTGTATTATTTATTTGAACCTGTTTTATTTATCAGACTTTATGCTTTCATCTCATGCACTTAGTTTACTTGTCTTGTTACTGGAATTCAAACACATTTCGAAAACTTTCTGAATTTCAAAAATTGTTGGGATTCATCCCTTACACAAGTATTAATAAACCTCAAAATAAAACTAAAACATGTAAATCCTAAGCAAGAAAAGCTTCAAGGTGCTTTTCAACCTACTTGTCATCTTGACAAGTGAGAATCGTGCTCAACCATTTTACAAATAGTAAATATTCAGGTTTTGTGCATTCCAAGTCCTCGGGACTATAAAACCATCCATAGTCTCAAGTTTGTAGGTTCCTCTACCCTGAACACTTTTGACCTTGTATGGCCCTTCCCAATTTGGGGCAAGTTTCCCTCTCTACCCTACACCAGAAGCTTCTACCTTCCTCAGGACTAAGTCACCCTGTTTAAAGAACCTATCCTTAACCCTTAGGTTGTATTATAATGAAGTCATTTTCTGATATTCAATTATCTTCGCATGTGCCTCATCTCGTACTTCATCGATTAGATCCAGGGCTAACCTTTGCCCTTCCTCATTTTCCTCAGTGTCGAATGCTTGAATCCTGGGAGAGGAATGTGATATTTCTATAGGAACAACCGCTTCTGCCCCATATGCTAACATGAAGGGAGTTGCTCCAGTCGTGACTCTACAGGTAGTCCTATAGGCCCATAGTATTGGGAGTATTTCGTCCACCCAATTTTTACTTGACTTCTCGATCATCTTCTTTAGTCCATCCAGGATTATTCGATTCGCCACTTCTGCTTGCCCATTGGCTTGCGTGTGAGCCATAGAGGTGAATCGTAATTTAATTTCATTCTCCTCACAATACTTCTTGAATTCCTCATTGTTGAATTGTGTTCCATTGTCAGTGACTAGGATGTGGGGAATTCCATACCGGCACATGATATTTTCCCACAGGAATTGTGCAACCTGCTTAGTTGTGATTTTGGCCAAAGGCTTGGCTTCAATCCACTTAGTAAAATAATTAATGGCTATAATCAGGAACTTCCTTTATGTCGTGGCCATGGGGAAAGGCCCAAGTATATCCATTCCCCACATAGCAAAGGGGATGGGTGAGTTGATGGAGGTCAGCATCTCGGGGGGTTGTCTAACGATAGGTGCATGCTTCTGACAGCGGTCACACTTCTTCACATACTCTTTGGCATCAGCCATCATTTCTGGCCAATAGATGCCTAAATGGGTCATCTTATGGGCTAGTGCTCTAGCCCCAAAGTGTTGCCCACAGATACATTCATGCGCCTCTTCAAGTGCCAAGCGTGCCTCATCGGGCCTGAGACATGTTAAGTAAGGAACTACATAAGATCTTTTATACAAAATCCAACTTTCAAGCTTCAGTAGTATCATTTGGCAACCAACCGGTTTGAATATGGGTCTTAATGGGATCTATCCATGACGTCCCCAGACCTATAGGAGCTACAAGCTTAACATCAATGCTCCGTGTCTTCAGAACGCGGAAGTATACACTTCCTGAACATTCCTCTATCTTAGATGAAGCAAATTTTGATAATGCATCTGCCTTAGCATTTTCCTCCCATGGAATGTGCTCAACATGGCATTCATTGAATTGGGTCATGACAGCCCTTACTAGGCGGACATACTTAGCCATCATATCATCCTTTACCTCAAACTCTCCCTTTACCTGGGATATGACCAGCTTCCAGTCTCCACAGACCTTTAAGTTATTGACTCTAAGTGTCCCTGCTAAGCCAAGGCCAGCTATCAGAGCTTCATATTCTTCCTCATTGTTTGTGGTCGGGAAGTCTAACTTCATGGCATATTCAATCAAAAACCCATCGGGGCTTTGTAAAACCAAACCTGCTCCACTTGAATTTGTTTTTGATGCTCCATCAAAATAGAGAACCCAATATTCCTTCTCCTTATCATCCTTTTCTTTGTCCCCCTTATCAACTTCCTTGTCTTGAGGATGGTATCTTCTTGCCCCCCGACTTCTTGGTTGGGTATGGTACATTCCACCAAGAAGTCAGCCAATACCTGGGCTTTTATTGCCGTTAGTGGCTTATACTTGATGTCGAATTCTCCCAGCTCTATTGCCCACTTGATCAACCTCCCACTAGCCTTGGGACTATAAATGATATTTCTCAGGGGCTGATTTGTTAGCACCTCAATTTGGTGAGCCTGAAAGTAAGGACGTAAATTTCTTGAAGCCATTACCAAGGCTAAAACAAACTTCTCAATAGTTGAATAATTCAACTCAGCTCAATGCAGAATTTTGCTGACATAGTATATGGGTTTCTGGATTTTCAATTCCTCCTTAACCAATACAGCGCTCAAGGCACTCTCTGAAATGACCAAGTACAAGTATAAAACTTCATTCAAAAGATGCTTGGCCAACAACGGGGCCTGAGCCATATATTTCTTTAATTCCTCGAATACACTTTGGCTTTCCTCACTCCAAACAAAATCATTAACCTTCTTTAAAGACTTGAAGAATGACAAGCACTTGTCCCCAGACTTTGAGATGAATCGTCCCAATGCAGCAACCCTTCTAGTGAGCTTTTGAACATCTTTAATAGTTTTTGGGGGCTCCATGTCCAGGATTGCCTTTATTTTATCGGGATTGGCCTCGATTCCTCTTTTGGAGACCATCAATCCCAAAAACTTTCCAGATCATACTCCGAAAGCACACTTTGTAGGATTTAACATCATTTTGTGGTACCTCAGGACTTCGGAAGCTTCCCTCAAATGGATTATATGGTCATTCTTCACTAGACTCTTGACTAACATGTCATCAATATAAACTTCCATGATCTTTCCAATAAGATCCTTAAAAATTTTATTTACCAACCTTGATAGGTGGCTCCTGCATTCTTGAGACTAAATGCCATAACAAGATAACAATAAACACCAAAGTCAGTGATGAATGATACCTTTGGGATGTCGTCCTTGTGTATCCTGATCTGATTGTATCCACTAGATCCATCCATGAAGCTCAGCATCTCATGTCCAGCAGTGGCATCTATCAAAGTATCTATCCTTGGCAACGGGAAACAGTCCTTAGGGCATGCGTCATTCAGATCAGTGAAGTCCACACACATCCTCTATTTTCCATTGGCCTTCTTCACCATTACAGGGTTCGCTAACCATTCTGGAAATTGTATCTCCTCAATGAAACCAGCCTCTAAGAGCTTCTCTACTTCCTGTTTTATAGCTTCTTGCCTCTCTGGAGCAAAACTTCTTTTCTTTTGCTTTACCGTCTTCCGACTCGGATCCACATTCGGCTTGTGAGTAATCAGTTTTGGGTTTATGCCTGGCATATCAGCTGCCGACCATGTAAACACATCACTATTTTCTTGCAGAAATTTCACCAACTTCCCTCTAAGGGGCTCCTCTAGTGTGGCTCCAACGAAAGTCACTTTCTCAGGATCCTCGGGAGCTAAAGGAATCGAAACCAAGTCTTGTTAGTCCCTTAACAATATAGCAAGAATTATAGAAGGGGGGTTGAATGGAATTCTTGAACCTTTTTCTCGAAATAAAAATGTTCAACTTGAATATAGATATAATGTTTTGATTAGCACAATGCGGAATAGAAACTTAATTGAATCAAAACATAAGTAATTAAAAACAAGAGTCTTTAAAAACTTTCTGGTGGATTTAAACAATTCCACTAGAGATATATATTATATATCGAGAGGACTCTGTGTACAGGAATGCTCACAGCTGCTTACAAATTGAATTGTTGAGAATACAGGGAAATGCTAATAATTTTGCTTACAAAGATTTCTCTGTTTTTGTGTGTCTCGGCTATCTTTTTCTATTTGCTACATTCTTGGTTTATATATCACCAAAATTACAAAGTCAAAAAGACTGAACAAATATAAAAACTATCAGTCTTAAGCTTTGCTGCTTTTCATCCTCTATTACCCGGTTAATGGGCTTCCACAGTAGATTTGTATACATCTCGACGGCTGTGCTCAGCTTTCACTGTTCAACTGCTGTTTGAATTCTTTATTAGTTGAGTACATGATCATCCGTCGGGTTGTTGATCATCCGTCGGGTTATTGATCATCCGTCGGTTGCTTTGTAGGTTATCCGTCGGGTAGCAATCAAGCATATGACTTCACTTCACTTATACAGAATTACAAGACACCATTTATATACAATTAATCAACCTATTCTGCATATCTAGTTAAAGTCAACATGACTTATATGCCACTACAGATTCTATACAAAGGTGCATACATAACTGTGCTACAGACTTATTATTACATAAGCTACTCACTCGATGGATAATAAGTTAACATCCGTCGGGACTATAATGAGTTATCCGTCGGGACTATAATTCTTATCCGTCGAGTGCTACATTATTTCAAAGTAAAATCCACTTAGATGTTTTGTAATGAAATCATCAAGTACACAACATATGCACAACAATCTCCCCCAATTTATGTCTGCTGGAATTGTAGCCATAAATTAAGAGGTACTTGATGATAACAAAACATCCTAAACATACAGCTTTAATGATAAGTAGATAATACTGAAAGTGCTTCAAATAATCAAAGTGTACAAGGTTTGGCTCACAGTCATTTCAAGATGCTCCTCTAGCCTTAGCAGATTTTTCTAGTTCCTTGAAGGTCTGGATCTTCTTCCAAGCTTTCTGTTATTTTCTTCAATCTGATTTTGGAGCTGCCTGTGTAATTCCAATTCATCAGATTCTGAGAGATCTAGCTTTTCTTGCATTTCCAAGAGAGTCTCATTGCTAGAGATACTCAATTGGTCTTCTAATCTGAAGAATCTTCTCACACCCTTGTCATCCATGAACTCCATCAGCCAGTAAGGCCTTAGATGCACTCTTCTCCTGTGTATGGAATGATTAGAGTCTTTGGGTGTGCATCTTTAGCTCTAACACTCCTTAGTTCTTCAATCCTCTTCAATACTAGTTTTCTTGCAGTGACATTGAACCCAAAGTTTTTCTTGAAGGATGAATAAACTTTAATCAGCACAGCTTGGCTCTCTTGAAGAATTCTGTGAAGTGGCCACTGAATCTCCCTTCCTCTTTTGTACTTGAACATCAACCTTTCAGGTAGGTTTCTGTATGCATCAATTCCCCTTACTTCATCCAGTTCATCCAGATAAATATTTAGATCTGAAAATTCTTTGATGTCACACAAGTACAAGTAGTCTCCCCTGTTGACTTTGGGTTGAGCTTTAACTACTGATTTGGATTTGAGAGGTGACAGCTTCACTTTCTTGACTGCCCTTGACTTTGTCCTTTTTGGCTTGCTAAGGATTGGTAAGCTGAAGTCAGGAATTGGTATATTATCCCACTCTATTGGCTCATCCTTTGGCACAATAGGTTCACCATGAATATTCCTGTAGGGATCCACCACCCTTATGTCTTCAAATACCACAGAGGGCTTTGATGCTTGAGTTGTAGTTGGTGTGGATTCCTTAGGAAATTGATCTTCCAATTCCTTGGCAACAATATCCAGTTTCCTTTTTGTTCTTCTAGCCAATTCTTTTTTCCTTGGGGATTTCTTCTGTTCTTCAATTTTCTTCTTTGATTCAGCAGCTTCAGATGGTTGAGAGGGAATTGGTTGAGATGAATTCACAGCCTGTAGCTTGGCCAAGATAGCAATCTACTCTTTCTTTTGTTTAGACTTCTTTGCATCTAGAGCAGCTTGCTTCTTTTCCTGCTTCAATCTGGCTTTTTCTTCTCTCTTTGCATGAGCAAATTGTGCATGAGCAAATTATGATGGATAGCTGACTTAACTGGCTCCTTGACAAGTTCAAACTTTTTCTGCATCTCCTCATCAATCTTATTCCAGTTGATCAAACTCAACTTTCCTTTTTCAGCAACTTTCAAATTTGCTGCTGCTACTTGAATTAGATCTATAACATCTCCAACTGTTGGCTTGGAGTCAGTAATTGAAGGTACAATTACCTTGGAGTCAGTGTGTGGTGAAGTTACATTATTATCAGGAATTTTGAAACATGCTTTTATCACATCACTATTGATACAGAATTCATTACCTTTGATGGTTAGAGTGATGGTCTTGTCAGTAGAGTTGTAGATTGCAGTGGTCCACATCTCATCAACAACTTCACAGAAAATTGTGGGTGATTCCAGCATGGCGTAATTTAACTTGCAGTTCTTCAAAAAGTCCATCATCTTGTGATAGTCTTCTGATTGTTGAATACCCATATTGACCAAAGCAGTGAAGTTGTTCTTCTCATAAATGAACCCAGTTTGAGACATAATATTTACTACAGGTGCCATTGTTAGAGAAAGAAAGCTTGAAGAGAGAAAGAGAAGATTTGCTTGAGAGAGAAAGAAATAGAACCAGTTGAATTTGAGAGTGATAAAAGAAAATAATTGGAATGAAATAAGCTTTTATACTATCTCAAAAACAACGGATAAAAATAATAAAGAAGAATAAATTAACCAATAGAAATTGCCTAAAATAGCCGTTTAAAAATAAACTGTAAAAATTCCACCCATTATCCGTCGTGTAATGCTTACAAACTGTAAGTATACTCGATGGATAATGTTCAGGGAATTAACGGCTGAAATTTAGACAATTCGACGGATGAGGATAAACTGATAACCGTCGAGTTTTAAAAGATTCCAGAAAGGTAATTGATTTTTATTGGCACATAGTATATCGACGGATGACTAAACTCGATGGATAAGGGTCATCCGTCGAGATGCAAATTTTGACTTAACCAAAATTTCATCCAAGACTTAAAAATCAGCTACATTTCTGGCTACTTTTTAAATTACAAAATAGCTTAGATAAATTAAGAGTAATTAAGCATACCTAACTCACTTACCAACCTTGAAAAGGTGGATTCATCCAGTGGCTTTGTAAAGATATCTGCAAGTTGCTTCTCACTTGGAACAAAATGTAATTCCATAGTACCATTCATCACATGTTCCCTTATGAAATGGTACTTGATGTCTATGTGCTTTGTCCTTGAATGTTGCACTGGATTTTCAGTGATGGCAATTGCACTTGTGTTATCACAGAAAATAGGAATCCTCTCAACTTGTAAACCATAGTCTAGCAATTGATTTTTCATCCATAAAATCTGTGCACAGCAACTGCCAGCAGCAATATATTCAGCTTCAGCTGTAGAAGTAGAAACTGAATTTTGCTTTTTACTGAACCAGGACACAAGCTTGTTTCCTAGAAATTGACAGGTTCATGTTGTGCTCTTTCTGTCAATTCTACAACCTGCATAATCTGCATCTGAATAACCAGTTAGATCAAAACCAGAATCTCTAGGGTACCAAATGCCAAGTTTTGGTGTTCCCTTGAGATATCTAAAAATTCTCTTAATAGCTATCAAGTGAGATTCTCTAGGATCAGCCTGAAATCTAGCACACAAACATGTAGCAAACATTATATTTGGCCTACTAGCTGTTAAGTACAGAAGTGAGCCAACCATGCCTCTATAACTTGAAATATCCACAGACTTTTCAGTAGTGTTTAATTCAAGCTTAGTTGCAGTGGCCATGGGAGTTTTTGCAGATGTGCAATCCATTAGATCAAATTTCTTTAAAAGATCAAAAATATATTTAGTTTGACTAACGAATATTCCATCACTAACTTTCTTAACTTGTAAACCAAGAAAGTAAGTCAGTTCTCCCATCATACTCATTTCATACTTACTCTGCATCAATTTGGCAAACTTTTTGCAAAGTTTCTCATCTATAGAACCAAAAATAATATCATCTACATAAATTTGAACAAGTATGCTAGAGCCATTAACATTTCTGAAAAATAAAGTTTTATCTACAGTACCTCTTGTGAAGTGATTTTCCAAAAGGAACTTTGATAAAGTGTCATACCAGGCTCTAGGTGCTTGCTTCGGTCCATAAAGTGCTTTAAGAAGATAATAGACATATTCTGGAAAATTTGGATCTTCAAAGCCAGGAGGTTGACTGACATATACTTCTTCCTCCAAATCTCCATTCAGAAAGGCACTTTTGACATCCATTTAATAGACCTTGAAATTGGCATGGGCTGTATAGGCTAAGAAGATTCTGATGGCTTCAAGTCTTGCAACAGGAGCAAATGTTTCATCAAAATATATTCCCTCTTGCTGACAATAGCCCTTAGCAACCAATCTAGCTTTGTTCCTGACTACTATGCCATTTTCATCCATCTTGTTTCTGAATACCCACTTGGTGTCTATTGGATTCTTTCCTTTAGGCTTGGGTATCAGCTTCCACACTTTATTCCTTTCAAATTGGTTTAGCTCCTCCTGCATAGCTAAAATCCAATCAGGATCTAACAAAACTTCTTCTACCTTCTTTGGTTCTTCCTTTGATAGAAAGTTGTTATATAGACATTCTTCCTGAGTTGCTCTTCTTGTTTGAACTCTAGAAGACACATCACCAATGATAAGCTCAAAGGGGTGATCTTTTGTCCATTTCCTTTGCTGAGGTAGATTAGCTCTAGATGAAGAGGCCTCATGATTATCTTGATGTGTGATTGAGTTTTGATTGCTAGAAACTCCCCCTGAGTTTGTGGATCTTTGATTTGAGAAAGGGGTACTTTCTGTAGGTGATCTACTATGACTTACTGCTCCTTTTGATAACCCGACGGATGGTGAATTTTGAGTACCGACGGATGAGGCAGCTTGTCTTCCGACGGATAACACAGATTGCCTTCCGACGGATGAAGCATTATGCAACTCGACAGATGTAGAGTTTTGTGCTTCATTGGTAGTGGATTTATCTGCATTATCCTTAGACACTATTTCTTGATCACTTTCATCATCACTTTCATCACTAGCCATCTCCACATTGTCAAATTTGAGGCTCTCATGGTAATCTCCATCTTTTAGTCCTTCAATCTTTATATCATCAAACACAACATGTATAGATTCCACAACAATATTGGTTCTTAGATTGTAGACTCTATATGCTTTACCAACAGCATATCCAACAAAAATTCCTTCATCTGCTTTAGCATCAAACTTCCCATTTTGATCAGTTTGATTTCTCAGAATATAGCATTTACAGCCAAAGACATGAAGAAAGTTTAGAGTTGGCTTCTTGTTCTTGAACAATTGATAAGGAGTCATGCATCTTGCTTGATTAATCAGAGAAATGTTCTGAGTGTAGCATGCAGTATTTACAGCTTCAGCCCAGAAATATGTTGGAAGTTTAGATTCTTCAAGCATTGTCCTTGCAGCTTCAATGAGTGATCTGTTCTTCCTTTCCACTACTCCATTCTGTTGTGGAGTCCTTGCTGCTGAAAACTCATGCAAGATCCCATTTTCTTCACAGAATGCTCTCATGACATAGTTCTTGAACTCAGTTCCATTGTCACTCCTGATTCTTCTAACTTTGAAATCAGGATGATTGTTAACTTGCCTTATGTGATTGATGATGATTTCACTAGCCTCATCTTTAGACTTTAGGAAATATGTCCAAGAGAACTTTGAGAAATCATCTACAATTACTAGGCAAAATCTTTTCCTTGATATTGACAATACATTGACTGGTCCAAACAAATCCATGTTAAGCAGTTGCAAAGGCTCTTCAATTGCTGAATCAAGTTTCTTCCTGAATGATAATTTAATCTGCTTCCCTTTTTGGCAGGCATCACACAGTCCATCCTTTGTAAACTCCACTAGAGGAATGCCTCTTACTAGTTCCTTCTTTACCAGCTCATTCATGGTCTTGAAGTTTAAATGGGATTGCTTCTTGTGCCATAGCCAACTTTCATCTTGACTTGATTTACTGAGAAGACAAGTTACAGATTCTGCTTTAGTTGAGTTGAAGTCAGCTAGATACACATTTCCTCTTCTCACACCGGTGAGAACCACTTTGTTGCTTTGATTATTAGTCACAACACAGGCTTCTTTGTTGAAGGTTACTGAATTGCCTTTGTCACAAAGCTGGCTGATACTCAACAGATTGTGTTTAAGACCATCCACTAAGGCAACCTCCTCTATGATGACATTGTCCTTTGAAATCAAGTCATATCCCACAGTATAACCCTTGCTGTCATCTTCAAAAGTAATACTTGGGCCAGCTCTCTCCTTAAACTCTGTGAGCAGGGTAGAATCACCAGTCATGTGTCTTGAACAACCACTATCCAAGTACCAAAGATTCCTTCTGTTTCCCTGCACACATCAAAATCAAATCAAGTTGATTTTGGTACCCAAGTTTCCTTGGGTCCTGCCTTGTTAGCTTTCTTCTTCTGTTTCTTAGGTCTTAACTCATTTGACTTAGGAATTTCAGAATCTTCCTTAGTCATTTGGGTTGGGCCTTTGAAACCATTTAATGCAACAGAATATCATGCATATTATGGCTAACAGGAAATGGCATGCTTGGTGTAAACATGTTATTCCAGTAAGGCATGCTAAATGGCATTTGAGGCATACTGTATGCAGCATAATATGGATTAAGTACAAATGGCATATTAGCAAACTGTGCATTCATATTCTGTGTAGGCATAGCATTAACAGGCATGGGAGGCATGGCATTTATGTTAGGAAATTGAGACTGAACAGACATGGGAGTAGGCATGGCAGATTTGCAATTAACAGACAGATGATTTACACTACCACACTTGACACAGATTTTTCTAGGAGCATATTTATCAGGTGTGTAGTTATTGTGTTTGTTAATCCCTACTTTACCATTCCTATTGTTTTTCCTTTTAATCTCTGTTTTTACCTCAATTTTCTCAAGTCTGTCACTCAACTGTTTGACAGTCATGTGACCAACATTAGCCTTTCTCCCTTTCTTAACTTGGCTTGACTCTCCTAAAACAAAGTTCTTGGAAACAGACCCATACTTCTCATTTAGCTTGATTAGTTTGGTTTTGCTAATGGGCTTGCTCACAGCCGACAGATGAGGATTTTCATCTTTCGACAGATAACACTTTTTGTTATCCGGTGGATAATCCTCATCATCCGTCGAGTCTACATCTGTCAGCAAACCATCTACCAAATTAGGTTCTAGTTTCTCTTTATTCTTTTTCCAGGCTTCATCATAAAAAGACTCAATTCCTTGAACTTTGGTGATTTGAGCATGGATATCCCTGGATGTTTTCCATGCTTTAATCACCTCTTGTTCACGCTCGAGCTGCTTCTTTAAAATATCTTCCTTTTTCAAGGACTCAGTTAATTCCTCCTTATCAATCTTACACTCAATTCTTAATTTCTCAAAATCAATAAACTGACACTCAAGCACATTATTCCTCTCACTTAAAAACAAGTTGTTTTCTTTGATTTTAGCATTTTCTTTAGTAAGAGACTTAAGTGTAACACGCAAATGATATATTTCTGTAGACATGTCATTTATGGCATCATTACACTCAGCTTTAGATAAATGTGCAAGGTTTGTAGTAATTACCTTATTGCTTGCGGAACTTGTTTCTGTTTCATCAGACTTGGCCATTAGGGCTAGATTGACATAGCTGACATCCTCATCTTCATCCAAACCATCTGTTGCCCAGTCATTCTCTTGTGTAATAAAAGCCCTTTTCTTTTGTTTGAGTAGATCAAAGTATTTTTGCTTATAATCCACAGACTCAAACCTTTTCTTACTGGAATCTGACTTTCTACACTCATTTGCAAAATGCCCTGCCAAGCCACATTTGAAATATTTGAATTTTGACTTATCCACCATGTTTCTATTTGGCTTGGCTGCTCCAAAGTTCTTTTTAAACTTGAGCTTGGCAAATCTCCTGGAAAGAAATGCTAGGTGCTCATTAATGTCCTCCATGTCATCTTGGCTCAATGAATCTTCACTTACTGCTGCAAGCCCCTTGCCCTTATTCTCACAGACCTTTGAAGTTGATTCTACAGCTTCCATCTTCACTTCCTTCTCCTTTTCCAAATCAGCAACTAGTGCAATGGATCCTCCTTTCTTCTTTCCTCTATCCATCCTTTCATCCTGCTCTATCTCAAGCTCATAGGTCTTCAGGATGCCATACAGTCTCTCCAAAGTAAACTCCTTATAATCTTGTGAGTTTCTCAATGAGACTGTCATTGGTTTCCATTCCTTTGGAAGAGATCTGAGAAATTTCATATTAGAGTCTTTAGTCTGATAGACTCTTCCATGCAACTTAAGAGCATTTAGTAGTTTTTGAAATCTACTAAAAATGTCAGTGAGTGACTCACTTTCCTCATTGTGAAAATGCTCATATTGCTGAATCAAGAATTGCATTTTATTTTCTCTAACTTGCTCAGTGCCATCACATATTATCTGTATAGTATCCCAGACTTCCTTGGCAGTTTTACAGTTTATAATGTTGTCAAACATGTGTGCATCAACTCCATTGAACAGAATGTTCATGGCCTTTTTATCCTTCCTGACTTGTTCAATGTCAGGATCAGACCATTCATGCCTTGGTTTGGGAACAGATGGCTCGTTTCCTGTTGCAGCTCTCATTGGAACATGAGGACCTCTTTCTATGCAGTCCACATAGGCCTCATCTTGAGAAAGCATATGAAGATGCATCTTTACCTTCCAATGATGGTAATTATCTTTATCTAGAAAAGGAATCTTGACTCCAACGTCTTTCTTGTTCATCTTGCTGAATTGTTTTGATCTTTAAACTCTTTGTAGATTAAGAGCTTGTTCTGATACCAATTGTTAGTCCCTTAACAATATAGCAAAAATTACAGAAGGGGGATTGAATGGAATTCTTGAACCTTTTTCTCGAAATAAAAATGTTCAACTCGAATATAGATATAATCTTTTGATTAGCACAATGCGGAATAGAAACTTAATTAAATCAAAACATAAGTAATTAAAAACAATAGTCTTTAAAAACTTTCTGGTGATTTAAACAATTCCACCAAATATATATATTATATATCGAGAGGACTCTGTGTGCAGGAATGCTCACAGCTGCTTACAAATTGAATTATTGAGAATACAGGGAAATGCTAATAATTTTGCTTACAAAAATTTCTCTGTTTTTGTGTATCTCAGCTATCTTTTTCTATTTGCTACATTCTTGGTTTATATATCACCAAAATTACAAAGTCAAAAAGACTGAACAAATATAAAAACTATCAGTCTTAAGCTTTGCTACTTTTCGTCCTCTATTACCCGGTTAATGGGCCTCCACAGTAGATTTGTATACATCTCGACGGCTGTGCTCAGCTTTCACTGTTCAACTATTGTTTGAATTCTTTATTAGTTGAGTACATGATCATCCGTCGGGTTGTTGATCATCCGTCGGGTTGTTGATCATCCGTCGGTTGCTTTGTAGGTTATCCGTCGGGTAGCAATCAAGCATATGACTTCACTTCACTTATACAGAATTACAAGACATCATTTATGTACAATTAATCAACCTATTCTGCATATCTAGTTAAAGTCAACATGACTTATATGCCACTACAGATTCTATACAAAGGTGCATACATAACTGTGCTACAGACTTATTATTACATAAGCTACTCACTCGATGGATAATAAGTTAACATCCGTCGGGACTATAATGAGTTATCCATCGGGACTATAATTCTTATCCATCGAGTGCTACATTATTTCACTAAGTAAAATCCACTTAGATGTTTTTTTTATAAAATCATCAAGTACACAACATATGCACAACAAGTCTTCTGCTGGCTTCCCTCTTTTCTCATCATTTTCTCGGATATCCAGATCTTCAATAGGCAGAAGTTGCCCCCAACTCCATCTGCCCTCAGAGAGGCTATATAACAACTTCTAGCCATTTTTTATCTCCTCTCTCTTCTCCTATCCCATTCCGGTTGGGAAACTTCATAACTGAATGGTAGGAAGAAGGGACTGCCTTGAAGGCGTGTATCCCCGTTCTTCCCATGATAGCGTTGTAAGTTGAACTAGCCTTCACCACCACAAAGTCCAACATCTATATTGCTTGCCTTGGTTCCTGACCAATGGTTGTTGGCAACTTGATTATTCCTTCCACGGGGCACTCCACTCCCGCAAATCCATATATTGGCATATCGGTCGGGGTTAATTGAGAATCATTATAACCCATCCTTAAAAAGGTGTCATGGAGCAAGATATCCACTGAAGCACCATTATCCACAAGGACCCTCTTAACCAAGTTGTTTCCTATTATCGGTGTTATGACCAGTGGGTCGTCATGAGGAAATTTCACACCCTCTAGGTCAGAATCATCAAAAGCCATTGTTACTCATGTCCTGGCCCTCTTCGGGGCTTCCCCAATAATATGCATAACCTCCCTGGTATATGCTTTCCTGGAGTTCTTGGATAATCCAGCAGCAGTTGGTCCTCCAAAAATTGTGTTTATCACAGGCCCTCGGGGTCGTGGTCCTCCAATAATAGCATTTATAACTGGTCCCCTAGGCTGGGGATTCCGCCTTTGATCGTCTTGGTCCCTCCTACGATCTTCAAAGTTTTTTCTCCCATTTTTATTCCTATCTCTTCCTTCCCCGGTGTACTTGTTCAATCTTCCTTTCCGAATGAGGAATTCTATTTCATCTTTTAGTTGCCTACACTCATCGGTGTCATGACCAACATCTTTATGAAATCTACAATATTTGCTCTTATCTAGCTTGGCAGGATCAGCCTTCAAGGGTTTAGGCCAACGAATATCTTGATATTTCTCGATTTCCATCAAGATCTGGCTTCTAGGAGCATTCAGCTTTGCGTATTCAGTGAACTTTTGTCCAGGTCCTCCCTTCTTTGGGCTTGAATCAGGGTTTTGCTCAGTTCTGGGATACTTGTCCTTAGCAATATATTCCATATCAGTTTTTCGCTTCTTGCCTCCAATGGGCTCGTTACTCACTATTGTCTTCCTCATGCTCTCCTCCACTTTGATGTATTTCCCGGCCCTATCTTGGATCTGCAACATGCTTTTGGGGGGGCGCTTGGCCAAGGACATCTTGAAGAACTCATCCCTAGTTCCCTGTTGCAGTGCTATCATGGCTACCTTGTCATCAAGGTCCGGGACTTTTAAAGCTTCCTTTGTGAAATGATTTAGGTAGTCTCTCAAGGATTCCTTCGCTCTCTGCACAATGTTCATGAGGGATGCTGAACTTTTCTCATGCACTCTCTCGCTGATGAACTGCTTAATAAAAGCCTGACTTAATTCTTTGAAGGACCCAATAGAGTTCCGGGGCAAACGACTATATCATCTTTGAGCCATACCTAACAGGGTTTGAGGAAAGGCCCGACACTTAATAGCGTCATTCACGGGCTGCAACAACAGTGCATTAGAGAATGTCCTGACATGATTATCGGGATCTCCCGTGCCATCATAATCTTTGATAGTGGGCATCTTGAACTTCCTTGAGATATGGGAATTCATTATCTCTTCAGTGAATGGTGGAGTAGGATCATCAGGATCTCCAAGGAGAAGAAGATTTCTTGGATCAGCTCTTGGGACTATAGCCCTTCTTTGTGACGGACCATCCAGGTCTATGATTGGAGGATGATTTCTCCCTCTAGGTGGTAATGGGAGTCTGGGAGCCTGGTGCACCTCCAAGTCGCGCTTCAGCCTTTGAATCTCAGCCTCGTGGGCCTTGATCCTCTCCTGCACTTCTTGGGGATTCACTCCTCGGGTGCTCCTAGGACGTTGGTTACTGTAACGCCCCCAAATCCGGGGTCAGGGGATTTGTCGTCACTATGAAACCTCAATCCAAATTAACCTGTTTAATCAATAAACAAATGCCAGCGGAAGATATTTAGCACAAATGACCCCAAACTAATCCAAGATCTTTTAAGGTTACAGTTCTAGAAACAAGAATTCCAAATTCCATAAATAATTTTCACTTCCTTTTAAAACTCTTTTCAACAAATTCCAATTCAATAATAACCCGCTAGTATAACTTCGAAAAGAAGTATACTAGGCCCAACTATAATACACAACTATAATATAATATAGTATAAATAACTTTATATAATAAAACTTACACTAGTCCGCAAACCCTGGACCAACCACCTTCCAAAAGCTTCTTCTTTGCTTCCTCGAATTACGCGGCTAAACAGCAAGCTAATCCTCACTGGAGGTTAAATTTAAAAACAGGCAAGTTTGAGCGAAAGAAATGCTCAGCAAGATCATTGTGACATATATAAGGTCTTTTTGATATAAAACCGACATCTGCATTAGAGCAGAACATTTAAAATCATAAATTGTTGAATTATAAAATTTTAGTTGAGGAATCCTAGAAATTGTTCCTTAATTGTATTCAAAACCAATTTATATTTTTGAGCGAGATGCTTCAGCAATACTTTGAATCTTGACGAGAATAAAATTCGTAAAACAGTGTTTACGGAAATATCGTAAACCACAATAACATGAAACAATGATTATGGATTGAATCATAAACTTTATTCAAAACCGAACTCTTCAAATTAATATTTATTTTGCTGTCATATCAAATTAGATATCAATACGAACTTTGATGCTCACAACATTCCATACTGAAGTCAACATCATTCATCTATATTAATACCACCTTTGATATTTAACAACAACGTAAGTATCAGCATAAATCAAAATCTGAATCAAAACTGCACTTTACCATTATTCCAAAACAGAAACAGTTGATAAATCATTCCTTATAAGATTATCAAAAGCAATATAATAATATCGATTGGAAACAAATTATGCACTATGTTGTTCCTGATGATCAGTCATGAAACAACACCGGTATCCCGCAGCCATACCGTTAATATAGGTACTACCCGTATCTCAAAGACATACGGTACCTATAGGGCGCCAGAAAAGGCATAACAAGCCTTGTAAGATAATACACTTCCGTATTACACTTCTATATAATAGCTCACGCTGGACCGGTGCTTCGGCCTCTTACGCAATCAGGAACCATTCAATCTCAAAACCTTTTATTGAAAAAGGGTCATAATACTCGACACCCGAAATAATTTTATTCCCTCATTCACTTGGGCAGGAATACTTGCAACAAAATCATTTTTCTCAAAACCCAAAACATTTGTAAATCTATTCTGAACATAGAATAGCAGAAGAGTGCTTGCATAAACAGAATTATTTAATTCAGCGATATGTAAAAAATTGATTTATCTTGAACTGAATAGGGAAAGCAATACTTGCATGATAAGATTCAAAATAAATATCACTTGAACACTAAGTGATGATAGAAATACTTGCCTTTGGGTTTTAGCAGTTAGTCACACTTGCAAAGACGTATCTATTCTGACATTCTGTCTCAAAATATCACCGTCTTTATTTTCAACATTTTACTGATATGTTGCTCCTGCGATTGCTAGAATCCAGATACCCAAAACCATTCCATCTCATTCTTTATCCAACGTCTTATCCTGATCAACTCGAATGATCCGCATCTATAATTAAAAGATATAACTTTAATCTCCTAAACGATAATCACTCGACGAACTGCGCGTCAAAAGCCTATCGTCTACCCATACGATAGCCCACACATAAATATAATAGACAATCACAGGACTCTTGATCCACATACACACATAATTCATATAACACGTAATCACATAACTCACGTAGCATGTAAAAAAAATAATTCACGTATCACATAATTCATATCACACATGACTCGGTTCGTCAAAAGGTTCGACTCGGTACGTTTAAAACGGAAATCGGGTCAAAAATATGATTTATCGATCAAAAATCGACTCAGAATGATTCGTAAAACAAGCGACCTTTCGAAACAAAAGAATTGGGGTCTCGAAAGTATTTTTATTGAAAGCGAAATATTTTTCTGAGTCTAGAGGCGTTTGTTTCGTATTAAACAGACGAACGGTTTATTTATAAAAATATCTTATCCCTACATGTAATTAGGTTTCGTAAAATTTAATTATATATCCTCGTTCGACGTCTCCGATAATCGTAGGTTACGTTCCCATATTTTCGGAATTAATTTTCCGAAGATCGGGCAGCGTCTCCTTTATTTATTGGCCTACCCGTCGAACATCCCGACGTCAAAATACAACAACACAATCAATCGCAATCCCAAAATCCAACCACCAACTTCAGTTATTAACGTCAATTTGTAAATTCCCGAATACTAATTAAATATAATTATTAATCGTTATCATTCATATTTTTATGTTTTAAACCGTATTTTACAACTTTTATTCGTATTTTGTGTTTTAAATAGTAGGACTCAGATCAAATCATCATAGTCCACCGTCCGCTCGTATAAATTCATCGCGGACGGCGGCAAAACTTATTGGTGCCCGATATTATTAGGGTTTCCACATAAATTTCGCCGATTAACTCGCAACCTTCAAAAGTTAAATTCAAATAATAATAAGGGTTTATTCGGAATAATTAGCCAAATAATTCGGGTAAATATTTTTAAATATTTACTTCGAATTTCAGAAGCTAATCGAATAAACCACAACTAATCACTCAAATTTTAGCATTTCATTTCATCGAAATATAATCACAGAAGCCAGAAATCTGAAATTCAGAAAATTCGAAGCAACACTACACGCACGCCCGCACGCGCAGCTGGCCGGAGGAACCAACCGCCGGCAACAGCGGCACCAGCAGCACGGAATCACCCACACACAAGAACACACACACACGAGATTCACACGCAACACACGCACACACATGTAAACACACACACCACACTAACGCGCACAGTATGCGCGAACACGGAGAAGGCGGCGAAGTCTCGCCGAAAAACAGGACACAGGGCGGCGATTAAACTCACCGGAGAAGAACAGAGAAATGTCAGGAAAGGGGAAAAATAGGAGTAGGGATGGGAGGGAGAATCGAAAGAGCACAGGAGAGATTCGATGGGAGAGGTGACAGGGGAGAGGAGAGAGAGATCGATGGGAGAGATAAGGAGGAGAGAGAGACTTGGAATTAATTTGGGGGAAAAATGAATATATCTGATTACCCAGCCCGAAAACTGAATTTGTACCTTAATTTGTCAATTTCAACGAACAACTTACGGGTAAAATAATCCGAGATTTTTATGAAAATAGTTTTAAAATTTCCTGGGTAATTACATACTAATAAAATAAAATGTTCAAAACTTTTAACCATTTTTGGATCGCATATCCGATCCGCATTTTATGATTTAACAAATACACGCGCGGTTAAATAGAAGCCATAAATTTACCGGTCTATAAAATGATTAGCGTATCAAAAATTTTACATCAGGACTCGCACAGGTCAAACCGTAATCCGGATTGAAAAAGATAAAACACGGAAAATGTCTGGAATTACCATATTAGGTTAGGAGGGAGTTTTCGAAAGAGTTTCGGGTTGTAAAAACGCAAAAACGATTGAAGTTGGAAGATTCCCGGCTTTATAAAATAATTTTGGTAATTATTCAGAAATTAATTAATAAATACATAAATCATTATAAAATCATATAACACTCCAAAAATTATCAGAAAAATATTACAATTATCTATATTTTATTCTGAACATATAAAAATTAAAACACTCAAGGAATATCACATATAAACACCCAAACATCAATTCCACTTATCATACAATTCACAAAAATTCACATAAAAATCACATAATAATTTCAAATAATTATAATAATAATTGAAAATATGGGATATTACAATCTACCCCCCTTATAAGGATTTCGTCCTCGGAATCAGCAGAAGAAAGCACTAAGGATTTTCTAACCAACTTTCCATTTCCAAATAACCTTAATTTTCCATAATCTCAAACAAATCTTATATTCCTTGTATAATAAAACTTTTGCAGGAGCTTTACTGGGCACCATTGTTCCATTCAGATCCTTTGACCAATTCTTCAATAGAATCGCGTTTACTGATTGCGAGAAAGAAGAATAGAGAGAAAGATAGAGGGAAGAAAAGAAAGAGAGAGATAGAGAAATAAAGAAACAGATTGACTTCGCTATATACCCCTGATATTTTAATCGCATTGGAATCCACTGTTGCTCTTGATAATCCCATCACATAACCCTGCTTTGACTTGACCAGGATAACTCAGCTTAACTTGATTGGCATACCTTCGAATATTTGAGATGATAAAATCATGGAATTTCAAAAAAGAAAAGAATTTAATACCATAACGGAACCAAAATCTGAATTTGAAAAAGATATTGTTGAAATAAAAGAATAACTGAGAGATCAATATGATCAAACGAACTTGGTATTGCGTGTTCAAATGAAGACACTACTAAAGGTTGTTAACCTTCATGTATTCACAATACACACAAGTGATGGCGTCCCATCCAACTTCTATCACACAGACAGGTATACCTTGTGTCCTCTATAGTTAGGGTTGTTCATCTTAGTCAGAATAAAAGCAGATTAAAGGATTTTAAACTCAAATGAATAAAACTGAAAAGATTTCAAAGTTGATATTTCTGGAGAAAAATGAAATCCAGAAAACAAGATTCTGGCACAAAATGATTAAACGAGTGTTAGGGAATATATCCTCTAACTGATACTTCTTTTTGAGAGATGACAAAAGAATTTATAAAAAGAGAAGGTATTGCCAAAGTCTTAATACTTATCTTCAATTTAAACTCTTCTGTTGACTCGCCATCCGATTCTAGATACTTCTTCACGTTCCAAGGATATCGATAATCTCCATCATCGTCGAATTGTAGTAGCCTCGGAAGATTCCACAATAGAAGTTTGCAGCTTCTCGGAGTTCAATCCAGCTCAACACAACCATCTCAAACGAATCTGCCTTATCTTAACATATAGTCCAACACGAACTCGATATGAGTTCAAACATCCTCACATAGCTATACACACTCCTACACACTCTCGTTTCTAGTTTACTATAACCTCAGCTCTGATACCAACCTGTAACGCCCCCAAATTCGGGGTCAGGGGATTTGGTCGTCACTATGAAACCTCAATCCAAATTAACCTGTTTAATCAATAAACAAATGCCAGCGAAAGATATTTAGCACAAATGACCCCAAACTAATCCAAGAAATTTTAAGGTTACAGTTCTAGAAACAAGAATTCCAAATTCCATAAATAATTTTTACTTCCTTTTAAAACTCTTTTCAACAAATTCCAATTCAATAATAACCCGCTAGTATAACTTCGAAAAGAAGTATAATAGGCCCAACTATAATACACAACTATAATATAATATAGTATAAACAACTTTATATAATAAAACTTACACTAGTCTGCAAACCCTGGACCAACCACCTTCCAAAAGCTTCTTCTTTGCTTCCTCGAATTACGCGGCTAAACAGCAAGCTAATCCTTACTGGAGGTTAAATTTAAAAACAGGCAAGTATGAGCGAAAGAAATGCTCAGCAAGATCATTATGACATATATAGGGTCTTTTTGATATAAAACCGACATCTGCATTAGAGCAGAACATTTAAAATCATAAATTGTTGAATTATAAAATTTTAGTTGAGGAATCCTAGAAATTGTTCCTTAATTGTATTCAAAACCAATTTGATATTTTTTAGCGAGATACTTCAGCAATACTTTGAATCTTGACGAGAATAAAACTCGTAAAACAGTGTTTACGGAAATATCGTAAACCACAATAACATGAAACAATGATTATGGATTGAATCATAAACTTTATTCAAAACCGAACTCTTCAAATTAATATTTATTTTGCTGTCATATCAAATTAGATATCAATATGAACTTTGATGCTCACAATATTCCATACTGAAGTCAACATCATTCATCTATATTAATACCACCTTTGATATTTAACAACAACGTAAGTATCAGCCTAAATCAAAATCTGAATCAAAACCGCACTTTACCATTATTCCAAAATAGAAATAGTTGATAAATCATTCCTTATAAGATTATCAAAAGCAATATAATAATATCGATTGGAACCAAATTATGCACTATGTTGTTTCTGATGATCAGTCATGAAATAACACCGGTATCCCGCAGCCATACCGTTAATATAGGTACTACCCGTATCCCGAAGACATACGTTACCTATAGGGCGCCAGAAAAGGCATAACAAGCCTTGTAAGATAATACACTTCCATATTACACTTCTGTATAATAGTTCACGCTGGACCGGTGCTTCGGCCTCTTACGCAATCAGTAACCATTCAATCTCAAAACCTTTTATTGAAAAAGGGTCATAATACTCGACACCCGAAATAATTTTATTCCCTCATTCACTTGGGCAGGAATACTTGCAGCAAAATCATTTTTCTCAAAACCCAAAACATTTGTAAATCTATTCTGAACATAGAATAGCAGAAGAGTGCTTGCATAAACAGAATTATTTAATTCAGCGATATGTAAAACATTTATCTATCTTGAACTGAATAGGGAAAGCAATACTTGCATGATAAGATTCAAAATAAATATCACTTGAACAATAAGTGATGATAGAAATACTTGCCTTTGGGTTTTAGCAGTTAGTCACACTTGCAAAGACGTATCTATTCTGACATTCTGTCTCAAAATATCACCGTCTTTATTTTCAACATTTTACTGATATGCTGCTCCTGCGATTGCTAGAAGCCAGATACCCAAAACCATTTCATCTCATTCTTTATCCAACGTCTTGTCCTGATCAACTCGAATGATCCACATCTATAATTAAAATATATAACTTTAATCTCCTAAACGATAATCACTCGACGAACTGCGCGTCAAAAGCCTATTGTCTACCCATACGATAGCCCACACATAAATATAACATACAATCACAGGACTCTTGATCCACATACACACATAATTCATATAACACGTAATCACATAACTCACGTAGCATGTAAAAAAAATAATTCACGTATCACATAATTCATATCACACATGACTCGGTTCGTCAAAAGGTTCGACTCGGTACGTTTAAAATGGAAATCGGGTCAAAAATATGATTTATCGATCAAAAATCGACTCAGAATGATTCGTAAAACAAGCGACCTTTCGAAACAAAAGAATTTGGGTCTCGAAAGTATTTTTATTGAAAGCGAAATATTTTTCTGAGTCTAGAGGCGTTTGTTTCGTATTAAACAGACGAACGGTTTATTTATAAAAATATCTTGTCCCTACACGTAATTAGGTTTCATAAAATTTAATTATATATCCTCGTTCGACGTCTCCGATAATCGTAGGTTACGTTCCCGTATTTTCGGAATTAATTTCCCGAAAATCGGGCAGCGTCTCCTTTATTTATTGGCCTATCCGTCGAACATCCCGACGTCAAAACACAACAACACAATCAATCGCAATCCCAAAATCCAACCACCAACTTCAGTTATTAACGTCAATTCGCAAATTCCCCAATACTAATTAAATATAATTATTAATCGTTATCATTCATATTTTTATGTTTTAAACCGTATTTTACAATTTTTATTCGTATTTTGTGTTTTAAATAGTAGGACTCAGATCAAATCATCATAGTCCACCGTCCGCTCGTATAAATTCATCGCGGACGGCGGCAAAACTTATTGGTGCCCGATATTATTCGGGTTTCCACATAAATTTTGCCGATTAACTCGCAACCTTCAAAAGTTAAATTCAAATAATAATGAGGGTTTATTCGGAATAATTTGCCAAATAATTCGGGTAAATATTTTTAAATATTTACTTCGAATTTCAAAAGCTAATCGAATAAACCACAACTAATCACTCAAATTTTAGCATTTCATTTCATCGAAATATAATCACAGAAGCCAGATATCTGAAATTCAGAAAATTCGAAGCAACACTACACGCACGCCCGCACGCGCGGCTGGCCGGAGGAACCAACCGCTGGCAACAGCGGCACCAGCAGCACGGAATCACCCACACACAAGAACACACACACACGAGATTCACACGCAACACACGCACACACATGTAAACACACACACCACACTAACGCGCACAGTACGCGCGAACACGGAGAAGGCGGCGAACTCTCGCCGGAAAACAGGACACAGGGCGGCGATTAAACTCACCGGAGAAGAACAGAGAAACGTCAGGAAAGGGGAAAAACAGGAGTAAGGATGGGAGGGAGAATCGAAAGAGCACAGGAGAGATTCGAGGGAGAGGTGACAGGGGAGAGGAGAGAGAGATCGATGGGAGAGATAAGGAGGGGAGAGAGACTTGGAATTAATTTGGGGGAAAAATGAATATATCTGATTACCCATCCCGAAAACTGAATTTGTACTGTAATTTGTCAATTTCAACGAACAACTTACGGGTAAAATAACCCGAGATTTTTATGAAAATAGTTTTAAAATTTCCTGGGTAATTACATACTAATAAAATAAAATGTTCAAAACTTTTAACCATTTTTGGATCGCATATCCGATCCGCATTTTATGATTTAACAAATACACGCGCGGTTAAATAGAAGCCATAAATTTACCGGTCTATAAAATGATTAGCGTATCAAAAATTTTACACCGGGACTCGCACAGGTCAAACCGTAATCCGGATTGAAAAAGATAAAACACGGAAAATGTCCGGAATTACCAGATTAGGTTAGGAGGGAGTTTTCGAAAGAGTTTCGGGTTATAAAAACGCAAAAACGATTGAAGTTGGAAGATTCCCAGCTTTATAAAATAATTTTGGTAATTATTTAGAAAATAATTAATAAATACATAAATCATTATAAAATCATATAACACTCCAAAAATTATCAGAAAAATATCACAATTATCTATATTTTATTCTGAACATATAAAAATTAGAACACTCAAGGAATATCACATATAAACACCCAAACATCAATTTGCACTTATCATATAATTCACAAAAATTCACATAAAAATCACATAATAATTTCAAATAATTATAATAATAATAATTGAAAATATGGGATATTATAGTTACCATCAGTCATCGGCTCTTTTCCAGCACGTCTCCTTCTTGGGGCCACTTCGTCATCCGAAGATTCGGAGTCTCTCTCAGTATAAGGACCAGAAAATTCTTGATCCTCCGGGATAGGAGCCAAACCTTGTATGTAGGGGGTGTGTGCACCCGTGCTTCACTCCGTCCAGCACGTCCACTTCCTCCAACCTCGGAGTAAAGGGGCATCCCATAAGGGGGGTTAGTGGTCACAACAGTTGAATACTCATACCCAACTGGTCGATAATTCACAGGTGTATGTAGTTGTTAAAGTTGGGGATTCGTACCTTGAGGAGTCGGGGGAATCGTCCTTTGAGGTTGAGGTTCAGTTGCCCCTACCTGGGCTCCTCCTTGGGTGGCGGCATAGGTTGAATGCGCAGGTACCTTCACGGTCGACAAAATCGTTTGGGTTGTCTCCGCTGGTGTTCCTCCTTCTAGGGCGGTGCTTATTCTCCGTGTTCTTGCCATGGTTGTTGTTTCCTTCCCACAGACGGCGCCAAATGTTATGGATCAAAAACTAAAGTATAATAATTGCTGTATTTATCACTAAAGAACGTGAGCTTCGAGGCTCGATTTGACTGCTCTTGTGTTTTGTGACTCAATCTGCCTTACAAGATGCCTAAGTACCTTGCTGTGTGCCAAGGATCAAGTCAAAAAACGTAGTTCTGATTTGTGGGGTGAGGCCCCTTATATAGATATTGGGAGTCCTTGAATTGGACTTGGGTTAGAAGACTTGGTGGGCAAGTCTTAGAATTAGAATAGACTTTGGAGTCCTAAGCGGTAGGAAGCTGATTCCTTATCCCACCAGATTCCTTGGAGACCAATCTACAAGGATTTATTTCTCCACTAGGAATCATCTTATCAGCTGACTTATCCCTTATTAATTAATTACGAAATTAATTAATATTCAGGGTTTTGGGCCTTCTTCAATGGGCCTAATATTCAGCCCAATTCTGATATAATTAATATGACATTAATTACATACTTAGTCCTTATTTTATCCCCTATCAGAATGTGACGATGTTTTTCGGCCGGGTCATATAGTCAAATTTTGAGTATTTTTTTAAACAATGGGCCAAGTTCTGATTTTGAATTGAAAATAAACTAAAATGCATTAACTCCTTATAATTCGAACTTATCTAAATATGTAATACTAATATAGATTATTTATATATATGAGATATATTTTCAAACTGAAAATTAATTAATAAATAAGATAATAATCCATTTATGTGTTATGCTTAACTTTATATCTGAAATTTAATTTTTTAAAATTAATTGTACAAATATTCAAGTAACTATCTTTTTTTTGCGGAATTCAAATAACTATCTTTAAAGTTAACTAAAATATTCATTTAGCACAATTACATATTATGTGTATGATAAAAACACATGTGACAATATAGTGTACTGTAGGTTATACAGGTGAATGGAATATTTCGAGTTTGATTCCCACTTGCTGGACAATAACTCAATATGAAATGCCAAGGATGGTGGTGGCTCTAAATGTCACTTTGAAATGAAAAATATTTTAAATTATTACTTTTGAAAATTATAGCACTAAACATCATTTCAAGATTGGCAAAAAACCCAAAATCCTACATCATTTAGGGTTTTGACACTTTACTTTATATATATATATATACAAAACGTTAGATAATGTAGGGTTTTGGTTTCAAACACTACATCATGTAGCGTTTGGTCCCAAAACTCTACTTTATCTAGCATTTTACATATATAATTTTAAAAAAAAAATTGACCTCGAATAAAAATTTGTTAATTCCTAAAATACTAAAAACATATTTAATTTGTTTCTAAAACTCCAAAGGGAATTGATGAATCCTAAAATGTTAAAAATAATTAAATTACGTTATACTTCTAAATTTAAAATTGTTTAATTTAAAATTTACATGTAAAACCTAAATCGGTGTAACGTTTATTAATTTCTTTTTTAATATTTCTTTTTTTTTATCGTTTCTAAAATACAAAAGGGGATTGGTGAACACAAATGTTAAAAATTGTTAAATTATGGTATAATCTTAAATTTTATAATATTAAATAAAGAGCAATATCGAAAATGATGTTTTAGACCCCTAAACAATACACCAAAAGCTCAAAATAAGAAAAACAAAAACAAAAAAAAAACACAAAACGTTACATGAAGTCAATTGCTACATTAAAAATTTAAAAAAAAAAAGAAAAACGAAACGCTACATCCCATACAGTTTTGGGTGGTAATTTTGAGAAATGATATTTTAACCATTTCACAGCTAAATTGACATTATGGTCCATTTCAATGGAAAAAGTGCGGCAAACTAAATATTTGCGGGCTATTTATGTTGAGTTTACAGCAAACGGGTCAGAGGCGGTGCAAGTGGCCTTGATGTAGTTAGTATCCAAAGGATGGTGCTTTGAAACGGGTAAAACCTGCAGCAGATGAGCTAAAAATAAGCACAGACGGTGGCTGTGTTTGCATAAGTCGAGAAATATGGGTTTGGATGTATTGCGAGGGCGAGGGATCATATGGAAAACATGACAGATGTTTTCTCAAAGTGTATTTCAGGTGAATTGCACCCAGAATTGGTGGAAGCCATTGGTGTTAAGGATCTTTGAGTTAGATCAAAAGAAAAGATAGTAGCTGTTGAGGGAGGAAGTGACCGTGATATAGTTAGTGGTACCAGATTTAAGGAGTAAAATTAAGATGTGTTCCCCCTCTGGGAATGTATGTACCTCTGATAATATAATTTTCGACCGTACCAACCTTATTGAATCTTCAGGTAATGTGTCTGTTTCTTTTTCTTAAACATACCGTTCGGACATGGTCTCATTTCTGCTGATGTTTTGCGCTGATTTAATATGTTAATGGAAGTGTGAAAGATTCATTAAAAAAATAACTGTATCACCAAAAATGCTATTGTATAAGTAAAATTGTACAAGTACTGCACAAGACAAAGTAAATATATTAACTTTTCAACTAAAGATTAATTCTCAGATGAATTACAAACTGCAGCATTCTTCATAACAGCATGATAAGACGATCATTTAAAAGAATATGAATCTTTAAATATTTGATACAATCTCCCCTAGTTATCCCCCCGAATGACACCAGCTATTTTACCCCTCACCAGGAAACATAAATTTACATCTGGTTAAGGCCAAGTTAATATCAGCTGTAGACTTCTACATTATCAAGCCTACAACTTGGTTTCTTTCCTTCATTTATGCAAAAATAACATGTTCAGTATTTTTTTGGTGACACCCCTGCAAGATGAGCATGGTTTATCAAATTTTAATAGCATATCACCATCGACTATTTCGTCACAGTAACTAACAAATATTTTCACACTAGTCCAAATTATAAGGTTTGAACTCCTTTTCATCTATAGTGGGGGTGGGAAAAATGGGGGAGGAGGAAGTAGTGTAAGAATTCAAGAGATCTCCTTACCTCATTCAAAAGGGGAGATGCATTGTTTTTCAAGCTTACGTATCACTTCAACTCTCATCCCAAACCATTCATCAATCCAAGCAAAACAATTTCGATGACTTCCATGAAAAAGTGCTCTCTCACCCTGTAGCAGTTGCGCACAATATTTATTTAGCAATTACAAAAAAGTGTACATATTTGATTAATAAATTTGAATATATACTTCACGAACAAAAGAACTTCTAGTTCAACACAGAATCAAAACAAGAGTTCATGACTAGCCATAAAAAAGACCTCATGAGCCATAAACCCATGATCAGTTATATTAAGCCATAAACCCTTGATCAGTTATTATATGTGCCTGTTTGGATGTTGTACAAAAGCACTTACATGGACTGAAAACTGATTTCCACATAAACTAGACTGTTTGGCAAACAAAACAAATGCCCATATTTAGCACCAGAAAGTTGATAACATGAATGTTAATTGAATGGTACTTTCAGCCTTCTGCGTTTCATTTCTTATTCTTCCTTTATTACTAGTATCAAACCCGAATAGCTAAACAACGTGTTTTGCCCTGCATAAAATATCTTTCAACATTTCTGTTCTTAAATATTATCTTTTCAATTTTATATTAGAACTACACTTATAATAAAATGTAACAAGTGCCAAAGTTGATTTTTAAGGTAATGTTTGGTTGATTTTTTTCAAAGATGACAAAATAGAATGTAATGGCTACTTGTATACAATAATTTTTTTTTACTTTTTTTACCGCCATTATGCCAAAACTTAAAAACATGGATCACTCAAGGTAATTAGTTCCTCAGCATCAGTACCGCAATAAAAGCTTGCTCTAGTTGACTTCCAAATCCCCAATATGGAGCATCTACTGTGACCAACTTGTATGCCGTCATTACTGGCTTACAGCTCTCCTGAAAGGAGAAACAAAATGTCAAGACACGAAGTACCAAAACGGCAGTGATAAAGGTAAAGCTGATCGTGAAATTTACAGTTGTGTAGAAACCTATTACATAAAATATTCATAAACCAATTACATGATATCAACAGATTTAAGTGGCACTACGTGGAAATCATGTTCCACATTATTGTACTAAACCAATCAGAAACATATTTGAGACAATAGTTAGACTCGGAATGACTGAACCAAACTGAGGTAAAACATTGCTTCAGGGCAATGGCAAATGGTTGCTGGAACCACTACCACAACAAATTGTTCATAGAACACTAATGTAGAACAAAAACCATAAAATGGTAGCACAAACTAGTGTATAACAGAGTTAACTGCAGTTTCCACCCCCAACTTTACTGGAAATATGCACCCCTTATCATAATTTTATTGAATTGGGCAGGGGGAAACCCGGAACTTCAGCAAAATATATAATCAAAATAAATTTCACATTTTTCAAATAATATTAAAATTTAATCAGCTACACATTTGTACACATTTGTTTTTCGGGCAAAGTTGGGAGGTGCAAACTGCAGTGAACTCGGAATGACTGAACCAAACTGAGGTAAAACATTGCTTCGGGGCAATGGCAAACGGTTGCTGGAACCACTACCGCAACAAATTGTTCATAGAACATTAATGTAGAACAAAAACCATAAAATGGTAGCAAAAACTAGTGTAGAACAGAGTTAACTGCAGTTTCTACCCCCAACTTTACTGGAAATATAATTTTATTGAATTGGGCAAGGGGAAACCCGGAACTTCAGCAAAATATTTAATCAAAATAAATTTCACATTTTTTAAATAATATTAAAATTTAATCAGCTACACATTTGTACACATATGTTTTTCGGGCAAAGTTGGGGGTGCAAACTGCAGTGAACTCTACACAAAATGGTTTAAAGATATCCATTCCAACCATTTTCTAAGAAAATACATGTCGAGCTCATTAGAAGAGGCACCCTTGGGGGTGCCAACCATTGTCAACTCACCTAAAATATTATTTTTTAAACTTATCTCTCATCCATGTCAAAGTTGGTACCCTTTAACTCCAATAGTTAGCAACCTCTCAATACTTAAATGGTCCCCACAGCAACTTAAAAAAAATCAACACTAGATAATTAAATAAATTAAATATAATTGAAGAGGTAAGATTGATATATACATTTCTTACAAGAATTGGATTTTGGTATATTGAGGGGGTGCCAAGAGGGTGCCAAGAGTTGGACACTTCTCTTGGCACTCTTCAAGCACCCTTGACACTTCAATGGGTTGGCACCCAAGACTGTCATGCCACATAAGACTTGGCACCCTTTTTGGTACTCCTATTGGAGTTGCTCTTACATCCGAGTGATCAGTCAGTAAAAATACAATTTGCTGACGGACTATGTGTACAGTTCCCCTATGCTAAATGAAACCAGTGAACCGGGCAAGGATAAAGACTTGAATGAGTATCTTGTCAAAGAAATGTAATAAGAATTTTATATCTATATATAGGTGCATGCATGTCTTCCATCCTTTCTACGGCTACAGATAAATTTTGAGCACAAGAAACTAACCTGCCATCCTTCTAAGAGCGGACCACGACCGGTCCTTTCTGACTGAAATTTAGTCATGTCAATACTGTTGCTCCCAACAATGTAACTCCAATAGTCAGATGCATCAGAAGCAATATCAATAATTTCCACCTGTCTGGAGGCCAGCTGTTCCTTGTTTAGACCATGCACCTAGATAACCAACATCTCAGGTCAATGACAAGTTTATAAGTCGGTCAATTACCTAAGTAGAGTATATGTGTTAAAGGATAGACGTCTGATAGCAGCCTGCTTTATAAACACTTGTGGAACCCAGGTATAATTTAACTTACGAATTCAGAATCTTACATTTTCCGAGATTCCATTGTCTGCTTTATGGATGGTCTCTATAGTTAGACTAAACTTCGGAAAGTAGGGACACTACAATCAAGAAAAAAGAAGCAGAACTTGAGAGAAAGGAAGATGTTTAAAGAACAGATCGTTTCCTTCAGAGCAAATTAAACAATTATAAAAGAACAAAGAAATTAGTTATTTAGCAAAAAAACGTTTTACTACCTTGATGACTGTGTACGAAGGTGTCCGATGAGATGCAGAATCAATCAAATAAATCAGTTAGATTCCAGAAAATATTATATAACTAATTTTTATAATAAACAGGAACTACAAAGAACAATATAAACCTGTTTTGCATTTTGGGTATGCATTCCAGGCTTCCTCTTGCAGCACAAGAGCATCCACTGGTGCAAAAGTACTAAGCCAAGTTGGAGCTTTGCTGCAACATGTGGAAATTGTAAGTTAGAGGTTAATTTGGAAACCCAGAAGGTTGCATGTGTTTTTCTTCTTCAATGTGACAAGGACAACATAATAGGTAAGGTCAGAGGTAGCTGTTCATTCTAAAGAGTAATCATAAAATCAGATCATGTATTACTCATCCCAGTAAGATTAACAAAATAATAATGCCAATAAATATCAACTATCCCCACAATGATTTAGCAAAATAATATCCCCACAATGAAGGGAACCAAATTAAACAACTGAAGTTACAAAATATACTAAAATGAAATAGCTACTGTATTTCATCTAATACTTTCAACATCTGAGCAATTTACAGTGGAAGGGTATGTTTTATACTTCATCTAAAAGCAGAAATATAGTGAGCAAGAATCACCATTTACCGGCTTGATAGAATCTAAAATACGTGAAAAGAACTAAAAGATAAGATAATACTAACTTAAATTTCCTCTTTAGGTTACCGAAGGATAATTTTACAAAAGATTAAATCACCAACGCATAAATACGCGACTAAATAAATTATGTGAACTCTCTCAGACTATTTGGATAAGGGCAGTGAAACGAAATAGCACTAAATTATAGCAAAGATCAATACCACCAATTTAGTATGTATCCTTCATCCCATCACATCCTTCACTTACCATGTGGTCAAAAAGAAAATTAAATAAATTAAACTCATTCATTGATTTCTTCACTCGTAGCCAACAAAGTGTTGGTACGGTTGAGCTCTTGTATCCCTTGCGGGAGGTCGAACTCCTGGTGGGTGCGTGTGTAATAAAAAAAAAATCTCCACTCTACCTCCTCAGAATTTTCTCTTTGCGTGTTTTCACATTTTCAATTTCTTTCTTCTATTATTCCATTCCTTCAAACCAAATAAAGCATTACACTCAACTCTGAATCTGAGAAAAGAGACAGTGCTAAATTACTGCCGGTTTAAATATCAATGTTGCTCAAGTGAAGGGCATAGATCACTTTTGTCACCAATCTCGACTAGGTATCATTTTAGTCCCTAAAATCATAAGATATGTCAAACAGATACCTCTAAATATGCACTCGAGAATTAAAACTTAATTTAATGGAGATGCTACTCCAACCAGATTAAAAGTTAGAATTATACTTTTTTAGATAATATATTTAGATTTTTTTAAAAATATACCTACTATTTATTTTTAAATTTATAGGTATTTTATTGTATTTAAATTAAAATAATTAGTATATAGGCTTTATAAAATCTAGAAATAATATCTCAAAATACTGGAGTTTATAACTTTTAATTTGGTTGTGGAGCATTTAATAAAAATGTGTGGAACTTAATAAATATATTACTTTTATTTTTCGTATTTGGAGTTATTTGTTTCATATTTATTATGAGTTCAGCTATTTCAGATTGCTTTAATATTTAACCCAAATTACTGTTGCATAAACTCTCTACAAGAGAAGCACGATTTCCTTCTCTATAACCATAATATCTTGTTCTACCACTACTAAATTGTTCTACCAGACCTAAAATCTTAACCAAGTACAATAGACGTTATATTGCAATTACTCTGAGTGTACATACGTTAAATAAATTGGTAACTTATTATCACAAGATTTTCATATATGCACCAAATCAATCAAGTAATCAAACACGCCCAAATATACACACAACATCTGGATTAAAGAAAATTTAACAACAGCGTTCTGTTTCAGTTAGGTTTTCAGATGTTCAGAGTCACAGCCTCATAAAAGTTACCTCTGCAACCTGTAAATCTTTGAAGTATATCTGCCCTTTCCGAAGACATCGTCTTCAAATGGTCTGCTCTCCAAAACATCCACTCCTTCTGTATTCGTCGTAGTCTGCTTCTGCATTTTCATGACCATGTACATCTGAGCTACTTGATACTGCAGACATAAATTTCCATTAGCAAGTGCACATTTAATTCATAAATCGTCAACTACATAAATCACAAAACCAAATTTTCAGTTCAGCTGACTTGAGAAGTACCTCTTCCAATGACAAAGGCATGACAATTCGACTTTAGAGGCACACCAGTTCAAGAAATCAATAGTCAAGGAAAGTTTAATAGTATGCAATCACAATAGCAGGAAATTCACATAACAAAAATAATTTAATCTTGACATAACACAGCTCAGATATTTCATTTAAACATAAATAAACAATTAACAAAGAAACCGGTACACTAAAATATAAAGACAAACAATAAAGATACAAAACAAACATCACAAACATTGTTATACTACTCAAATTCAAATACAAAAAATAAAAATCAAAAATCAAAATCAAAACTTGACAAAAGATACGAACACCCAACAAAAATAATTCACATAAAATACTCAAATGGGAGGCAAAAAAATAAAAAAGGATACAATTCCTTGAGCTGAACCATGATTATATATTTGTATAACAAAAAACGAAGTAACTTTCTTGAAATGCAAGAATATAGAAACAAGCTTAATTTCAATGTAAATGTTGTGTGTGTATATATAAAGAAGAGGGGAGGGGCTTTGTGAAAGCCTATTAAGGACAGAGGAGAGAATGGAAGTTGGATGATAATTCTGAAGGGGGAGAATATTCCAGAGCAATTTGGGTATATGAACCGTTGTAATGAACTGTTTACTACTAAAACTAATCCTGTCATTTTTGTATTAAGAAAGGATGGAAAGCCAAGGCAAAATAATTTTTTAATCAAATTATAGAAATATCCAATGAAATTCCTTACATTAGGGTTTGGTAGGTAATTTTTTATTCCAAAAAATTAAATTTGAAAAATGTCAGTAGAAGTTTTTTGAAGTAAATATAATAAAAAAATGATTACATCATCTATTTATTATATAATTTTATTTGACACGGTTAACTCATATCGCTAATCAAAACAGCTATTTTAAAAATTATTTTTAATTGATAAATACGGTTAATACTGTAATATATAAAATACTAACTTAACTTAAATAATAAATTTTGTTGTCCGAACTCCGGTCAATTTTGTAAAATAATATTTTCGCTACAATCATAAAATTGTAGAAAATCATTAAAAGCCCAATTAATATGTACAGTAATAATTCTACATATGAAATGGTATACTACATAGAATTTAACTTATATATAAATATATAGAGTATATATATATATATATGAGTTACAAAATTCAATTTTTTGAAAATATAAACCGATAGTATAGTAGCTTGTTTTTTTCATAGTAGTCAAAATTAACTTCATCCCTGACTTAATTTTAAAACATAATTAGCTCATAGTTTGCTCGTGTTGTAAAAAATAATTGTTTAAGGCATTGATTATTTGAAATGTTTTCTTTAATAATTATTATCAATTTAATGATATCTTTTCAAAAGAATATTATTCTCGATTCCATAATTTAAGATATGATCAACATTCATGTCATTCCTAATTATGAATCTTGTCAATATTCCAAGTTATGTTATGAATATTAATAGCATCAAGATATTAATTCAGTAAAATAATAAAATATTAGTTTATCTAGATAAAGTAATAATAAATTATTATATAGATAAAATAATAAATTTAATAAAATAATATTTTTTTGGGTCCAACGAATTATATCCTATACATAGCTGTAGGTACAATAATTTATTTCATTTGTTTTATTATACTAAGGGGTTTTAGTGGTACGGTTTGGTCAGCAGTTGCACTAATATATTTATTTCATTTATTCTATTATACTATTATAATAAACATAATAGATAACTATTTAAAAAATTGAATTATAAATATATATTCTTAAATAATATAAAATAATAATAAAAGTATTATATTATATATATAATACAAGTAACAATTATCTTAATAAAAATAAATATAAGTAATAATTAAGAAATCATTTGTTATTCACATTTAATGTAGAACCATTTTCATGCGAAAAATTGAAATGTATTAGTTTGATTTAAAATAATTTTGAATAGATAATTTTATTTTTATCTTATAAAATAAGAAACACATTTAGATTATTTTTAGGTATAAATATTACGTATCTTTTATTTATTTTAAAAAATTTCAAGTACATCAATCCAATAAAACATAAAAAAAGGAAGAAATATAATAAAAATAATAAAAATAATTATTATTATTATTTCAAATTGAATGAAAATCTAATAAAATACATTATTTACTATATTTATTTCATTTATTCTAATTTTCCATTATAATACTTAATAATTTGTATAACAAATACATTAGGTAATTAACTAAGAAATTAAACTATAATTACATATTCTTAAATGATATAAAATAATATTAAAAATATTATATATATAATACAAACAATAATTATATTATTAAAAATAAATCTAAGTAAGATTAGCAAATTATTTGTTAATCGGGTTAATGTCGATCTTAAAAATAATTGGAATGGGTAAGTTCGATTAAAAAAAATTTAAAAAGATAATTTTAATTTTGCACATATAAATAAGAAATACATTTAGATTATATTTAGGTATAAATATTAAAGGTGTTTTATTTCATTTTGTAAAAAGGAAAAATTACGGATTGTCTTTTAAAACATTTTGAGTACATGAATTTTATAAAACATAAAAAATTATAGGAAATAATATAATAATTATCATAAAAAACTATTATAATTCAAAATAAATTTAAAAGTATTGTGACAAAAAATATAAAGTATTTTTTTCAAAGTGAACCGAAAAATTATGAAATATTGTCAAAAATACAGCAAAATGCAAACTCTGATATTGTCTTTTAGTACATCAATCCTATGAAAAATAAAAACGAGGATGAAATATAATAATAATAATAATAATAATAATATTAAAATATAAAATTGAAATACAAATCTAATAAAATATATTATATACTATATGTATTTCATATTTTGTAATATTTAATAATCTATATAACAAACAAAATAGATAATTAATTAAAAAATTAAACTATAATTACACATTCTTAAATGATATAAAATAATATTAAAAATATTTTATATATAATACAAGCAACAACTATCGTAATAAAAATAAATTTAAGTAAGAATTAAAAAATTATTTATTAGTCTCGTTAAAGTAGATTATTCTTTTTAAAAAGTGGAATGTATAAGCTTAATTAGAAATATTTATAAAAAGATTATTTCAATTTTGTCATATAAAATAAGAAACACATTTAGATTATATAATTTTAGTTTCGTTTAAATTTGTAAAAAGGGAAAGTTACGGTTTGTCTTTTAAAAATTTAGAGTACATGAATTTTATAAAACATAAAAACTATGAAAAAATATAATAATAATAATAATTATTATTATTATTATAATTATAATTCAAACCTGAAAAATAATCTAATAAAATAAATTAAAAAGTACTATCACAAAAAAATGTAATTTTTTTTCAAAATCATTACTAGAACCGATATGAAATATTGGCAAGATGCAACCATCAAACAATGTTGCAATTTTTTATCAAACTCCATAATATTAATAAAAGAAAATATAAAAATAAAAGAAAAATAACTACGTAAACATATTATATGAACTATATTTATATATTGTTAAATGATATAAAATAATATTAAAAATATTATATATATAATACAAGAAATAATTTAATTTAAAATATTTATGAATAGATAATTTTTATTTTTAATTTATAAAATAAGGAATACGTTTAAATTATATATAGGTAAAACTATCACATGTGTTTAGTTTTGTTTTGCTTTTAAAAAATTTAGAGCACATAATCTTATAAAATTCAAAGGAAAATTACAGTTTAACTTTTAAAAAATTTAGAGCACATCAATCTTGTAAAATATAAAAATTACGAAGAAATATAATAATAATATAAAAAAGTTATTACAATTCAAAATTGAAATATCAATATAATAAAATATATTTAAAAGTAATATGACAATTAAGTGTAAAGTATTTTTTTCAAAATTATTGCTAGAACTGAAAAATAATAAAATATTATTACAAATGCCGCAATATGCAAATCCAAACAACTTTTTAATTTTTGATCAAATTTCATAAGATTTAGAAATATATATATAATAATTACGTAAATATATTATATGATATGATTAAAATATTCTATTTATAAATTTATAATGTGAAAGAAATCAATCAATGAAAGAAATAAAGTAGATTAAAACATATATGTTATATTTAGGTTATAAATGTCAAATATAATAATAACTAAATATATAAATATAAAAGTATATTATTTTTAAAAATACATTATTCATGAAAAACATAAAATTTATTTAGGGAATAAAATTATCTTATTAAAAATTAGTTAAATAAAGAATAAATATTAAAAAAAATGAGAATGGTCCCCTTTACACGAGCTAGTATTATCTTAAAAAATTTAACCCCAGGTTTCAATGTTATTGCAAAAGGCCTGTCGTCTTTGTCAAATAAGCGTGTAGGCTTTAAAAATATTCTGGGCGTTGAATGGGACTTTTGAGTTGGAGGTCGGCCAAGAACAGACTCCATTTGTTGACCCTTCAATCAAAGTTGGCCAATTAGATTTATTCATTTCTTATTTCCTCTATTTATTCAACCTACTCACAATTAAATTTGTTAAAAAAAATATTTTTCTCTGTTATTTCCGTTATACTTAATTATACTAAAATAAAATATAACTGACATCATCCTATTATACTAAAACAAAGTACTGACTAAAATAATCATCCTACTTTATGTGTCAAACTCTCATTTAAGCGTTTAATCATCAAATCTCAGCTCTTATTAATTTTTGTTGATGTCATTTTCCGGGATTACTGTTAAAAATTGATGTGCTGGTAGAAAAAGTGCCGCTGAAAAAAGTGTTGTTATAAAAATCAGATGACTGTTTGGTAATTTTTTGATACATATATATTTTGATGCAAAAAAATTAAAAATAATTATGCTTTTGATAAGGTTTGATGGTAAAATGAGCATCTGCTTCCCCCAACAGAAAAACAGCTTTTTATAAAAGTATGAGGGAAATTGCTTTCTCTAACCGCAGTTTTTAGGCCAAAATCACTTTTCCGAAAAGCAGCTTTTAAATTTTACCAAAAAGTTTTTTAACAGTTTTTCAACGAAAAGCTGTTGTTGCTGTCTGCAATAACAATACCAAACGCACCCTTAATTACTTCAATCTCTCTCTTTTTCATTTGTCATCTCCACTAATTCTCTCTTTAACCCATTTCTCATTTTCTCTTACCCATTTCTCCTTCTCTTTCTTTTCATTTTATATTCTTAAATTAATAACTTTTAATAGTTCATTTTCTTCATTAATTTTATCTTATTCAAAATTAATTTTAGTTACACAAATATTAATTATTATATTTTTTGTATATAATAAAAAATTGATAATCAATATTTATAATTTGGGTCATGTCATTTTATAAGTTTTTAAGTTTATATTTTATTCTATTCTCATTTGTATGTAATAAAAATATTGTATTAATATATATTATTCAAATTAAACTATTTCAAAATAACTTTTTAAAAAATAATTTTAATACAACCGGGTATCGGCCCAGAAACTAATCTAGTACTTTTGTATTTAAATACAATTGGAAAATATTACAAAATCCAAAACTATACTCGAACAACTTTTCAAATATCATTTATCTTGTTATAGTTGACCATTAAAGTAATTAATAAATGAATTCATGTACATTCAATTAGTTATACTAATTAAATTTTCTATTTTATCACGTCATCATTATCCAGTCGGCTATTTTTCGGTTCCATTTAAATACAATTGTTTGAAGTTTGTGACTGTTGATTCTACTATCAAGTCATGCACATGAAATACATTTTTTGAAAACTGATATAGATGTCTTCCAACGGCTCTTTCAAAGGCGCTCTCGCCTCCTCCATCAACAAGGTTGCTCAATCGGTGCGGGATGAATTTTTCAGAGTTGTGGTTGTTGGTAATAAGGGATTAGGAAAGCTAGCCAGAAAAAGGGGAGTGAAGAAAGGAAAGCTTGAGGACGGGGAGCAAATATTGAAGGATTTTGTATGGACTCATAAGGATATTCTAGATAAGAAGACCAGGGAGGGTTTCTTTAAAGGAGATAAGCAATCAGTAACGGAGGCTCTCAACCAAATCTATTGGAGAAGTTTGAAGCTTAGAGGAGGTTTGGAATGGAAAGAAAAAGAGAGAATAGATCTAAGTAATACGGATTCTTTGGAAGTCAGGACATATGCTCAAGTGTTAGAGACTCCAATATTTAAAGAGGTTGAAGATAGAGGGAACTATTAGGAATATGTTGTGAGCTTGATGATAAATTAAACAAAACACCTTAGTAAATTTAACTTAGTGAATTTTGTAGCACTCGACGGATGATCAAATATAGTCTCGACGGATGATTTAATATAGTCCCGACGGATGCCGATTTGACATCCACCGGGTGAGTAACTTATGTAAAAATAAGATATGTAACACATTTCTGCAAACAACTTTGTGTAGATTTTGTAGGAGCATATGAGTCATGTTGACTACTAGTGGATATACAGAATAGGTTGATTAATTGTAAATATAAGATGTCTTGTAATTCTATATAAGTGAAATGGAGTCAAGTGACAAATAGCTACCCGATGGATGATCAACAAAGCTACCCGACGGATGACAAATATGTACCCGACGAATGATCAAATTCAAATATATGTTGACAGTGACAATACAGTCACATACGTTGTGTGTTTGCAAAAGGAATGTGGCAGCCTGTTAAGCAGGAATTTGAGAACAAAGAAGCATTGCCATTTTCATGCTATTATGAAGATATTCAAAGATGCTGGAATAGAGTAGTGAAGTAACATGGAGTTAGACTAGATATGTTTTATTTTATTATCTTGTCTTATTGTCATGTAAACTTGGTAATATATATAAATCAAGTGTAGCTAGTAGAACATTCAACTAAGCAAACACATTTCAAAGAGAGATAGAAAAAGCTGCACTTGTCAAGAATTTCTATGTAGTTTGTTTGTTCTGCTTGTAAGCAGCTGTGAGCTATTCTAGTTTCACAGGGTTCTCATTCGATATATATATATATATATATATATCTGGTGGATACTTTCAAATCCACCAGAAAGTTTTAAAAACTTTTGTTTTTATTACTTAGTGTTTTGATTTATATAACTACTTCATTCTGCAATCTGCAAATAAAACACTTATATATTTCTCGAGTTAGAACTGTTTTAAAATCTTGAAAAAGTAGCCAGAATTACATTCAACCCCCTTCTGTATTTCTTGTTGTATTGTTAGGGAATAACAATTGGTATCAGAGCAAACTCTTGAAGTACAAAGAGTGTAAAGATCACAACAAACAGCAAGATGAACAAGAAGGATGTTGGTGTCAAAATTCCATTTATAGACACAGACAATTATCACCACTAGAAGGTGAAGATGCTCCTCCATCTTTTTTCTCAAGATGAGGCCTATGTGGATTGCATAGAGAGAGGTCCTCATGTACCAATGAGAGTTGCAACTTGCAATGAGCCATCTGTTCCAAAACCAAGGCATGAATGGTCAGACCCTGATATTGAGCAAGTCAGGAAAGACAAGAAGGCCATGAATATATTGTTCAATGGAGTTGATGGTGATATGTTTGGGACACAATCCAGATTATTTGTGATGGTACTGAGCAAGTAAGGGAGAATAAGATGCAGCTGCTAATTCAACAATATGAGCACTTCCACTGTGAAGAAAGTGAGTCTCTCACTGATATTTTTAGTAGATTTCAGAAACTACTAAGTGCTCTGAATTTGCGTGGAAGAGTCTATCAAACAAAAGACTCTAACCTCAAGTTCCTGAGATCTCTTCCAAAAGAATGGAAGCCAATGACAGTCTCATTGAGAAATTCTCAGGATTACAAGGAGTTCACCTTGGAGAGACTGTATGACATCTTAAAAACTTATGAGCTTGAAATAGAGTAAGATGAGAGGATGGAGAAAGGAATGAAGAAAGGAGGGTCCATAGCATTGGTTGCTGAATTAGAGAAGGAGAAAGATATGAAGGTAGAAGTTGCTGAGTCTACATCAAAGGTCTGTGAAAGCAAGGGTAAATGGCTGGTAGCTGAAAATGAAGATCACTTGAGCCAAGATGACATTGATGATATTGATGAACATCTAGTATTCCAATCCAGCAGATTTGCCAAGCTCAAATTCAGAAAGAATTTTGGAGCAGCCAAGCCAAGTAGAAACATGGTGGATAAATCCAAATTCAAGTGTTTCAAATGTGGCTTGGCAGGGCATTTTGCAAGTGAATGTAGAAAGTCTGATTCTAGCAAGAAGAAGTTTGAGCCTGTTGATTATAAACATAAATACTTTGAGCTGCTCAAACAAAAGGAAGGGGATTTCATCACACAGGAGAATGACTGGGCTGCAGATGGTTTAGATAAAGATGAAGAAATAAACTATGTCAATCTAGCCCTGATGGCCAAGTCTGCTGAAACAGAAACAAGTTCTTCAAGTAATCAGGTAATCACCACTAACCTAGCACATTTATCTAAAGCTGAGTGTAATGATGCCATAAATGACATGTCCACAGAATTATATCACTTGCGTGTTACACTTAAGTCCCTCACTAAGGAAAATGCTAAAATTAAAAAAAAAACAATTTGTTTTTAAGTGAGAGCAATAATGTGCTAGAGTGTCAGTTTATTGAATTTGAAAAATTGAGAATTGAGTGTAAGATTGCTAAGGATGAATTAATTGAGTCCTTGAAGAAAGAAGAGATTTTAAAGAAGCAGGTTGAACGAGAACATGAAGTGATTAAATCATGGAAATCATCCAGAGATGTCCATGCTCAAATCACTAAAGTTCAAGGTATTAAGTCCTTTTGTGATGCATCCTGGAAGAAGAGTAAAGAGAAGCTTGAGTCCAATTTGGTTGAAGGATTGTTGACAGATGTGGAATCGACGGATGATGGAGATCATCCGCCGAATAATCAGAAGGATTATCCGTCGAGTGACAAAGAGCCACATCCGTCGGTTGCGAGTAAACCTATTAGCAAAGCTAAACTAGCTAAGTTAAATGTGAAATATGGACCAGTCTCTAAGAACTTTATTCCAGGAGAATCTAGTCAAGTTAAGAAAGACAGGAAAGTTAATATTAGTCATCTGTCCATCAAACAATTGAATAACAGATTAGAAAAGATTGAGGTTAAAACAGAAACTAAAAAGAAAAATAATAGAAATGGGAAAGTAGGAATTAACAAACATAACAACTACACACCTGATAAATATGTGCCAAGAAAAATCTGTGTTAAGTGTGGTAGTGGTAATCACTTGTCTGTTAATTGCAAACTTGTCATGCCTACTCCTATGTCTGCACCTCCCTCTTTTCCCAACATGACTGCCATGCCTACCATGCTTATAAATGCTATGTCTGCTCAGAATATGAATGCACAATTTGCTAATATGCCATTTGCAACTAATCCTTATTATGCTGCATTTAGTATGCCTCAAATGCCATTTAGCATGCCTTACTGGAATAATATGTTTGCAAATAGCATGCCTGTTATGACCGGCATTTTCGTGTAATATTATTTATGGATTTGGTATAATATTAAAGCCGAATAAAAATATGTTCAATAATTGTACGATTGTGTAAGCGAGAATTTCTGCATTATAAAATTGTTATGTGTAGTACATGATTTTTCAAAGCAAAAGTTTATTTATTTCCTTTATTTTTGATTTATAAGGAATATTCTAAGCCTTGGAGAAATTTTCTTTTAAAAGATATTTTGTTCACAAATTTTGAAAGTGATTTTATAAAATCTCTAAAAATCCAAGTTATTTTATGGTATAAAGTTTATAATTTTTGAACTTTTATTTTATTATATAAAAATAAATCTTTGAAAATTAGTTGCTTAATAATTATCAAATTACATGGTTACCCTTGCATGCAAATTCTCTTCTATTCAACCAAGGGTCAAGGAAGACATTTCCAACCCCACTCACTTTCATTCTACTAGCCACATTACCATTTTGTCCTTGCATGCAAATCTACCTAATTATGTTGAAAGGTTATTCTTGTAATTTCTCTCATCCACTCACTTGTGGGCAAATAAAAACCAAACAAACATGATGATCACTCCACCATTTCCACACTCCTCCTCCCTCCTCCCACCTTTCCTCTCGGCCCTCCCCCTCTCCTCTCGGCTTTTTGGCTGAAACCCTACTCCATCCCCTTTTCTTCATTCTTCATTCAAGATCTCACCTCCCATTCAAGTAAATATTACTTCCTATATCATGATCATGTATAATTCAAAGAGTTTTGAGTGAAAAGTTTAAGTTTTGAGTTTGCATGTCAAAGTTTTAGTTGGAACTAAAAGTACAATCTTGATTCTTATGGATTTAAGGTTATTTTTGGGAGAACTACAAGGAATGGTGAAATACCAAGTCATGAGAAAGAGACTCTTGATGTTAAATGGTCATTTCCCTTCCACTTCATTCGGCCATGACCTTGAGGGAGCCGAATGAATGGTTCTTGAGATTATTCTTGTTGCCTTGTTCCATTTCTATGTGTTTTTGGTAGTGATAACATAAATTTTGTATCAAAAACTTTATAAACCCTTTGCATGCTAAGTGATCATCTAGTTATAGCTTATTCTAGGCTTGCATGTCGATTTCATGGTAAAATATATTTGGAAAGTATGTTGTTTTGGTTTATAAGACTCGAAGTCATGCATGCATGTAGATTTCTCTTGGAACTTTGGAAGTTTTTGATCATCTGGAATGATTTTGTTAGTAAGCTTTAATTTCAGTAGGGATAAGATATTAATCTTGATTAGTGCTCCTTGATATGTGGTAATAATTCGTATATATTTTATAAAAAAATATACAACTTGTTGTTTTCAAAAAACTTGATGACTTGTAAATTGTGTAATGTGATTTCCTTTGTTTTGCTATGTTGCACCTTAGGTAAGGATGATCTCCACCAAGATTATTTTGAGTGTAAGGGAGTTAGTTCAGTAGAACACCTTAGTTAAGGTTTGGGTTGGGTTTTTGGTTGTTGTTGGTTGAGTTTGTTAAGTAAAAACCTTGGAGAAAGGAGAGTATTAGTTTCTGCAGAAAATCAGTTTAGTACCCTGAGGTTTAGAGTGAGTTTTGACCATGTCATTGTTGTGCACTTTGAGGCCAAAGCCACCAGAAGCTATCATTAGGAGTATATAAAAGGTTTTAGGTGTTGGTTGGAGGTTTGCAAGTCATTTGGTTAGGTGCACAAGTGGAATCACCAAATCTGTCCAACAGGGGATAGTTTTGTTGCAACTTAGAAATAGGAAGTTTTGACCATGTCATGGGTAGGCCCTCATTAGGCCCTGTTGGGCCTTAGTTAGAGGGAGTGTCAGAGGAGTTTTTCCAACCACAGTCCATAGGATTTGAGTTAGAACCATGTGTCACAAGTTAATTCAAGTCAAGGTGTTTTCTGCCCAGAAAAACAGGGGAACCATGGACTTTAAGCTTAGGCCCAAGGAGGCCCAAGCTAGGCCCTTGAGCCACATCAAGTTTGGGAGATGCCTTATGGTCAGAAGAGTCTAGTGTAGAAGTTTTGGAGGAAAACTTGCAGTTTAAGAGTGTCTAATGCACTCAAGAAGCCATAGATGTCATTCTGAAATTTACTCCAGTGAACACTTTCATTTATCACAAAGTTTTAGAACACGTAGGAGTGAGATCTAGGTTGACCACTATGGTTGTAAGATATTATAAAGCCATTAGAGTGAAAGGCCCAAGTTAGGGTCAATAGGTTTTGGATAGTTTAGTAAAGACACATTGAGTAAGAAAGCCAAAATTTGGGAACTTTGTCTAGTTTAGCGACCAAGTGACTTAAGTTGGGGATCGAGATCATCCAAGCCTAGTGTTGCATTATGGTGTATATGATATTATTTGGTATTAAAATATGATATGTGAGTATATGTGGCTATGTGTACACTTATATTTATAAGGTAAATATAAATTACGTGCATATAGGCCTAAGTGCCATTTGTGTTGTAAATAGGTTGAGTTGGTGAGAGTATAATATAATGAGGTTATTATTAATTGTGTAGGATCTCGAGACGAGGGTAAACTTGCCATAAAGGTCGAGTGAAGCTTCCAGTTGCTCCTACCAGCCAGACCAGACCAGCCTTTCTCAAGGCAAGTAATTCAACATGTCTTCGTATTCACTGCAAATGTGTAATAATTAGTTCATATATATATTGATGCGATTATCCTGAGTCATTTTGTTATATTTGAACCAAGCGATTCTTAAGTCTATCTTTGAATTATATAGAAATGCCATGAACCCTCAAGTACGTATTGCAAGTAGATCAAAAGTCTTATCACGATAGTATAGCAAAGTAATTGGAATGCCTTGATAAAATAAGGAGTTGTTATAATACTTGATTGATCCTCCTGATTAAAATGCTAATGATTCCTAAAGTATTGATATCTCACCCTGCTGCATGAACTCCTATAAAAACTTTACCTTGATACCTAAAAGCCAGATATCCATTAAAGTTGTTCCTAATTGCTTGATACCCTCTTTCTTATCCTAAAGTTTGACATCCTGATATACCTTAAGCTAATGATTACTTTCTTTATACCTTAACACCTCTGGTATTCTTGTAACCCTTGATGCTTATCTTTTGATGTTACAATACCTATACCTTGTCTAAAATCCTTTCTTTAAGCCTAGTTCGGCATTTACTCTTTCTTATTATCCAATATCCTTGCTACAACACCTTGTCAAAGTTCTTGTATATGGAAACTTTTCAATTGCCCTAATAAGTAAAGTCTAGTGGATCATGGCCCTGAGATTTAGTATCATATTTCCAGTGTTTCAAGTTGATCTATAATCCCTTGATAAAATTGTTTACTGTTTAAAGAGATTTTGTTATAAATCGGCATCAGTTTTTTAAATGATTAAAATATGGATTTTCAGTCCCAAAGGGGGATAAATGTTTTCTTTGAATAGTGGATCTGGACTGAGACGTGATTCCTTTCCACACTTATATTGTAGACTTAAAAGTTGCTTAGGGATCCCATTAATGTTTTAGAACCCAGCGAGGTTCGGGATTACTTCAAGGCTGATCACCGGCTGTAATCCGTAGCGTCATAAAATGATTTTGATTAAGATACGATTTTAAAAATGTTTTGATACAAGCAAATGATGCCATCACCCAAAGTTTTGTCTCTTGTTATTATTGGTTATGTCTTCACATTGTCTTTCTTTAATATATATCTCGATTTATGTTTTGTATCGTATTGTTTAGCACTTGTTGAGCATTTGGCTCACTCCTTGCTTTACCCTGATATTACAGCTAGCAGCTATGGTTAGATTCAAGTAGACAGCACGTAAGACCTGTGATGCTGATGCGTATGTTCGAGCTCAGGTAGAATAAGAGATAGTTTTGTGTGAGGACTCGATATTAAAATCAGTTGTAATAGATGGTAGTGTTGGGCTGTTCCAAACCCTAAACTGTAAGATCTTGGATTCGGTTATGTTTACTTCCTTTTAAATATTGTAATAGTTATATTTATTTTGTTGTTAAGTTGGGGGTGTGACAATGCCCTTTCCTGTTAATCAAAATGTGCATGACAATTCTGTTTTAATGATTGGTTTCAAAGGTTCAACTCAAATGACTAAGGATGAATCAGAAATTCTCAAGTCAAATGAGATCAAACCTAATAAACCAAAGAAGAAAGCTAACAAAGCAGGACCCAAGGAAACTTGGGTACCAAAATCAACTTGATTTGATTTTGATGTGTGCAGGGAAATAAAAAGAATCTTTAGTATCTGGATAGTGGTTGCTCAAGGCACATGACTGGAGATTCTACCCTGCTCACTGAGTTCAAGGAAAGAACTGGCCCAAGTATTACTTTTGGAGATGACAGCAAGGGTTATACTGTGGGATATGGATTGATTTCAAAAGACAATGTCATCATTGAAGAGGTTGCCTAAGTGGATGGTCTCAAGCATAATTTGTTGAGTATCAGCCAGCTTTGTGATAAGGGCAATTCAGTAACCTTCAATTCAGAAGCATGTGTTGTGACAAACAAGAAAAGCAACAAAGTGGTTCTCACTGGAGTGAGAAAAGGAAATGTGTATCTAGCTGGATTCAACTCATCTAATGCAGAATCCGTCACTTGTCTTCTCAGTAAAGCAAGTCAAGATGAAAGTTGGCTATGACACAAGAAGCTGTCCCATCTGAACTTCAAGACCATGAATGAGCTTGTCAAGAAAGAACTAGTTAGAGGTATTCCTCATGTGGAGTTTACTAAGGATGAATTGTGTGATGCCTTCCAGAAAGGAAAGCAGATCAAAGCATCATTCAGAAAGAAGCTTGATTCAACAATTGAAGAATCTTTGCAATTGTTATACATGGATTTGTTTGGACCAGTCAATGTGTTGTCTATCTCAAGGAAAAGATTTTGCCAAGTAATTGTGGATGATTTCTCAAAGTTCTCTTGGACATATTTCCTAAAGTCTAAAGATGAAGCTAGTGAAATCATCATCAATCACATAAGACAAGTCAACAATCATCCTGATTTTAAAGTAAGAAGAATCAAGAGTGACAATGGAACTGAGTTCAAGAATTCTGTGATGAGATCATTTTATGAAGAGAATGGGATTATGCATGAGTTTTCTGCAGCAAGAACTCCACAACAAAATGGAGTAGTGGAAAGAAAGAACATATCTCTTATTGAAGCTGCAAGGACCATGCTTGAAGAATCAAAGTTACTAACATATTTTTGGGCTGAAGCTGTGAATATTGCCTGCTACACTCAAAATATTTCTTTGGTTAATCGAGCAAAGTGTATGACACCCTACCAATTATTCAAGAACAGGAAGCCAACTCTAAATTTTCTTCATGTCTTTAACTGTAAATGTTATATCTTGAGGAATCAAACTGATCAACATGGGAAGTTTAATGCTAAAGTAGATGAAGAAATTTTTGTTGGATATGCTATGGGAAAAGCATACAGGGTCTACAATCTAAGAACCAACATTGTTACGGAATCAATACATGTTGTGTTTGATGACAAAAAGATTGAAGGACTGCAAGATGGATATTTCCATGCAAGGCCTCAAGTTTGTTAATGTGGAGATCGTTAGTAATGACAGTGATGATGAAAGTGATCAAGAAATGTTGAATAAGGATAATACAAAAAAATATATAACTAATGAAGCACATAATTCAACATCTGTCGAATTGCAAAATGCTTCATCCGTCGGGAGACAATCTGCCTTATCCGTCGGGAGAGAGTCAGCTTCATCCGCTGGGACACAAAGTGCATCATCTGTTGGAACATTAAGAGAAGCTTAAAGTCAGAATAGATCACCTACAGAAAGTTCCCCTTTCTCAAATCAAGGATTGACAAACTCAGGGGGAGTTTCTAATAATCAAAACTCAGTCACACATCAAGACAACAATGAGGCATCTTCATCTAGAGCTAATCTACCTCAACAAAGAAAATGGACTAAATATCACCCTTTTGAGCTCATCATTGGTGATGCATCTTCTAGAGTTCAAACAAGAATAGCAACTCAAGAAGAATGTCTATATAGCAGCTTCCTATCTAAGGAAGAACCAAAGAAGGTAGAAGAAGATTTGTTGGATCCTAATTGGATTTTAGCTATGCAGGATGAGCTAAACCAATTTGAAAGGAACAATGTATGGAAGCTAGTACCCAAAACTAAAAGAATGAATCCAATTGACACCAAGTGGGTATTCAGAAACAAGATGGATGAAAATGACATAGTGGTCAGGAACAAAGCTAGATTGGTTGCTAAGGGCTACTGTCAACAAGAAGGAATAGATTTTGATGAAACCTTTCCTCCTGTTGCAAGACTTGAAACCATCAGAATTTTCTTAGCCTATGCAGCCCATGCCAATTTCAAGGTCTATCAAATGGATGTCAAAAGTGCTTTTCTGAATGGAGATTTGGAGGAGAAAGTCTATGTTAGTCAGCCTCCTGGTTTTGAAGACCCAAATTTTCCAGAATATGTCTACTATCTTTTGAAGGCACTTTATGGACTGAAGCAAGCACCTAGAGCCTGGTATAACACTTTATCAAAGTTTCTTTTGGAGAATCACTTCACAAGAGGTACTGTTGATAAGATATTATTCTTTGGAAATGTTAATGGCTTTAGTATACTTGTTCAAATTTATGTAGATGATATTATATTTGGCTCTACAGATGAAAAACTTTCTAAAAAGTTTGCCAAATTGATGCAAAACAAGTATGAAATGAGCATGATGGGAGAACTAACTTACTTTCTTGGTTTACAAGTTAAGCAAGTTAGTGATGGAATATTCATTAGTCAAACTAAATATATTCATGATCTTTTAAAGAAGTTTGTGAAGAGTTTTTAGCACATAAACGCAGCGAAAACATAAATTTAAATCTTTTAAAAAAAACCGAAACCCTCCGCAGGATCCATGCGAAAAATAATATTTAATTCGTAGTTCAGTATGTTTAAGAAGCTTTACGTTAATGGAAAGATGTAGGTCTTTAATAGCGATCCAAGAACGATGAATGGAGATCCTTAGCAGCTGCTCCTCAAGTGTGAAGTACTCCACCGGTATCCACCAAGAAAACGATGTAATGAAGGAGGAGGAGATGGAGAGAATTATGGTTTTGTAAATCTTTTTGGTTGAGGCAAAAATAGGGTCTATAATAGTATATTTATAGGCAAAATTTTTAGCTGAAAATTTTCCCATAAAATATTATTATTATTAACCCTTTATTATTTCACTAATAATTAAAACACCTTTTAATTATTAATCATTTTTCTAAACTCTTTAGAAATAATTCTCTCACTTGATTTAATTTCCAAAAATTAAATTCTTAATTAATAATATTAAGAACCTTTTCTTAATTAATTTATAATGAATTAAATCTCATTTAATCAATTATTAAATTTTCCAATTAATTATTTATTTCATAAATAAATAATTATCAGCCATTATTAATTAATTCCTCCACCATTAAATCATTCTCTTTTATGGTGTGACCCTATAGGTTCAATATTAAGTCGGTAGTAGAAATAAATAATAATAAAACTATTTTATCATTATTTATATAAATTCTCTAATTCATTAAATATGATTAATTAATTAATCATATTTATTCTACATCATGAGGGATACTTCTCAGCATATCGCGACTATCCGGATAATACGAATTCACTGCTTAGAATACCAAGAACCTATTCAGTGAGTAGTTACCGTACAATCAATTCCTTCTACCCTGCAATGTCACGATTAAATACAAGGCATGGAACTTGTGTCAAGCCTATCTTATTTAAACACTTGCTTTCCCATTCACTATGCTTAGTTCTATTTAATGTAAATTAGAAACTCCTTTCTAATTTCATTCACTCTGGCCAGAGATTCCTAAACTAGCATAAGTGGATCAGCATTGAACATTCTCTTTCTTCACTAGAAGGGGTAGATCCTTTATTGATCATACACTATCTTCGTGTACAAATTCATATACCCAGTAGAGCCCTTATAATTATCCCTTGAGACTAAGAACTAATCCAAAGCATAGTTCAGTGTACATAAGATGACTATGATGACCTCAAGTCTAAGGATACTTGTACAACTATCACTATGTGAACAATTGCTGACACATGAGTGAACTCCATCAGTTGTTCAGCTGTGTGAGTCATGTTCAGTGAACTTATTCTATAATAAGCACCTACATACTAGCTATAGTGTCACCACACAAATGTCTATGAGAACAGACATCCTTCATAATGAAGCAAGCATAGTATATACCGATCTTTGCGGATTATTAATTACCAGTTAGTAATCCTACGACCAGGAACTATTTAAGTTTAGAGTTATCATCTTTTAGGTCTCATTATTATGATCTCATCACAATCCATAAAAAGCTTTACTCTAAACTGTGGTATATCTTATTTAAACATTTAAATAGATAGAGCCCGCAATAAAAACAAAACAAGTCTTTTATTAATATCAATGAAATCAAAATAGATTACATAAAAGTTATTCCTAAATCCTCATACATGATTGGACTTAGGACATATCTCTTTCAGTTTGAACTAATGGATTGCACATCTGCAAAATCTCCCATGGCCATTACAACTAAGCTTGAATTAAAGACTACTGAAAAGTTTGTGGATATTTCAAGCTATAGGGGCATGGTTGGCTCACTTCTGTACTTAACAGCTAGTAGGCCAGATATAAAGTTTGCTACTTGTCTTTTTTTGCTAGATTTCTGGCTGATCCTAGAGAATCTCAGCTAGTAGCTATTAAGAGAATTTTCAGATATCTCAAGGGAACACCAAAACTTGGCATTTGGTACCCTAGAGATTCTGGTTTTGATCTAACTGGTTATTCAGATGGAGATTATGCAGATTGTAAATTAGACAGAAAAAGTACAACATGAACCTGTCAATTTCTAGGGAACAAGCTTGTGTCCTGGTTCAGTAAAAAGCAAAATTCAGTTTCTACTTCTACAGCTGAAGTTGAATATATTGCTGCTGGTAGTTGCTGTGCATAAATTTTGTGGATGAAAAACCAATTGTTGGACTATGGTCTACAAGTGGATAGAATTCCCATTTTTTGTGATAACACAAGTGCAATTGCCTTCACTGAAAATCCAGTGCAGCATTCAAGAACAAAGCACATAGACATCAAGTACCACTTCATTAGCGAACAAGTGATGAATGGTACTGTGGAACTTCATTTTGTTCTAAGTGAAAAACAGCTTGCAGATATCTTTACCAAGCCACTTGATAAATCCACCTTTTCAAGGTTGGTAAGTGAGTTAGGTATGCTTAATTATTCTTGAATTATTTCAGATATTTTTACGAGTTTTAATGCAGTCATAAAATCAATTGATTTTTCATCTTTGGATGAAATTTTGGCTAAGTCAAAATTTACATCCCGACGAATGCTCATTATCCATCGAGTTTGGTCATCCGTCGGAATATTATTTGTTAATAAAAATCAATTACTTTTCTGGATTATTTCATAACCTGATGGATAATTGATTTATCCTCATCCGTTGAATTGTCACAATCTTAGCGCTTCGGAATTCTAGACATTATCCATCGAGTATACTTACAGTTTGTAAGCATAACACGACGGATAATTGAAAGAATTTTTACAGTTTATTTATTTTCAAATGGCTATTTTGGGCAATTTTAATTGGTTACTTTATTTCACTTTATTATTTTTGTCAGTTTATTTCTGAGATAGTATAAAAGTAGAATTTATTTTTATTTTATTCTTTTATCATTCTCAAGAATCAATTGCTCTAACTTCTTTCTTCCTCAAAAGCAAATACTCTCTCTGCAAATTTCAAATCTCTAACAACGGCACCATTAGTCAAAATTATGTCTCAAACTGGATATATCTATGAAAAGAACAACTTCACAGCCCTTGTGAACAATGAGATTCAACAGTCTGGAGATTTTCAAATGATGGATTTTGTGAAAGGCTGTAAACTCAACTATGCGATGCTGGAATCTCCCACAATCTACTGTGAGGTTGTAGAGGAGATATGGACAACTGCCGTGTATAACTCAACTGACAAGACCATAACATTCACTCTCAAAGGTAAGCAGTTTTGCACTAATAGTGACATTGTCAAAACATGCTTTAGAATTCCAGATAACACTGCTATTGTTCCACACACAGACACTGATATAGTTAACATGCTAAATTCCATGGGCTATGCACTTTCTACCTCTAAGTTAAGTGAAATTAGGAGGTTAGGTCTTAGAAAAGAATGGAGTTATCTGTGTGATGTGGTAACTAAAGTTTCCTCTGGTAAAATTAGCAATTTTGACTTTGTTAACATTTCCATGCTTAACATGCTAGTTACTGATAAGTACTTTAATTTCAGTGACTTGGTCTTGTTTGAGTTAGGTTATAAGTTAGAAGAGCTTAATAAGAGAGGTAAAAGTGTCTATTATGCTAGATTCTTTATGATGCTTGCTAACCATCTTATTGAGAATATTGCAATTGAGAACCCAACCAACAAGCTGAACTGTTGGGTTCAAGAAAGGAGGATTATTGCAGATCTTAATAGAGCTAATCACCACAAAGAGGTGCCCCTCTTCTATTTTCCAGTCATGGAGGGACTTCAGGTAAGTGAAGTAAGCTCTACTGTCTCCACTCTTCCAACCTCACACATTTATTTGCTTTCAAGTGTAGCAATGACATCTGTGTCAATGACCCAACAGATGCCTACCCAAGCTACCAAAACAAAAATTTCTAAACCCAAATCTAAGAAAACCCCCTATGGTTTCTTTCAAAATAAATTAGTTGCAAAATCTACTAAACACAAAGAGGGGAGTGTGAAGGTGAGTGAGCAAGGTGAGGGACATGGTGAAAATCAAAGAAACCCTAAGGATAAGGCTGGTGAGATGAGTGTACCCAAGCCTAGCCACACCACAGTTTCCTAACAAACTGTGGTTGTTAATAAGGAAATTAACTCAATTCAAGTTTCATCCTCCCAAAAGGATGTTACAATTGAAACAAGCTCCCAACCAGGAGCACAAATCAAGAGGGCTAGGGACACAAGTTCACCACAAACTTATACTAGAAAGAAAAGATCAAAAACCCTTGGGGATGCACAGGGATCACACACAGTGTAAACTGGAGCTAAAGACCCAGTCACTGCACCATCTCAAAGTCATATTGATGTGGCTCCAATAAATGTGAAGTCACAAATCCTTAACAATTGAAGCACCTAAAACACCAAATTCACCCACACACTCACTGGATGTTGACATGATCAATACATCACTTCCAAATTCTCCATCTTTAACTCTTGTGGAGAAGCCAAAAATCCAAGCAAGTGAGCATCATCTTTTAGATGATTTATTGGCTCACTTGTCATTTATTTTCATCAATTTGCAGAGAGTCTACAGTAGTCTCCACTCCAAACTCATTCATTTCTTCTATTCCGATGGATATTCATCATCCGTCGAGTAGTGATTATATCCCGATGGATAAGCCTAACAGCAGTCATCCGTTGGATATCCATACTAATGTCCCGATGGATATTTATCATCCGTCGGGTGTCTCTGCACAACTTCAAATTTCTTCAATTATCACAAGTGCAGAAGACTTAGTGGCAGTGCAATCACTCTTAGGACTGAGGGAAGGGAGTGAACTGAGTGAGAGGCTGGGTTGCTCGCAGGCAAAAGGAGAGAATATGAGTGAACAAATGCAGTCCATTTCTTCAGGACTGGAAAAAGTAAGTGAGAGGAGTCCCACCTTAGATGGTGAAGGTGAGGGTGTGAGGGTAAGAAGCCAAGGGGAGCCCTTGATGCAAAAAGAGAGATATATTGAGAGAAATGCAGGTACCGGAGAGATAAGGATGGACACCATTGTAAGTGAGTCAATGAATGTCAATGATGTAGAAAGGAAAAGACTATTTTAGCAAGAATATCAAGCTGTCATAGATTCTATTTCCCTAGATGCTGAGACATTTACTCATCCTGTTACATCTTATCAAACATTAGCTGTACATGGCAATGAGGAGGCTGAAAGAATTCTTAATTTGGTGCACACTACTCAATCTCTACAAAGAGCAAAGGATGCAATCACTGTTATGCCTTCAACTACTGGCAGTGATTTTGAACTGGCTGAAGACTCATTTGGGGATGCTGGTGGGGATGATGAGGAAAACAACATGAGCATAGGGGGAGATGCAGATGTTCCTTCCTGGATGCTAACAAAAGAATGTTCCTACTCACATCTCTAATCCACACTATTCAAGCTGATTCATGACACCCAAACAGCCATTCAAACATCTATAAATGCCAGCACAAAGAGGCTACTTACAGCACATCTTGAAGCACTCCAGCTGCATAAGATTCAAACTCTCCAACACAGTCAAAGTGTGGATGAAATCAAGCAGTAATTCTCTGAAGAAAAATAGGACTTCATAGCAAGGTTGGATGCTAGACTTTCTGGAACCACCATGACTGAGATAACTTAGAAGGTAAGGAAGGAGGTTGATCTCAATAAAAAGGTTGAGGCCATGGACTCTAGATTATCTGATGTGTAGTAGTCAATGGCCAAGATACTTGCTAATAAAGAAACTCAGACTGCTCTGCTCCAACATTTGGTGGCTGCTCAACTCCCTTCCACTCTCCAACTTGATGCTAACAAAAAGGGGGAGAAAGTCTTATCTAGTGAGGGGGAGAAACAACTCAACATCCAAGTCAGCAAAGTAATTGTGCCACCAATTGCTTTCACAAAGCCACCAGCCATGGACAACATTGACATCATAAATCTGGCAGCAGCAAAACTGGAAACAAATGACAAATTGCTAAAGATTGATATGGCAGCAGATGAGAATGAGTTAAAAGAGAAATGGAGGAAATAGATGCAGAAAGTCAACAAAAATTTGGACCAATTCAGAAACCAGAAAAAGTCTTCAATCATCACTCTCAAGTCAAGCACATCTCTGTGAATGAAATGAGTTTAAATTATCTAGAAAAGGGTCAAACATCTTGCATTAAATTTCCAAAAGCAAAGCTGATAATGAATCCTAAAAGAAACTACTCAAAGTTTTCAGACAAAAATCCTATGGATATTGTGTATGAAACACCTAGGCCAGATGAGAAGAAGTTGTTGGCTAGGTCAATTGCATTTTTCAAGGATCCAGCTGATTCAGCACTTAAAAGAAGAATTGCCAAGATTTACAGGAATGGTAAAGAAATCTGTATGGTGGCTGGACACCCTCAGTTTGTAGAAGCTAAAAAGGAAGAGAAGGAAAGAATCAGGCAAGAAAAGAATCAAGCTGCCTTAGATGCTAAGAAGCTCAAACAAAAGAAAGAGCAAGCTGCTATCTTGGCCAAACTTCAAGCTGTAAAGACTACAACTGAGATTTCTGCGCAACCATCTGTAATTGCTGAACCTCAAGATCAAAAAGTGCAAGATGAACCATAAAAGAAAAGAAGATTCAGATACAAGCTCCACTCCAAAAGAAAATTGGACTTCAGTGATGAGGAAATGAAAGACTACATTCTCAAAAAGTCTACAACTTCAATTCAGACATCAAAACCCTCAATGGTATTTGAAGAATTTAAGGTGGTGGATCCAACAAGGAATATTCATGGTGAGCCCATAATTCTAAAGGATGAACCAGTAGATTGGGATAGTTTGCCAATTCCTGAACTAAACTTTCCAATCTTCAACAAGCCAAAGAAGACAAAGACCAGAGCAAGCAATAAAGTGAAGCCTGTGACTCTCAGATCCAAGACCCTAACCAAATCTCAATCTACAGTCAACAAGGAAGATTTGTTATACATCTGTGACATCAAGGAGTTCTCTAACATAAACATCTACTTAGATGAATTGGAAGAAGTAAGGGGAATTGATGCTCACAGACATCTTCCTGAAAGGCTGGTGTTTAAATATAAGGGAGGAAAAAAGATAATATGGCCACTTCACAGGATTCTTCTAGAAAACCAATCTATTCTAATAAAGATCTACTCATCTTTCAAAAAGAACTTTGGATACAATGTGACTGCAAGGAGATTAGTTCTAAAGAAGATTGAGGAGCTGGGGAGTAATGAAGCTAAAGATGCACTACCAAAAACTTTGTCAATTCCCTTCACAGGAAAGAGAGTGCATTTAAGGCCCTATTGGCTGATGGAATTCATGGATGAAAAGGGAGTAAGAAGATTCTTCAGATTGGAGGACCAGTTGAGTATCTCTAGCAATGAGACTCTATTGGAAATGCAAGAAATGCTAGATCTCTCATAAGCTGATGAACTTCAGTTCCACAGACAACTCCAAAATCAGATAGAAGAAAACAACAGGAGGCTTGGAAAGAAATCCAGACAATCAAGGAAATAGACCAATCTGCTCAGCCTTGAGGAGCACCTTGATAATGATTGTGAGCAACTTCTCTGTAAATTTTGCTTTGTTCAATTTTCAGTAAATATTGCAGCACTTATCAGTTTCATCTACTATTTTTATTCTGTATCTTTAGGATGTTTTGTTATCATCAAGTTTCTCTTAATTTATGGCTATAATTCCAGTAGACATAAATTGGGGGAGATTGTTAGGAATATGTTATGAACTTGATGATAAATTAAACAAAACACCTTAGTAGATTTAACTTAGTGAATTTTGTAGCACTCGACGGATGATCAAATATAGTCCCGACGGATGATTTAATATAGTCCCGACAGATGACGATTTGACATCCACCGGGTGAGTAGGTTATGTAAAAATAAGATATGTAGCACATTTCTGCAAACAACTTTGTGTATATTTTGTAGGAGCATATGAGTCATGTTGACTACTAGTGGATATGCATAATAGGTTGATTAATTGTAAATATAAGATGTCTTGTAATTTTGTATAAGTTAAATGGAGTCAAGTGACAAATAGCTACCCGATGGATGATCAACAAAGCTACCCGATGAATGATCAACAAAGCTACCCGACGGATGATCAACAAAGCTACCCGACGGATGACAAGCATGTACGCGACGGATGATCAAATTCAAATATCTGTTGATAGTGACAACACAGTCACATGCGTTGGGTGTTTGCAAAAGGAATGTGGCATCCTGTTAAGCAGGAATTTGAGAACAAAGAAGCATTACCATTTCCATGCTATTATGAAGATATTCAAAGATGCTGGAATAGAGTAGTGAAGTAGCATGGAGTTAGACTAGATATGTTTTGTTTTATTATCTTGTCTTATTTTCATGTAAACTTGGTAATATATATAAACCAAGTCTATCTAGTAGAACATTCAACTAAGCAAACACATTTCAAAGAGAGATAGAAAAAGCTGTACTTGTCAAGAATTTCTCTGTAGTTTGTTTGTTCTACTTGTAAGCAACTGTGAGCTATTCAAGTTTCAAAGGGTTCTCATTTGATATAAATATATATATATATATATATATATATATATATCTGGTGGATACTTTCAAATCCATCGGAAAGTTTTAAAAGCTTGTATTATTATTACTTAGCGTTTTAATTTATATAACTACATTCCGCAATCTGCAAATAAAACATTTTATATATTTGTCGAGTTAGAACTGTTTTAAAATCTTAAAAAAGTAGCCAGAATTACATTTAAGCCCCCTTCTGTAATTCTTGTTGTATTGTTAGGGAATAACGTGAACAATAATAAAAAGGAAGAGGACTAGAAATTGGTTTAGAATAGAAAACACAAGTACAAGGTAAATGCAAAATATAGCTTCACTATATTCTTATATGATATACCGGAAAAAGCTAAAGCTTGGGAATTATGGAATTTCTTTAAATCAGCGGGGAAAGTGTTTGTAATAACCCCAATTTTTGGGAAATTTTGAAACCCTTATGAATAGTGTTTTTGCTGAATGAGAAAACTTTTCATGCCACACTATGTAGGGGTTCTGATATGGATATTCTGAGATTTTATTAGTACTTTATATGGGATATAAGTGTATGTAAATATCGTTAGAATCCAAATCCGAACACTTTGATTTTCCCGGAAATACACTAGATACGGAGAGAATTGAGTATAAGGTAACAGGATAAAAAGGATTTAAATTAAAGGATTATAATAGAGGATCATAAAAAGGAATATAATGTATTGAGAAAGGTTAAGGGAACCTAAGTAATAAGATCCCGGGTATGATCCTTCAAACGATAAACGAGAACGAAAGTTAAGCGAACCGTATAACAGATCAGCGGTCATTAGGCAAACAATTAGGAAGTTAATCAAAGGGATTAGAGAGAGTGATGTCACCCAACCAATGAGAAGAGGACAAGGAGGGAAGGATGACATCACCACATGACATGGGCATGACATGGGAAGGAATGAGATGTGGTGGCTTTTTAACCACACAAAATCAAGGGCAACAAGGTAATTAACTAAATCAAACACAAAACCAATCAACCAAGCCAAGCAAATCACTTTCATCAAAATAATAAAAAAAAAAGAAACCAAGGCATTGTTCTTCATGCTCTCGGCTTTTTACTATTGCAAATGGGCAAGAATTCAAAACTCAAGATCCAAGCCTCCTAAATTGGTAAGATAATTCCCTAATTATCTTTATGTTTAGTTAGGGCTATATCATGAGTTTAAGCCATCAATTCCTTCTCAATCTTCTTCATTTAATCAAAGAAGAAGACAATGAATAGTGTTTTCAAGTTTTTAACTTGAAATTTTTCTTGATTTCCTTGAAGATCCAAGCATTCCTAAGACTTCTCAAAGCTTCTTAAGGCTTCCTAGCTACTCCCACCACTTCAAGGAAGGTATATCATCTCCAAACCCTAGATTCCTATGTATTATAAGATGATTTTGATTAGTAGGGTGATATTGTAGCTTGATGTTTGTGATTTAGAGTTTGGGATTGAAATGGTATTGAATCGGATTGGTAAATGTTGTTATTTTGATTAAAAGATTGTAGTATAGTTAAATTCAAGCTTAGGCATAAGTATGAATTTTAAAATTGAATTGGTTGGGGTTGTTATGATGTGATAAGGATGGATGTTGGTTGTATGTTGGATTTGAGGTTGAATTGGGTTGGTTTTGAATGGTTTTAAATTGGGAAATCGCGTAAACATAGCCGTCGTAACGTCCGGTTTTCTTTAGACTGTTTTTGTGCATAATATTAGGACCCTAGAACCCCCTGCTAGATTTTGACCATTTCCATGTTTAGATAGTTCGTGTTACGAGCTTCGTTTTGATATGTAGTTCGTTCGATTCTGATGAACGGTTTAAGAGAAACGGCCGTTTTAAGTAACGACGTTTTGCGAACGAACCCTTACCCCTCGCCTTACTTTGAAACATAGGTTAAAGACCAAAAAGGGTTAATTAATGTATGAAACATTTATGGTAAGTGTGTTAGGAAGTTGGTAAGACACTCGCGAAGGAATCGCCTTAAAACTCATAAAGGTTAAATTATTAAAAATGGTGGAGCCGAGGGTACCCGAGTGACTTAAGCGAGTCAGTAAGCGCAAAACAAGCGTTAGAGTCTAAGTTAGTTAAAGTATAGATTTACAAGTGACTTTGGTTTAATTCCAACTTACTTGTTGTTTATAGGTTACCAGACTCGTCCCGAGCCTTTTATCACCCCAAGTCGCTCAGGCAAGTTTTCTAACCGTTATAACTGTTGTTGTGATGTATATATGTATTTGCATTATCTTGCGATAGATGCATGTTGGTTAATTAGCAAATGTTACAATATATTGAAGCATGCTGCTATGGTATATATATATGCATGCCTGTTTCGTATTCTTTCCATATATATCTGTTGATTCAGTTGATAATACCTATGCTAGAGGATAGCGGTAATTTGCATATACCCTTAGTATAGGGACCCAAAGGTGAACACATTTTCTAAAACCGGGAGTCGAGGATCCCGAGTAGATTTTGTATATATGTATATATATACATATATATTTATATATATATATGGTTATAGTTTCAAACTATTAATCGAATAAGGTTTATTCGATAACTTTATTTTATTTAATGAATATTATTATGAATATTCATTCGAGGGCTTATGACTTCTTTATTTATTTAATGAATATTATTATGAATATTTATTCGAGGGCTTATGACTTCTTTATTTTATTTAATGAATATTATTATGAATATTCATTCGAGGGCTTATGACTTCTTTATTTATTTAATGAATATTATTATGAATATTCATTCGAGGGCTTATGACTCTTTTATATTATTTATTGAATATTATTTGAATATTTATTCGAGGGCTTATGACTCAGTTTATATTATTTAATGAATATCATTTGAATATTCATTTGAGGATCTATGACTCCGATTATTTGCTGAGATATATTCTTTATTTTATTAAAGAATAAGGTGTCAATAATCAAACTTATTTTCGATTATTCAAATAAAGATAGTACTTTCATATAAGTATATCTTTGGTTATTTAATACTCATTTCAAGTATAAGTTTTAATACTTTTACTTCAATTATTTTATAAAGATTATTCTTTATGGGAATATTATTTAAATAATAATATTCAGACATTTTCTAAATATTCTGGGGACTGATTTACTTCATTAAATCAGCTTTACTCCAAACACTCTTTAAAGTGTTTTCGAGTCTTCAAAATGATTTTTTAAAAGTTAGAGCGGATCCCAAAACTCATTTTTATATTTAAGATCTTCCTTTTTAAGGGTATTTAAATACTCGCTCAAAACCTAAGGGATCCGGCTCTGTAGTGTATTTTATATTCGCAACACGGTTGCAGCTTTGGTAAATGAATTGATTACTTACCCAACGTTCGGGAAGTAAGTCCATCTATTGAGTCGGCATAAGCAACATGGGCTCAGTGGGCATCCATAATAGTGTAAGTGGCTCAGTGGGAGTCCATCAAATGCATAAGTGGCTGAGTGGCAGTCCAGCATAAGGTCCTATTACGACCAGGGTGATGACTAGTGAGGAATTCGTCCATCTACTAGTAGAAAAGGTTACTTATGGGTATCTTTGCCTGATCAGCAAGATATCTGGTTTATGCCAAAATTCTTTTCCTTTCCAAATTTATTGGATATTGCAACTCTGTTCATACTTTACATGACAGAGGTTTTCAGGAAATTGTATAAAGAAGATGTATATGTGGATATATATATATATCAGAACTTAATGAAGTATATCATGACTTCATTTCCTTTAATAAAATTTCAAAGATTTAATCTATTCAAATCTTGTCTTGTAGTCTCATCTATGTGATGAACTGTTGAAAACTCTTTATACTTTGAACAGTGGTAGTTCAAGTAGCTTTATAAATGATATAAGTGTAGTGAAGTATTTGGTAACTTCATCCCTTGTTTTTACTTATATCTAGTAAGTAATTATCTTACACTTGATAAAAGATTCTAGTAAGTATCCATTTAGGTACTTATATTATTGTTATCACTATATATTATCTTGCGAGCTGTAAGGCTCACTCTTGCTTTATTTCTTCATCACACAACAACAGTTAGGAAAGATGGCCAGACTCCAGCAGACCCAGCGCAAGCGCGTGGGAAGCGTCCCGCGTCTTCCCGATGATGTTGTAGCTGCTATAGCTGCAGAGGTAGATCTATTGTAGATCAGACCATCTACTTTTGAGAATCAATTATGTAAAATTATAACTTGTGGCAGATAATGGCAATTAACTGTAAATTTATCAAGTAATCATTTTGGGTTGTAATAACTTTTAAATTGTGGATTCAAAGACTTGTGCTTATTTCAATTTCATCTCTGAGACTATAACGGGTTGTGGTGTGTGTTAGTGTGGGGTCACAGCATAAGGTTATTATTATTAATTAAGTGAAGTGATATTCTGGAAAGAAAGACCATAACAACCCAGATCCCCGACCCCGGATCTGGGGGTGTTACAGAAATGGTATCAGAGCTAAGCGTTATAAACCTCAGAGATGATGTGACGTTAAGATAATAAGTTCATTAAGATAATAAGAACTCTTGCCAAGTTCATAGTCGGGCTACCTAACGTAGTACTGACAGTTAAAACCCTTATGGGAACCCTTATAAATATCGTGATAGGAGTGTAGTTCGTTATCGTATATGGTAGCGGGACTCCGAACCCTGAGGTTGAGGAGCAACAGCGCGATGATGTTTTATTACTAATTGGAGATCGGATTGTGGATCCGATAGAGTGTCCTAATGCAGGACCGGAGGATGTTGATATTGAGGATGTAGCGGTTGAGGATGTTGTCCTAGAAGGGATAGTTGTTGAGGAGGATCCCATGGAGGATCCTGACAAGAATGAATAAAGGACCACTGATGAATTGATGACCATGGTTAGGTCGACTACCAGAGGTAGGATTGGTCGATCACTACCGGAGGTTCGTTCAAGTTTGTAAAGATAGTAGCCCCCTTTAACGTGGCTTACTCGTAAGACTGAGAAGTTCGAATGGACAGGGAAATGCGAGAACAGCTTTCAAGAACTGAAGCAAAGGTTGGTGACGGCCCCTATGCTGGCGTTGCCGGATGAAAAAGGAGATTTTGTGATGTATAGTGACGCTTCGCACAAGGGCTTAGGGTGCGTGCTTATGCAGCACGGTAAGGTAATCGCGTACACGTCAAGACAATTAAGGTAATATATGAAATTCGATATCCCCACCCATGAGCTTGGGCTCGTGGCAATAGTTTTGCCCTAAAGATTTGAGGCACTACTTGTATGGAGAGAAGTTTGAGATTCACAAACCATAGGAGCTCTAGTACATTTTTACGTAGAAAGAGCTCAACATACGCCCGAGGAGGCGGTTAGAGCTAATCAAGAATTATGATTGGGAGATTCTGTATCATTCGGGGAAAGCCGATGTGGTGGCTGATGCCCTTAGTAGAAAGGAGAGACTCAAGATGATAATGTCCTTGGGAGAGTTATAAGAGATTTTGAGAAAATGGAAATAGAAGTGAAGGTAACCGGAGCCGGTACCGAAAAGCTGTTTGAGATTGCAATACAGACCGAATTATCGGAAAAGAACATATTGTGCCAGAAAAAGTGATGAATGAAGGCAGAGAGCCAACAATTAGATAAAAGATTAATACCGAGAAAGATAATAAAGGAATAATGAGGTATTCCTACAGAATTTGGGTTCCGAAAGTTCAAGAGCTTAAGGATGAGAACTTATATGAGAGCCATAGTTTGAGGAATAGGATTTAGGGCAAACCCTGAATGTGATAGTCAGGGAGGACGCCATCAAGATAGAAGGAACCCATAATATAATAAAGTGGAAAATAAGGATTTTAAATTAAAAGATGACCCCAATTATGGGGAGTAGGAAGAAATATTTAGACTAAGCAAGCAGAAGTCGAGCAAGATAAGGAGACCCGAGACGGTACTCCTATACGGCAATTCATGGACCTGTCTAAAAAGAACTTAGACTATTATCCCCGACCACCACCTTGAGGAAACAATGCGGTAGGAAATTCTTTCATGACCTTTAAGTCACTAAGCTCTCAGAGTTCCAAGGAACAAGCTGACCCAGCCGAGGCAAGAGCCTGGCTAAAGGAAATATAGGAATCATTTGAGATTCTAAATGATTGACGAATCATAAAAGACTGTTTTTATCACTTACCCTCCTAAGAGAGAGACCACCCGCTGGTGAAAGACCAAGGAAGGCATGGAGCAAGAGATTATAATAAACTGATTTAAGTTCAGTCAATTGTTTTCAGGAAAGTACTTCCCAAGGTTATAGAGATAGAGTAAAAGCTTTAGAGCCAGAACAAAGGCAGACGAGTATGATGAATTATGAATCTAAGTTGTAAAAGTTGTCAAGATTTGTTCTACGGACACAAATCCAGAATGACGGGATGTTTGAAATCAATGCTTATATTGTGTTGGTTCATGAAATAATGATAAGAGAAAGGGAAATAAAAAGAAACTGAAGTGGAAAGGAATACAAGGGCAATAGAGTTTGAGGTATGATAAGGGAGTGGGTATGAGGAAACCCTAAAAACTCGTAGCAATAGACATAGAAAAGTATGCATTCGTCAGGATGAGGGTGATTCACCATGAGTTGAAGTTGATGGTTAAAGGCATAAGAGATACATATAGTTTACCCCCTGTAAGTTGGGAGGATTTGATGAAACCTTGAGATAGTTTGAAGGATAAATAATGAGATGCGGATAGACTGAGGAGACAAGGAAGTAAGAAATTAGGAAAATTGGATGAAGGAAGTGACCTTCAAGAATGTGAAGTGTAAGACCGGTGGCTTGATACCCAGAAAGGGAGACGCCAGGTATAAAAGATATCCCAACATTGAGGTGACTGTTGAGATAAACAACAAAAGTAAATAAGGAATTATTAAGAAGAAGTTCACGTTGAACACAACCAATATCTTCCAGAACATCCTTGTTATCGTTACAAATTAGGCAAGACAAGCGGATAACCGTTGTTATCTTTTGGAGGCCATATTGATTGACCCCATTTTGAATACAGATGTTATTGTGAAATTAGACATGTACTATCGAGGTGGGAATGATTGAATAAGACACCCTTATCAGTGATATATGACTTGATTTATCCATGGAAGGATGCAGGTACCTTTTAAAGGTGGAATTAAGGATAGAACATCGGTAACTTAAAATGAATCCTAGGGGAATGCATAAAGCTGGCATGTCACCCTTAATAGGGACAGTATGAGTTTTGACAGTATGATTTGGAAAGGATTAAGGTAATAACGACCTTTAAGGATCAGTGGAGAAATTTTTCAGAGTATATAGACAATGGTTTTAGTATTAGTAAATGGTATTTTGATATGCCCTGTATCTAGGGAATACAGGAGGAACGATTCAAGGATAACCTTAGAGGTTTTACAAGGAGAAAAGTAATATTCAAAATTCTCAAGAATAGAAATGTTGATAAAGGAAATGTGTCGTAATTATAATGATGCCAAGTGGGGCATGTGTTACACCACGAGAAAGTATGGATCAAACCAGTAAAGGTCGAAATTGTTCAGGGCAATTAGGACCTAAGATAAAAGATGTTCTAAGTATGATTGAGAGTCAGTCGTGACAGTGATTAACCTCTAAAGATTGAGGCAATAACTTATGGAAAATTGGTGATATTTTTTTTTTACTCATCAGATATTAAAGAAAAGCATTTTCACATAAGCTGTGATTGAAATAAGGTAGAAAATTTATTTGGAGGTGGTTAAAATGACATTGACTGTAAGGAAATTTTACTATCAGGAAAGGCCAAAGAGGTGGCCGACACTTTAAAGGTAAGAGGATAATTATAGGCGCGTGTGCCAAAGGAATACAGTGATGATGGTTGAAGCCGGGAAGGTTGTATTACGGTTTGGAAGATTGACATTCCTTCTGATGACTGTGCAATACCCAACCGTAATAGTAGTTGGTAAATGTTTAATTCGTGTAATCGCCATGAACGGGCTATCTATCTTAGAAGGTCCTATCTTGAGATAATCCAGGACCATGTTTCAAAAAGGACTAGACGAACCTTTGAGTTAAGTCTTATATTGAAGGCATATGATTAAGAATGGTATTAACCTGCTATCGTTGCCTTGATTGAAACTCTTCTGTAATTTTATCTGCTTCATGTCATGTATGTATGTCAGGATCAGGAGTGTTCTTCATGAATCATGAATGGTGATTATGTTACCTCTTTAGAAGGATTTGATACGAGATGTATGGACTCTGTATGGTTAGATATTAAGATTTCATGGAACGTGAATGACGACAGTAGGTCAGTAGTGGACCATAGTAATGCAACAATGATTCTGCGAGTAATGAGCTGGTTACAACCGTGAGAGTTATATTGGAATGGATGTTGAGATTGAGTACCACTAAACGGGTCGTGGTAGTGTATAAGTTATCATTGATAGACTAATTAAGTAGAGTATCTACCTACTGAATATTTATTCTTTCTTATCAATAGAGAGTCGTATTATTATACGAGGAAGGTTACGGTGCAAGCATAGAATTCAAGTAACGATGATGTCTAGAATGAGATCCCAGGTTCGATTTTCGATATCGAGGGAGTTTCAAAGGTAATTGTGTATAAGCTCGAGGAAGTGCATGGGTCCATAGAATGATGGACGGAATAGCAAATAATTAGGCATGTGAAATACGATGTTATAATACTTGATGTTGATATAAATACATATATGTTTTGTTCTCCTATGACAAACCTCTATAGTTCAGAGGTAGATTCCAAGCCAGATATTTTATGGCAATAAAAGTTTTTCGTATATACAATTCTCTTATGTTCGTTCTTTTCTCTTCTTTTCATTTCATGTAAACTGAGAAGAACAACCCTTTCAGAAGGGGAGGTATTGCCGAATGACTATCTATCTGTGTGATAGAAGCCTAGTAGGATACCATCTATTGTTTAATTGCTTGTCAAGTACTAAAGGCTGGCCACCTGCTGTACTAACTATGCAATATAACAAGTGTTCATGATCATAGTGATCTCTCAATAAATTCCTTTACTTCTATCTGATTGATCAAACTTTGGGAAATAGAAACAGCTGAAAAAAAAGGAGTAATAAAGTTTTGGTGGTATTCGGAATGGAAACACATTCATGATACTAAGGTTGATGTGGTTATTAAAAGGTTAGAGAACGCTAACGAGCCAAAGGTATAACCAGTATAATATTAGGAACGGAAGGTAATAGCGATTACGAACTGGAAAAGAATGGGTATTGAAAAGCAAAAGCTCTAATACTAAAAGCTATAATGAGAGTCTGTGTAATAGACTTGAAAGAATTTGGAATGATCACTTAATGCGGATTGAGTTATCTTACGACAATAGATCATATGTCATTATCGAGATATCGCCTTATGAGATCCTTGAGGGAAGACAATGTCGATCTCCCTTAGGTTAGGATGAAGTTGTAGAGCGCAAGATGCTCGGACCAGCAGTGGTCCAAAGGACCAAGGATATGATAGATCTAATCAGAGGACGGCTGGTAGTAACCCAAGATGGACATAAGAGGTATGCTGATTTGACACGAAAGGACAAGGAATGGGAAGTAGGGGACCTAGTGTTGTTATAGGCATTCCCTTGGAAGGGGTTAATGAGATTCGGAAAGAAAGGAAAACTAAGCCCAAGATACATTGGACCTTTGAGATATTAAGACGGATTGGAAAGTTAGCTTACGAGCTAGCCCTACCCCCGAACCTGTAGCAAGTCATAACGTGTTTCGCGTATCAATCTTAAGGAAGTGTAATTCGGATACCAGATAAATAGGGGCATATGAGCACATAAACATGCAACCCGACGTAACCTATATGGAGTAACCAGGAAAGGTTATAGATTGAAAAAGGAACAAGTGCTTAGGAGAAGGATTATCAAACTATTCAGAGTTTGATGGAAGAACCACAATGTGGGAGAATTTCCTTGAGAGTTAGAAAGTGCAATACTAAGAAGGTATCCCTATTCATTTCTATCTGATTCCGGGACGGAATCCTTTTAAGGAGGGGAGACTGTAATAACCCCAATTTTTGGGAAATTTTGAAACCCTTATGAATAGTGTTTTTGCTGAATGAGAAAACTTTTCATGCCACACTATGTAGGGGTTCTGATATGGATATTCTGAGATTTTATTAGTACTTTATATGGGATATAAGTGTATGTAAAGATCGTCAGAATCCAAATCCGAACACTTTGATTTTCCCGGAAATACACTAGATACGGAGAGAATTGAGTATAAGGTAATAGGATAAAAAGGATTTAAATTAAAGGATTATAATAGAGGATCATAAAAAGGAATATAATGTATTGAGAAAGGTTAAGGGAACCTAAGTAATAAGATCCCGGGTATGATCCTTCAAACGATAAACGAGAACGAAAGTTAAGCGAACCGTATAACAGATCAGCGGTCATTAGGCAAACAATTAGGAAGTTAATCAAAGGGATTAGAGAGAGTGATGTCACCCAACCAATGAGAAGAGGACAAGGAGGGAAGGATGACATCACCACATGACATGGGCATGACATGGGAAGGAAGGAGATGTGGTGGCTTTTTAACCACACAAAATCAAGGGCAACAAGGTAATTAACTAAATCAAACACAAAACCAATCAACCAAGCCAAGCAAATCACTTTCATCAAAATCAAAAAAAAAAGAAACCAAGGCATTGTTCTTCATGCTCTCGGCTTTTTACTATTGCAAATGGGCAAGAATTCAAAACTCAAGATCCAAGCCTCCTAAATTGGTAAGATAATTCCCTAATCATCTTTATGTTTAGTTAGGGCTATATCATGAGTTTAAGCCATCAATTCCTTCTCAATCTTCTTCATTTAATCAAAGAAGAAGACAATGAATAGTGTTTTCAAGTTTTTAATTTGAAATTTTTCTTGATTTCCTTGAAGATCCAAGCATTCCTAAGACTTCTCAAAGCTTCTTAAGGCTTCCTAGCTACTCCCACCACTTCAAGGAAGGTATATCATCTCCAAACCCTAGATTCCTATGTATTATAAGATGATTTTGATTAGTAGGGTGATATTGTAGCTTGATGTTTGTGATTTAGAGTTTGGGATTGAAATGGTATTGAATCGGATTGGTAAATGTTGTTGTTTTGATTAAAAGATTGTAGTATAGTTAAATTCAAGCTTAGGCATAAGTATGAATGTTAAAATTGAATTGGTTGGGGTTGTTATGATGTGATAAGGATGGATGTTGGTTGTATGTTGGATTTGAGGTTGAATTGGGTTGGTTTTGAATGGTTTTAAATTGGGAAATCGCGTAAACATAGCCGTCGTAACGTCCGGTTTTCTTTAGACTGTTTTTGTGCATAACATTAGGACCCGAGAACCCCATGCTAGATTTTGACCATTGCCATGTTTAGATAGTTCGTGTTACGAGCTTCGTTTTGATATGTAGTTCGTTCGATTCCGATGAACGGTTTAGGAGAAACGGCCGTTTTAAGTAACGACGTTTTGCGAACGAACCCTTACCCCTCGCCTTACTTTGAAACATAGGTTTAAGACCAAAAAGGGTTAATTAATGTATGAAACATTTATGGTAAGTGTGTTAGGCAGTTGGTAAGACACTCGCGAAGGAATCGCCTTAAAACTCGTAAAGGTTAAATTATTAAAAATGGTGGAGCCGAGGGTACCCGAGTGACTTAAGCGAGTCAGTAAGCGCAAAACAAGCGTTAGAGTCTAAGTTAGTTAAAGTATAGATTTACAAGTGACTTTGGTTTAATTCCAACTTACTTGTTGTTTATAGGTTACCAGACTCGTCCCGAGCCTTTTATCACCCCAAGTCGCTCAGGCAAGTTTTCTAACCGTTATAACTGTTGTTGTGATGTATATATGTATTTGCATTATCTTGCGATAGATGCATGTTGGTTGATTAGCAAATGTTACAATATATTGAAGCATGCTGCTATGGTATATATATATGCATGCCTGTTTTGTATTCTTTCCATATATATCTGTTGATTCAGTTGATAATACCTATGCTAGAGGATAGCGGTAATTTGCATATACCCTTAGTATAGGGACCCAAAGGTGAAAATATTTTCTAAAACCGGGAGTCGAGGATCCCGAGTAGATTTTGTATATATGTATATATATACATATATATTTATATATATATATGGTTATAGTTTCAAACTATTAATCGAATAAGGTTTATTCGATAACTTTATTTTATTTAATAAATATTATTATGAATATTCATTCGAGGGCTTACGACTTCTTTATTTATTTAATGAATATTATTATGAATATTCATTCGAGGGCTTATGACTTCTTTATTTTATTTAATGAATATTATTATGAATATTCATTCGAGGGCTTATGACTTCTTTATTTATTTAATGAATATTATTATGAATATTCATTCGAGGGCTTATGACTCTTTTATATTATTTATTGAATATTATTTGAATATTCATTCGAGGGCTTATGACTCAGTTTATATTATTTAATGAATATCATTTGAATATTCATTTGAGGATCTATGACTCCGATTATTTGCTGAGATATATTCTTTATTTTATTAAAGAATAAGGTGTCAATAATCAAACTTATTTTTGATTATTCAAATAAAGATAGTACTTTCATATAAGTATATCTTTGGTTATTTAATACTCATTTCAAGTATAAGTTTTAATACTTCTACTTCAATTATTTTATAAAGATTATTCTTTATGGGAATATTATTTAAATAATAATATTCAGACATTTTCTAAATATTCTGGGGACTGATTTACTTCATTAAATCAGCTTTACTCCAAACACTCTTTAAAGTGTTTTCGAGTCTTCAAAATGATTTTTTAAAAGTTAGAGTGGATCCCAAAACTCATTTTTATATTTAAGATCTTCCTTTTTAAGGGGATTTAAATACTCGCTCAAAACCTGAGGGATCCGGCTCTGTGGTGTATTTTATATTCACAACACGGTTGCAGCTTTGGTAAATGAATTGATTACTTACCCAACGTTCGGGAAGTAAGTCCATCTATTGAGTCGGCATAAGCAACATGGGCTCAGTGGGCGTCCATGATAGTGTAAGTGGCTCAGTGGGAGTCCATCAAATGCATAAGTGGCTGAGTGGCAGTCCAGCATAAGGTCCTATTACGACCAGGGTGATGACCAGTGGGGAATTCGTCCATCTACTAGTAGAAAAGGTTACTTATGGGTATCTTTGCCTGATCAGCAAGATATCTGGTTTATGCCAAAATTCTTTTCCTTTCCAAATTTATTGGATATTGCAACTCTGTTCATACTTTACATGACAGAGGTTTACAGGAAATTGTATAAAGAAGATGTATATGTGGATATATATATATATATATCAGAACTTAATGAAGTATATCATGACTTCATTTCCTTTAATAAAATTTCAAAGATTTAATCTATTCAAATCTTGTCTTGTAGTCTCATCTATGTGATGAACTGTTGAAAACTCTTTATACTTTGAACAGTGGTAGTTCAAGTAGCTTTATAAATGATATAAGTGTAGTGAAGTATTTGGTAACTTCATCCCTTATTTTTACTTATATCTAGTAAGTAATTATCTTACACTTGATAAAAGATTCTAGTAAGTATCCATTTAGATACTTATATTATTGCTATCACTATATATTATCTTGCGAGCTGTAAGGCTCACTCTTGCTTTATTTCTTCATCACACAACAACAGTTAGGAAAGATGGCCAGACTCCAGCAGACCCAGCGCAAGCGCGTGGGAAGCGTCCCGCGTCTTCCCGATGATGTTGTAGCTGCTATAGCTGCAGAGGTAGATCTATTGTAGATCAGACCATCTACTTTTGAGAATCAATTATGTATAATTATAACTTGTGGCAGATAATGGCAATTAACTGTAAATTTATCAAGTAATCATTTTGGGTTGTAATAACTTTTAAATTGTGGATTCAAAGACTTGTGCTTATTTCAATTTCATCTCTGAGACTATAACGGGTTGTGGTGTGTGTTAGTGTGGGGTCACAGCATAAGGTTATTATTATTAATTAAGTGAAGTGATATTGTGGAAAGAAAGACCGTGATGACCCGGATCCCCGACCCCGGATCTGGGGGTGTTACAGTGTTGGACATAATCTTACCTAAAAAAAGGGATAAGAGAGGTAAGAGAATAGGTTTTGTCAAAACGGCTTATGAATTGGAGGCATGGAAAATTATTTTGAACGTCAAAGAGAAAGGGGGTTGGTGCTCAAGGATTAGAATGAGTCTGAATGAAAAGGTATTAGGAAAGGATAATGCTGTAGGAGACAAGATGGTGTTGAATGGTAAAAGCAGTGTGATGTGGAATCAGAATGGGAAGATTTTAGAGCCAGTTAAGCAAGTGGTAAAGCAAGATAAAGCTAATTCGAAGTCTTCTAAGCAAGCAGCTGAGTCTAATTTAGGAACGAAAATGTTTGAATACATTGAGGTGGTAGTTTATAAGGATGTTGATGAAGGCTTATTTGAAACAAAGGTAGTCTTTACAAAAGTTGAGGAGACGGCTAGGTCATTAGAGAATAAGCTATAGCAAGAAGGTCTGGAAAAGGTAAATATGATTGGTTATAGTACTCGGAAGTTTTTATTATCTAACATGAGTGAGAGAAAATGGGAAGACTTTGGTGATAAGTTTTATCAGAAATGTTTTAGCTCCATGAGAAATTTTGGAGAAAAGGATTTGATCATTCCTAGAACCGCTTGGATTCAAACTAAGGGTATTCCAATGAATATCTGGTTAGAGGAGAATTTAAAAGGATATTCAAGGTGGATGGGGAGACTAGATTTTGTGGACATGTCAAAAGGATGGTGAAAGTGAATTTTTTGATCCGATTGTAAGTGTTTCCATAGTTAGAAGTGAAATAATTGATGCTAAAATGAATATCCTGGTAAAGGGAAAAATATATAGAGTAAGATTTACGGAGATTACAGATTTAGGAGTTTTAAAAGATAGAATTGAACCAATGTGTGTCTCTAGTAATGAGATAAACTTGGCTGAAAAGGATGGTAGGGATGTTCAAGTTTCAGATCTTGAAGATTCAGAAGTTGTTGTGAATGTCAATAAGGATGATGCATTGGCTATCAGAAATCTGATGCTAACTGGCTGTGTTGATAAGATTAGTGAGGTAACAAGGACTTTGGAGGAAAATGTTGAGACCATGTTTAAAGGGACTGGCAATGTAACTGAGGTACAAAAGGAAAGGGATCAGATGATGGGTTTTGATCCAGGGCAGGTACTTTTGGAGCCAGAAGTTAAGCAAAGCAGTAAAATAGTTGAATAATTGGATAGGGGGATGAAATGCAATTAGTAAATGATTGGACATTGATACCATTGCAATGTAGAAGGGATTCAGAGCAAAGTTCTAATTCTTCTTATCAGGATGGGACTGTGGAGAAGTCTGCTAGTGCTGGCTCTGTGTAGTCTGTTGAAAATTCTCAGGGATCGCTTTGCAATGGTTTGATTAATCTCAAGGTGAAAGGAGTGGGTCGACCTAGGAAAGTATTTAGGAAAAAAAGCAGAAATCCTTTAATGTAAATATGGTCTAGGACATAAAAGTAGGTTGGGGAATAGTAAAAGATTAGGACCTTATTTTTAAAATATTGAGAAAATGGATATAATAAAGGAAAATGAAGAAGAGTCAGTGGAAGATGTAGCCAGGGAAATTGTTGAATGTGCAGAGTTAAAGGGACTAAAAATTTTAGGAAATAGGGAGGTTGCTCTAAAGAAGGTATCAGAGCAGTTGGAAAGAGGTGATCTGTAGGTAGTTTTGGTTTGGATTGGATTTCCTTTGTAGTATAAATTGGTCATTATGTCAGTTAAAAATATGTAGATACTATCATGGAATTGTAGGGGGGTTGGTAACTCAGTAAAAAGAAGGATGATTAAGGATTTGATTAAAGAGGTAAATGCTAACATACTGTGTTTACAGGAACTAAGTGTTCTAGTTGGAACAAATTTTGGGATGGTTCATTATGGGCTAAGGATCAGATTGGTTGGCTGATTCAAGATTCAGAAGGTTTTTCAGGAGAGTTGTTAATGGCTTGGGATGAGTTAAACTTTCAAAATGTTGGGATGGCTTCTTGTAAAAATTGGCAATGGATACAGTTTAGAAGTATAGTTTCTGAGGAGCTATTTCATGTAGTTAATGTATATGATCCTTTGGGTCTGCATTTTAAGAAGCAGCTATGGATAGAACCCTCATCTATCTTGAATATTTCTAATTCTGACATGGTTTGTATAATGGGGGATTTCAATAGCATTAAGGATGAAAGTGAAAGTGCCAATTGCACATATAGGAGGCTGGATATGTAAGGTTTTGGTTCTTTCATTAAGAATAATAACCTTTGTGATATAGGTTTGGTCAATGATCAGGACACTTGGTTTGGTCCTTATGGGAAATATAGTAAGTTGGATAGATTTTTGGTGAATGAGAATTGGCATTCAGTTGGCTAATGGGGATAGTATGCTCTCAATAGGATGGTATCATATCATAATCCAATTTTGTTATCTACTAAGCAAAGTAAAGGAAGTCTAGTTCCTTTTAGATATTTTAATTGGTGGTTAAAGGATGATGGGTTTAGGAAGAAGATGGAAATTTTTTTGATGCAATCCAGTGAGTCTGGTTCTAGAGTTAGTTTCCAAGTGTTGTTGAAGCAATTTAAGTTAGGATTGAAACAGTGGTGTAAAGGATCTAAAGATAAACTTGATCTGCAAATTGAAGAGTTGAAGTCAAAACTGGATTATTTTGACAAGAACAATATCCGGGGTAATGAAGTTTTGAAATGTTCCTGGGATTTGGCTGTATGCTTTAGGAATAGGGACTCTATGTTAAAACATGAAGTAAGGATTCAATGGAATTTGTAAGGAGACAAAAACTCTAGATTCTTCCATAAGGTAATACAGAAAAGGAAGTGTAGGAACATGATTGAGAAGATTTTAGTAGAGGATAAGTTGGTGAGTGATCCTAAGGAAATTAGTAATACCTTTTTTTGAATATTTTAAAGGAATATACAATAAAGGAATAGTGGAGGTTTGTCAATTGGACTTTCTACTAAGTACAAGATTGAAGGTGGAGGAAGTGGCTCAGTTAGAGCAAGTATTTTGTATGGAAGAACTAGAATTTGCTCTTAAATCTTTTAGTAATGATAAAGCTCCAGGTCCAGATGGGATGAATATGAGGTATATCAAAGAGTTCTGGGTATATCTCAAAGATAAGATTCTTGAAGGGTTCATTACTTTTGCTGACTTATGTATGCTCCCTCAGGGGTGTAATTCATCTTTTATTGCACTTGTTCCTAAAGTCAAGTTGCCCACATTGCTTAAGGATTTTAGGCCAATCAGTTTAATCAACAGTGTGACCAAACTGCTAACAAAAGTGTTGGCACAGAGGCTTAGTAGAGTCTATGATAAGATGATAGATGTGAATCAATATGGATTTGTAAAGGATAGACAAGCGGCATAGAGTATCATGCTGGTGAATGAAGTTTATCACTTTTTGCAATCTTCAATGAATAGAAGCTTAATACTGAAACTGGACTTTGAGAAAGCTTTTGACACTGTCAACTGGAACTTTCTTTTAAGTACTATGGAATGCTTAGGATTGGGAAAAAGTGATGGGTTTCGAGCACATAAACGCAACAGAAACAGTAATTAAAAACGTGAAAAACTAGAATTTTCGAAACCCACCTCAGGATCCATGCAAAAAATAGATATTTAATTCGTAGATCAGATTATTTACCTTAAGAAGCTTTACAAATTGGTTGACTAATGGAGATCCAAAGCTTGTTCAATCACCACATATCCCTCTCTCTCGATCTACGCTCTATCGGTATCCACACGAATGCTTGAACGCAAGGATTGAATGTGTACTAGCACAAAATCCTTTCTTCTTGCTCTCTCCATCTTCTCTCTTGGTGGCTATGGTTTTAGTAAAAGTCTTATTTAAAAATCAGCCACAAAAGATGTGATATAGAGAGTATAAAAACGAATTATAAATTTTAACTAATTAGGAGTTCTTATTAATTCAGAAGTCCTATTTGTATAATTATTAAGTCAAACTTAATTATTTAACAACTGAATTTTATAATTAATATTAGTAAATTTGAATATCATTATCTATCTAATTAATTAAGTCATACTTAATTAATATTATAAATATTTGGAATTACTTTAATATAATTTAAATCCAATTTAAATTAAATAATCCTTCAAGCATTCTTTGTGTGTGACCCTATAGGTTATTATTACGTTGGCAATGAATTTTAAATCTAATTTAAAATCGTAAACAATGAGCGGCATCTAGTGATACATCATTGCTACCTAAGTAATAATAATTGAATCGGTGATCGATTAAACCTTTTGTGAATAATGTACAATGTAATATAATCCCTTTTACCAAATATTATAGATTAAACTAGAGGCATGTAATGTGTCATCCTCATCATAGTTTAATCCAAGTTTCCTTGATCAATGAGTAAACTATCATATCAAATCATCATTTAAGCGTGGCCACGCATTTTATAGTCTAGCTCACACAAGAGGCCAATAATATCACTCCTAAAATTGGAGGGTTAAATCCTATCTAGATCATTCATATTTCTCATATGATTCATAATATACCCAGTGTCCACTTTTATCATTACCCGGTCAAGAATAACTTTTAATGGAATCAATGTATATTAATTCTCGTATAGAAATATAATGACTTTGGGTCTAAGGACCATTACATCATTATCACTTTGAGAATTACTTATGACACAACAGACATGTAGAATCTCACATCGGGTCTTTCCAACACCATGTACATTTACATATTCCTGTGTTTTTGACTTCAGTATCACTATACTTATGATCAATGAGATGTGATCATCAGTCAACAAACACACTGGTCTTAATGCATTATTATTGTCCCTTAATAATAATACTCGACTAGGGACTTTAGGAATATTGATACTATTCTCATAATCTTATTTCTAAGTCACGTGCATAGAGATATAGAATTGCATATCATATTCCAATGACATTTATTAATCTAACATTTATAGGACAGTTAATTAAAAATTAATAAATTATCAAGGGAATAATCGATAGAACATAAACATTAATAATCCAAATGTCTTAAACTAAAACAACATAGTGTTGTCTCTAGGGTACAAACACTAACAATCTCCCACTTGCACTAGAGCCAATCACCCATGTATCTAATACTCATGGTACTAGTATGACCATCGTGCTTCTGCTGCGACGAAGCCTTAGTCAGTGGGTCCACAACACCATCATTACTATGCACTTTACATTTATATCTCCTTGATCATTAATCTCATTAATATGGTGATATCGCTTAAGGACATGCCTAAACAGTCTTCTTGGCTATTTCGAAAACATCAATATATTCGGCTTCCATAGAATCATCAATGTTCTTGATGTGAACTATTCAAGCTACCATCGATTATATTTAGATAAAACACAAACCAGATATAGACACATAGTCATCCTTGTCTATCCAAAAATTAGGTTCAAGAACTAGTATCAGTGTAACCTTTTACTACCAGTTCCCTATCTTCTCCATACACCAAATATAAATCTTTAGTCCTCTTTAAGTACTTAAGAATATTCTTGAAAACTATCTAGTGACCCTCACCTGGATTAGACTGGTATCTAATCGTTATGCTTAAAGCATACGAAATATCAGGATAAATATATATCATTGTACACATTATATATCCAATTGCTGACGCATCTGGAACTTTCTCAAATGGCCCTTATCATCTAATGATTTAGGGGGCAATTATCTTTTGAGATCACTATCCCACGAGACATCGAAACATATCCTTTCTTTGTCTCTTGCATCATAAAATGATGTAATACTTTATCAATGTATGTACTCCGAATAGGTCGATTAATCTCTTCAATCTATCTCTATGGATCTTGATCCCTAATATATAGGTAGCATCGCCTAAGTCTTTCATCGAGAAACTATTTCTCAACCAAGTCTTAATAGCTTGTAGAGAAGTTACGTCATTCCATATCTGTTATATGTCATCTACATATAATACTAGGAATGTCACATGGCTCCCACTAACCTTTTTGCAAACACATGGTTCATCTTCGTTTTGAATAAAGCCAAACACTTTGACCGTTTTATCAAAATGAATATTCATTCTCCTTGAGGCTTGCTTCAATCTATAAATAGATAGAAGCAACTTACAAAATATCTTAGCAAGCATTGGATCGACAAAACCCTCAGGTTGTATCATATATACATCCTCTCCATGCCTCCCATATAAGAAAGAATTTTTGACATCCATTTGCCAAATCTCCTAGTCAAAGTAAGCAACTATTGCTAACAAAATTCTGATGGACTTGACCATAGCAACTGGTGAAAATGTCGCATCATAGTCTATACCATGAATTTGTTTGAAACCTTTTTCCACTAGTCGCACCTTATAGGTTTGTACTTTACCATCCATGTTAGTTTTTTTCTTGAAAACCCACTTGCACCCTGTAACACCCCCAGATCCGGGGTCGGGGATCCGGGTTGTCACGGTCTTTCTTTCCACAATATCACTTCACTTAATTAATAATAAATAACCTCATGCTGTGACCCCACCCTAACACACACCACAACCCGTTATAGTCTCAGAGATGAAATTGAAATAAGTACAAGTCTTTGAATCCACAATTTAAAATTATTACAACCCAAAATGATTACTTGATAATTTACAGTTAATTGCCATTATCTGCCACAAGTTATAATTATACATAATTTGATTCTCAAAAGTAGATGGTCTGAACTACAATGGATCTACCTCTGCAGCTATAGCAGCTACAACATCATCGGGAAGACGCGGGACGCTTCCCACGCGCTTGCGCTGGGTCTGCTGGAGTCTGGCCATCTCTCCTAACTGTTGTTGTGTGATGAAGAAATAAAGCAAGAGTGAGCCTTACAGCTCGCAAGATAATACATAGTGATAACAATAATATAAGTATCTAAATGGATACTCACTAGAATCTTTATCGTGTGTAAGATAATTACTTACTATATATAAGTAAAAACAAGGAATGAAGTTACCAATACTTCACCACACTTATATCATTTATAAAGCTACTTGAACTACCACCGTTCAAAGTATTATAAGTTTTAAGAAAACATCCCATAGATGAGACCACAAGTTAAGACTTGAATAGATTCAATCTTTGAAATATTATTGAATGAAAAAGTTATGAGATACTTTATTTAGTCCCGATATATATATATATCCACATATATATATATCTCTTTAAACATTTCCTGGAACCTCTGTTATGTAAAGTATGAACAGAGTTTGAAACATCCAATGAATTTTGGAAAGGAAAAGAATTTTGGCATAAACCAGATATCTTGCTGATCAGGCAAAGATACCCATAAGTAACCTTTTCTACTAGTAGATGGACGAATTCCCCACTGGTCATCACCCTGGCCGCATTAGGACCTATGCTGGATTGCCACTCAGCCACTTATGCATTTGATGGACTCCCACTGAGCCACTTACACTATCATGGACGCCCACTGAGCCCATGTTGCTTATGCCGACTCAATAGATGGACTTACTTCCCGAACGTTGGGTAAGTAATCAATTCATTTACCAAAACTGCAACCTTGTTGCGAATATAAAATACACCACAGAGCCGGATCCCTCAGGTTTTAAGCGAGTATTTAAATCCCCTTAAAAAGGAAGATCTTAAATATAAAAAATGAGTTTTGGGATCCGCTCTAACTTTTAAAAATCATTTTGAAGACTCGAAAACACTTTATAGAGTGTTTGGAGTAAAGCTGATTTAATGAAGTAAATCAGTCCCCAGAATATTTAGAAAATGACTGAATATTATTAATTAAATAATATTCCCATAAAGAATAATCTTTATAAAAATAATTGAAGTAGAAGTATTAAAACTTATACTTGAAACGAGTATTAAATAACCAAAGATATACTTATATGAAAGTATTATCTTCATTTGAATAATCGAAAATAAGTTTGATTATCGAAACATTATTCTTTAATAAAATACAGAATATATCTCAGCAAATAATCGGAGTCATAGATCCTCAAATGAATATTCAAATAATATTCATTAAATAATATAAACTGAGTCATAAGTCCTCGAATGAATATTCGAAATAATATTCATTAAATAAAATAAAGTTTAAAGTTATCGAATAAACCTTATTCGATTAATAGTTTGGAAAACTATAACCATATATATATATAAATATATATATATATATATATATCCATATCCATATATATACAAAATCTACTCGGGATCCTCGACTCCCGGTTTTAGAAAATTTTTTCACCTTTGGGTCCCTACACTAAGGGTATATGCAAGATACCGCTATCCTCTAGCATAGGTATTATCAACTGAACCAACAGATATATATTTCAAGAATATGAAACAGGCATGCATATATACCATATCACATGCTACAATATATCGCAAGAATTTGCTAAATAACCAACATGCATCTATCGCAAGATAATGCATATACAAGTGTATACATCACAACAACAGTATAACGGATAGAATACTTGCCTGAGCGACTTGGGGGTGAGAAAGGCTCGGGACGAGTCTGATAACCTATAAACAACAAGTAAGTTGGAATTAAACCAAAATCACTTGTAAACCTATACTTTAACTAACTTAGACTCTAACGCTTGTTTTGCGCTCACTGATTTGCTTAAGTCACTCGGGTACCCGCGGCTCCACCATTTTTAATAATTTAACCTTTACGAGTTTAAAGCGATTCTTTCGCGAATGTCTTACCAACTGCCTAACACACTTACCATAAATGTTTCATACATTAATTAACCCTTTTTGGTCTTTAACCTACATTTCAAAGTAAGGCAAGGGAAAAAGTTTCGTTCGCGAAACGCCGTTACTTGAAACGGTCGTTTCTCCTAAACCGTGCATCGGAATCGAACGAACTACATATCAAAACGAAGCTCGTAACATGAGCTATCTAAAAATGGCAGTGGTCATAATCTAGCAGGGGGTTCTCGGGTCCTAATGCTATGCACAAAAACAGTCCAAAGAAAATCGGACGTTACGACGGCTATGTTTACGCGATTTCCAAATTTTAAACCATACAAAACCAACCACAAACCAACCTCAAATCCAACATACAACCAACATCCATCCTTATCACATCATAACAACCCCAACCAATTCAATTTAATCATTCATACTTATGCCTAAACTTAACTTTAATCATACTTAAGTTCCTTTAAATCAAAACCACAACAATTACCATTCCATTTCACTACCATTCCAAATCCCAAACTCTAAATCATAACAACAAGCTACAATATCAACCCACTAATCAAAATCATCTTATAATATATAGGAATCTAGGGTTTGGAGATGGTATACCTTCCTTGAAGTGGTGGGTGGAGCTAGGAAGCCTTAAGAAGCTTGGAGAAGTCTTAAGAATGCTTGGATCTTCAAGAAAAACAAGAAAAAGTTCAAGTTAAAAACTTGAAAACACTATTCATTGTCTTCTTCTTTGATTAAATGAAGAAGATTGAGAAAGAATTAATGGCTTAAACTCATGATATAGTCCTAACTAAGCATGAAGATGATTAGGGAATTATCTTACCAATTTAGGAAGCTTGGATCTTGGATTTTGAAAAATCTTGCCTTTAAAAAGTAAGAAAACCGAGAGCAATGAAGAACTAATGCCTTGGTTGCTTTTGATTTTTGATGAGAATGATTTTTACTTGGCTTGGTTGACTTGTTTTGTATTTGATTTAGTCAATTACTTTCTTGCCCTTGAAATTGTGTGGTTACAAAGCTACCACACCTCCTTCCTTCCCATGTCATGCTTATGTCATCCTCATGATGTCATCCTCCCTTCCTTGTCCTCTTTCTATTGATTGGATGATATCATTCCCACTAATCCCTTTGATTAACTTCCTAATTGTTTGCCTAATGACCGCTGATCTGTTATACGGTTCGCTTAACTTTCGTTCTCGTTTATCGTTTGAAGGATCACACCCGGGATCTTATTACTTAGGTTCCCTTAACCTTTCTCAATACATTATATTCCTTTTTATGATCCTCTATTATAATCCTTTAATTTAAATCCTTTTTATCCTGTTACCTTATACTCAATTCTCTCCGTATCTTGTGGATTTCCGGGAAAAATCAAAGTGTTCGGAATTGGATTCTGACGATCTTTACATACACTTATATACTTCATAGAGTACTAATAATATCCCAGAATATCCATAACAGAACCCCTACATAGTGTGGCGTGAAAAGTTTTCTCATTCAGCTAAAACACTATTCACAAGGGTTACAAAAAGTTGAAAATTTTGGGGTTATTACAGTCTCCCCTCCTTAAAAGGATTCCGTCCCGGAATCAAATAGAAAACAAATGGGGGTACTTTTCTAGCATTGTGCTCTCTAGTTCCCAAGTTGATTCTTCCATATTATGATTCTGCCATAGTACTCTGACTAGCTTGATCACTTTGTTCGGAAGCACCTGCTCCTTCTTATCCATAATCCTTACTGGCTTCTCCACGTAAGTTAGATCTGGCTGCATATCCACCTGCTCGTACTCCACTATGTGCCTGGCATCCCGATGATACCTCCTTAGCATTGACACATGGAACACATTATGAACTTGTTGCAAATTAGGGGGTAGGGCTAGCTCGTAAGCTAACTTTCCAATCCGTCTTAATATCTCAAAAGGTCCAATGTACCTTGGTCTTAGTTTTCCTTTCTTTCCGAACCTCATTAATCCCTTCCAAGGGGATACTTTCAGCAGTACTAAGTCCCCTACTTCATATTCCTTGTCCTTTCGGGCTAGGTCTGCATATTTCTTTTGTCTGTCTTGGGCTGCTACAAGTCGCCCTCTGATAAGATCCACTATATCTTTGGTCCTTTGGACCACTTCGGGTCCGAGCATCTTCCGCTCTCCTACTTCATCCCAGTATAAGGGAGATCGACACCTTCTTCCGTACAGGGCCTCATAAGGCGGCATTCCGATGCTAGCATGAAAGCTATTGTTATAAGAAAACTCGATCAACGGCAAGTGATCATCCCAACTTCCTTTAAGGTCTATTGCACAGACTCTCAACATATCCTCTAGTGTCTGGATGGTCCTTTCACTCTGTCCATCCGTTTGGGGATGGTACGCGGTACTCATATTTAACTTGGTCCCCGCACATTCCTGAAAGCTCCTCCAAAATCGGGAGTTGAACCTGGGGTCTCGGTCTGAGACAATGGACGCTGGGACTCCATGTCGCGTCACTATTTCCTTAAGGTAAATGTCCACCAGTCTATCGACTGTGTATCTCTCATTGATAGGAATGAAATGAGCTGACTTTGTCAGTCGGTCTATAATTACCCAAATGGCGTCGTGATTGGCTTTCGTCCTTGGCAAGCCTACAACAAAATCCATCGCTATCTGTTCCCATTTCCATTCGGGAATCTCCAGGGGTCGCAAAAGTCCACTGGGTCTCTGGTGCTCTGCCTTTACTCTTTGGCAAGTCAAACACTTGTTCACCCATTCTGCTACGTCCCTCTTCATGTTGGGCCACCCGTAATATTCCTTCAAATCCCTATACATCTTGGTACTTCCCGGGTGAATGGAATACCTTGAACTATGGCTTTCATCCAAAATCTCATCTTTAAGTTCTTGAACATTCGGAACCCAAATTCGGTAGGAGTACCTCATTATCCCTTTATCATCTTTCTCAGTATGGATCTCCTCTCCAGTCATTGACTCTCTGTCTTCATTCATTATTTTCTCCTGGCACAATCTGATCTTTTCCAATAACTCTGGCTGCATTGAGATCTCAAAAAGCTTTTCAGTTCCGGTTTCGGTTACCTTTACTTCTATTTCCATTCTCTCAAAATCCCTTATCAACTCTTCCGAAGTCGTTATCATTCTGAGTCTTTCCTTTCTACTAAGGGCATCAGCCACCACATTGGCTTTCCCTGGATGATAGAGAATCTCACAATCATAGTCCTTGATTAGTTCTAACCATCTCCTCTGGCGCATGTTGAGCTCTTTCTGCGTAAATATGTACTTGAGGCTCTTATGGTCTGTGAAAATCTCGCACTTCTCTCCATACAAGTAGTGCCTCCAAAATTTTAAAGCAAATACTATTGCCGCGAGTTCAAGTTCATGAGTAGGATATCTAACCTCGTATTCCTTCAGTTGTCTCGACGCATACGCAATAACTCTACCGTGCTGCATAAGCACACATCCTAATCCTTTGTGCGACGCGTCACTATATATCACAAAATCTCCTTTTCCGTCCGGCAATGCCAATACCGGAGCCGTTATCAACCTTTTCTTTAATTTCTGAAAACTGTTCTCGCATTTCTCCGTACATTCAAACTTCTCTGTCTTACGAGTAAGTCGTGTCAAAGGGGCTGCGATCTTCGCAAAGTCCTGTACAAATCTACGATAGTAGCCGGCCAATCCTATGAAACTCCTTACCTCTGTGGGTGTGGTTGGCCTTTCCCAATTTGAGACCGCCTCTATCTTGGAGGGGTCGACCAATACTCCTTCTTTATTGATCACATGTCCTAAAAACTGTACTTCATTCCGCCAGAATTCACACTTCGAGAATTTGGCATATAACTGCTCCTCTCTGAGTATTCCTAGAGCTATCCTCAAATGCTCTGCATGTTCTGCCTCAGTTCTTGAGTAGATCAAAATATCATCGATAAAAACTATCACACACTTGTCCAAGTACTTCTTAAATACTCTATTCATTAAATCCATGAAAGCCGCTGGGGCGTTGGTTAATCCAAAGGACATTACCAAGAACTCATAATGCCCATACCTGGTACGGAACGCTGTCTTGGAAATATCTTCGGGTTTAATCTTTAGTTGGTGATATCCAGTTCTCAGGTCAATCTTGGAAAAATAAACAGCATCCTTTAGCTGGTCAAACAGATCGTCTATTCTAGGCAATGGGTACCTGTTCTTTATGGTTAGCTTGTTCAACTCTCGATAGTCTATGCACAACCTCATGCTCCCATCTTTCTTCTTAACAAATAAAACTGGTGCTCCCCACGGAGACACACTGGGTCTTATCATACCCTTATCCAAGAGTTCCTGCAATTGGATAGCTAATTCCTTCATTTCTAACGGGGCTAACCGGTAAGGTGCTTTTGAAACTGGCGCCGTCCCTGGGGCCAACTCAATAGCAAATTCAATCACTCTATCGGGTGGTAATCCCGGAAGGTCTTGTGGGAATACATCTTCAAATTCGTTGACTACTGGAATATCTTGTAAGTTGGGCACCTCCTTCTGCGTGTCCACCACATAGGCTAGGTAAGCCTCACTTCCTTTTCGTAGCATCCTTTTGGCCTGGGCAATAGTCAAAAATTTCTGCGTCTGCCTCTTTCCTCTAAATATAACTTCTTTCTTCCCGGGGATATTTAACTTAACTTTCTTCCCTTTACAGTCTATCTGAGCATCGTTGCTAGATAGCCAGTCCATTCCCAAAATCACATCAAACTCCCCTAATTTAAAAGGAATCAGATCAACACTGAAAGATTGCTCCCCTATGCCTATCTCACAGGCGGGGTGAATCTGGTTAACAGGAATAATTTCATGATTGGCTATTTCTACTTGTAAGGGTTCTATCAAGGGTTCAGCCTTAAGTCTTAACTTACGCGCAAGGTCCTTTGATATAAAAGATTTAGTTGCTCCCGAATCAAATAAAACATTTGCACTGACTGAATTTAGAGAAAGGGTACCTGCTATCACATCTGAATCTTTCATAGCATCCTGGACTGTCATGTTGAAAGTCCTCGCAGTAGGTGGCTTATTAGAAGCAGCCCTGCTTGCTCCCGAAGCTGCTGGTTTATTCATTGGGCATTCCTTCTTCCAATGACCCGGGCGTCCACACTGATGACAAGTGGTGGTTGGAATGACGGCAGGGATTGATGATAGGCACTTAGTTGAATAGTGGCCTTCCCGACCGCATTTAAAACAGGTTACTGGCCTTCCTTTACACTCCCCAGTGTGATTCCTTCCACATATGTTACAGGCTGGCAATGGGGGTCGAGACTGGTTGGAATAGGACATTCTTGACTTCTGGCCGCCCTGGCTCACACTCACACTCATTGGCCGCTTAAACCCAGTGTTCCTTCCTGGTAGGGACACTGCTCCTCGATTAAATCTAGTTGGGAAGCTCCTTTCTGCGGAACCTCCACCCATGCTCATACTTTTCCTCTTTATTCCTTTCTCCTCTCTTTCCTTCTGCATCTGTTCACTTCCAACTTCTACAATCGTTGCCTTTTGCACCAGAGTGGCATAGTCCGTAAGCTCAAGGATTGCCACCCTATTCTGAATCCACGGTTTCAGTCCCTGCTGAAACCTCCTAGCTTTCTTTTCCTCGGTGCTCACAAACTCCGGCACAAACCTTGATAACTCAGTAAATTTCGCCTCGTACTCTGCTACAGACAAGTTATTCTGCTTTAGCTCCAAGAACTTGAGCTCCATCTGGCTTTCCATAAACCTCGGGAAATACTTTCCCAGAAACAACTGACTAAATCTCTCCCAGGTTATAATAGCATCTGTCTCCATGTTTTTCTTGGCCTCCCACCAGTAGTTAGCTTCTCCTTTCAGAAGGTAGGTAGCAAATACAGTCTTCTGTGCCTCCTCGGTACTCAAAATCTCAAAAGATTTCTCCATTTCCTTTAACCATGCCCTTGCCTCAACTGGGTCGGCTGATCCGTGGAACTCAGGGGGCTTAAGGGACTTAAAATCCCTGAAAGAGTTTGCCACAGCATTGTTACTTCCTTGAGGGGGTGGGTTGGGTTGACGTTCCAAATTCTGCCTTAGGAGTTGCATGAACTGGCTCATGGGATCCATGCCTGGGTTTGGTACTGGTTGCTCAACCTCGGTTTCTCCTTCTTCAGCCTCTATCTCAAATCCCTCAACATCATATGTTTCCTCTTCCTTTTCATACAGGGAGTCATCCTGCTCCACATAATCCTCATCTTCCTCTTCACTGTGTTCTTGGTTTCTATTGTCCTGATTATGGCTTCCCTGGTCCTCAGATCCAGGGTTCGCCCTAGTTCCAATCTTTTTTGGCGGCATGATTCTGATAATAATAAAAACAATTATTGGGAAAATTCAACGTTAGGTCACAATCATATACAACATTGTGCCTTGCACAGCTCTTATAATGGGGAGAACGTATATCGCAATTCTATTATTTTAAGAAAGTTCTAATACGAAGTGCAGTAATAATAATGATAAAACAGTGATCCCGTCACTATGGAACTGAACTGAAAGGAAACAAATATATACATAATGCGAGAATACATAGTTTGATCTGGTCAAAAGTACAACAGTGCTACAGTCATCTGTCCCAAAAGTGATACACAAGAGTCTATCTGTCTAGTCAGAAAAAGGGATGCTATATACAAGTCAACTATCCCGGAAAATTGGCTCTTACTAAGGCCTCGGCTAACTAGACAACTAGACTATTCCATCATCAATCCTGAATCACACACCGGAGCGGGTCAGCTCCCAAACCCTTTCCATCGCACGACGGAAGATATAGTCAGCCTGCCGCCTGGAGATCCTACCATGCCTGTCCCCCTGGAGAGATCTGAGTCTCGCTCGGGACGTGAGCTCTATCCCCGTAAGCTCCCTCCTCAAGGATCGGGGTATAGAAGCCCTGGTCTCATAAGCTCGGGTACGCCTACCCGCCCTCTCTGCATCCAACTCCCTCCTGGCCTCATCTAGTCGGCCCTCGGCAACAGCCACTCGGGTCCTCAATACATCCTGAACATATCCATGAGCTAACGAAGACTGCCTGTGGGCAGGGTCAAGAGGTGGTGAATCCGGAGCCGCTGAGGGTGCCTCCTCGGTCTGCCTAGGCTCGGAAGTATGGGTCTCTGAGCTGTCATCATCGGGAATCCAGGATAGTGGTGGAGGGGTAGGGGCTCTGACCACCGGAAGTGTGGGTAAAGGGATACCAGCATACACTACCATAGGTCCAACACGCTCCTCAGCTACTGGGACCTCATCCAGGTCCTCCTCATCTGGAATAGCAATAACCTCTGTCTCTGACTCCTCTGAGGGGTCCTCCTCATCTGAAACAGCAATGACCTCCGTCTCAGGCTCCTCTGAGGGGTCCTCCTCATCCTCCTCCATCTCAGGCTCCTCCTGATCCTCAACATCTAGCAATGCCTCATCATGCTCACGCTCGAACATCTCGGGGTCCTCTATCTCAGGCGCCTACACATTAAACGAGCTAAGTTACTATCATGATACTTATAAGGGTTCCCGTAAGGGTTTTAACTGTCAGCACTACTTTAAGTAGTCCGACCATGAACTTGGCAAGAGTTCTTATTATCTTTGTGAGTTTGTTATTATATCGACGCATCATCTCTGAGGTTTATAACGCTTAGCTCTGATACCATTTCTGTAACACCCCCAGATCCGGGGTCGGGGATCCGGGTTGTCACGGTCTTTCTTTCCACAATATCACTTCACTTAATTAATAATAAATAACCTCATGCTGTGACCCCACCCTAACACACACCACAACCCGTTATAGTCTCAGAGATGAAATTGAAATAAGTACAAGTCTTTGAATCCACAATTTAAAATTATTACAACCCAAAATGATTACTTGATAATTTACAGTTAATTGCCATTATCTGCCACAAGTTATAATTATACATAATTTGATTCTCAAAAGTAGATGGTCTGAACTACAATGGATCTACCTCTGCAGCTATAGCAGCTACAACATCATCGGGAAGACGCGGGACGCTTCCCACGCGCTTGCGCTGGGTCTGCTGGAGTCTGGCCATCTCTCCTAACTGTTGTTGTGTGATGAAGAAATAAAGCAAGAGTGAGCCTTACAGCTCGCAAGATAATACATAGTGATAACAATAATATAAGTATCTAAATGGATACTCACTAGAATCTTTATCGTGTGTAAGATAATTACTTACTAGATATAAGTAAAAACAAGGAATGAAGTTACCAATACTTCACCACACTTATATCATTTATAAAGCTACTTGAACTACCACCGTTCAAAGTATTATAAGTTTTAAGAAAACATCCCATAGATGAGACCACAAGTTAAGACTTGAATAGATTCAATCTTTGAAATATTATTGAATGAAAAAGTTATGAGATACTTTATTTAGTCCCGATATATATATATCCACATATATATATATCTCTTTAAACATTTCCTGGAACCTCTGTTATGTAAAGTATGAACAGAGTTTGAAACATCCAATGAATTTTGGAAAGGAAAAGAATTTTGGCATAAACCAGATATCTTGCTGATCAGGCAAAGATACCCATAAGTAACCTTTTCTACTAGTAGATGGACGAATTCCCCACTGGTCATCACCCTGGCCGCATTAGGACCTATGCTGGACTGCCACTCAGCCACTTATGCATTTGATGGACTCCCACTGAGCCACTTACACTATCATGGACGCCCACTGAGCCCATGTTGCTTATGCCGACTCAATAGATGGACTTACTTCCCGAACGTTGGGTAAGTAATCAATTCATTTACCAAAACTGCAACCTTGTTGCGAATATAAAATACACCACAGAGCCGGATCCCTCAGGTTTTAAGCGAGTATTTAAATCCCCTTAAAAAGGAAGATCTTAAATATAAAAAATGAGTTTTGGGATCCGCTCTAACTTTTAAAAATCATTTTGAAGACTCGAAAACACTTTATAGAGTGTTTGGAGTAAAGCTGATTTAATGAAGTAAATCAGTCCCCAGAATATTTAGAAAATGACTGAATATTATTAATTAAATAATATTCCCATAAAGAATAATCTTTATAAAAATAATTGAAGTAGAAGTATTAAAACTTATACTTGAAACGAGTATTAAATAACCAAAGATATACTTATATGAAAGTATTATCTTCATTTGAATAATCGAAAATAAGTTTGATTATCGAAACATTATTCTTTAATAAAATACAGAATATATCTCAGCAAATAATCGGAGTCATAGATCCTCAAATGAATATTCAAATAATATTCATTAAATAATATAAACTGAGTCATAAGTCCTCGAATGAATATTTGAAATAATATTCATTAAATAAAATAAAGTTTAAAGTTATCGAATAAACCTTATTCGATTAATAGTTTGGAAAACTATAACCATATATATATATATAAATATATATATATATATATCCATATCCATATATATACAAAATCTACTCGGGATCCTCGACTCCCGGTTTTAGAAAATTTTTTCACCTTTGGGTCCCTACACTAAGGGTATATGCAAGATACCGCTATCCTCTAGCATAGGTATTATCAACTGAACCAACAGATATATATTTCAAGAATATGAAACAGGCATGCATATATACCATATCACATGCTACAATATATCGCAAGAATTTGCTAAATAACCAACATGCATCTATCGCAAGATAATGCATATACAAGTGTATACATCACAACAACAGTATAACGGATAGAATACTTGCCTGAGCGACTTGGGGGTGAGAAAGGCTCGGGACGAGTCTGATAACCTATAAACAACAAGTAAGTTGGAATTAAACCAAAATCACTTGTAAACCTATACTTTAACTAACTTAGACTCTAACGCTTGTTTTGCGCTCACTGATTTGCTTAAGTCACTCGGGTACCCGCGGCTCCACCATTTTTAATAATTTAACCTTTACGAGTTTTAAAGCGATTCTTTCGCGAATGTCTTACCAACTGCCTAACACACTTACCATAAATGTTTCATACATTAATTAACCCTTTTTGGTCTTTAACCTACATTTCAAAGTAAGGCAAGGGAAAAAGTTTCGTTCGCGAAACGCCGTTACTTGAAACTGTCGTTTCTCCTAAACCGTGCATCGGAATCGAACGAACTACATATCAAAACGAAGCTCGTAACATGAGCTATCTAAAAATGGCAGTGGTCATAATCTAGCAGGGGGTTCTCGGGTCCTAATGCTATGCACAAAAACAGTCCAAAGAAAATCGGACGTTACGACGGCTATGTTTACGCGATTTCCAAATTTTAAACCATACAAAACCAACCACAAACCAACCTCAAATCCAACATACAACCAACATCCATCCTTATCACATCATAACAACCCCAACCAATTCAATTTAATCATTCATACTTATGCCTAAACTTAACTTTAATCATACTTAAGTCCTTTAAATCAAAACCACAACAATTACCATTCCATTTCACTACCATTCCAAATCCCAAACTCTAAATCATAACAACAAGCTACAATATCAACCCACTAATCAAAATCATCTTATAATATATAGGAATCTAGGGTTTGGAGATGGTATACCTTCCTTGAAGTGGTGGGTGGAGCTAGGAAGCCTTAAGAAGCTTGGAGAAGTCTTAAGAATGCTTGGATCTTCAAGAAAAACAAGAAAAAGTTCAAGTTAAAAACTTGAAAACACTATTCATTGTCTTCTTCTTTGATTAAATGAAGAAGATTGAGAAAGAATTAATGGCTTAAACTCATGATATAGTCCTAACTAAGCATGAAGATGATTAGGGAATTATCTTACCAATTTAGGAAGCTTGGATCTTGGATTTTGAAAAATCTTGCCTTTAAAAAGTAAGAAAGCCGAGAGCAATGAAGAACTAATGCCTTGGTTGCTTTTGATTTTTGATGAGAATGATTTTTACTTGGCTTGGTTGACTTGTTTTGTATTTGATTTAGTCAATTACTTTCTTGCCCTTGAAATTGTGTGGTTACAAAGCTACCACACCTCCTTCCTTCCCATGTCATGCTTATGTCATCCTCATGATGTCATCCTCCCTTCCTTGTCCTCTTTCTATTGGTTGGATGACATCATTCCCACTAATCCCTTTGATTAACTTCCTAATCGTTTGCCTAATGACCGCTGATCTGTTATACGGTTCGCTTAACTTTCGTTCTCGTTTATCGTTTGAAGGATCACACCCGGGATCTTATTACTTAGGTTCCCTTAACCTTTCTCAATACATTATATTCCTTTTTATGATCCTCTATTATAATCCTTTAATTTAAATCCTTTTTATCCTGTTACCTTATACTCAATTCTCTCCGTATCTTGTGGATTTCCGGGAAAAACCAAAGTGTTCGGAATTGGATTCTGACGATCTTTATATACACTTATATACTTCATAGAGTACTAATAATATCCCAGAATATCCATAACAGAACCCCTACATAGTGTGGCGTGAAAAGTTTTCTCATTCAGCTAAAACACTATTCACAAGGGTTACAAAAAGTTGAAAATTTTGGGGTTATTACACACCCTATAGGTTTTACCCCTTCGAGTGGATCAACTAAAGTCAATACTTCATTTTGATACATGGATTCCATTTTGGATTTCATGGCCTTCAGCCATCTCTCGGAGTCTGGACGGTTTATAGCATCTTGGTAGGTGAGAGGCTTTATCATTATCCGTAAGCATCACATCACGATTTTAAGTCAGAAGAAATCAATAATTTCTCCCATACTTATGGTGAATCCTACTAGATCTATGAATAGCCTATGTTTCTTGGACAAGATTACTTTCAACATTTTGATGTACATCTTGATCTTATTCCAACTCTGGTTCAATATTATCATGTGGTTCTCGATATTTATCAAGATGCATTATCATCCCACTGATTTTCTTAAAAAGTAGTTATCCCTCAAGAAATACAGCGGCCCGAGCAACAAATATTTTGTTCTCGGAAGGATTATAAAAACTATACCCTAGTCTCACTTGGATATCCCACAAAATAGCATCTATCTAATTTTGGTCCAAGCTTGTCAAAGGCTAAACATTTTACAAGCGCTTCACGTCCCCAAATTTTCATAAATGACATGCTATGACATTTATCACTCTATATCTCATACGGAGTATTTTGAACCGCTTTAGTCGGAACTTGGTTAAGTGTATATGCAGCCGTTTCTAGAGCATAACCCCAGAAAATGAATGGAAGATCCGCTTGACTCATCATTGATCTAACTATGTCCAACAAGGTACGATTTCTCCTCTCAGAATCTCTATTCCATTGAGGTGTTCCAGTAGGAGTAAGTTATGATACACTATCACACTCCTTCAAAAAACTCTTGAAATTGAGGCTTAAGTATTCTCATCCACGATCTGATCGTAAAACTTTTATACTTTCCTCTGTTTGCTTTTCTACTTCATAAGATATACATTTCCATACCTACTGAAGTCAACAGTAAATGTTATGAAGTAGTAAAAGCCACCCCTTGCCATCATACGTATTCGACCACATACATCATTATGTATAAGTCCTAATCATGCGGTGCCCCTTTCACCTGATCAGGTAAAAGAAGCTTTAGTCATTTTGCCAATGAGACAAAGTTCGCATCTTCAGTGTAATTCAAAATCAAACTTATCCAATTATCCATCTATATTTGTCACTCAGAAATGCGTTTCTCATTAATTTGGCTTAAGGACAATGCTAGAGGTAATGTTTGATTTGAGTCATCTTAGAACATATAAATTATTAACTAATTGTGCAACATTATAAGCCTTATCATTAAAATAGAATAAACAACTATTGTTTATTTAATTAAAATGAAAAAACTTTCTTGTCCTAACAAGAAATTGGTTTAATGTATCCGCTAAAGGCAGGCACGTAATAATAATTTATCAAGTTCTCAATCTCGCATTATGAGAAAAATTAGGTATCGAGTTCCTTCAACTTGAGCAACAACTTTTGCTACAATTCTGACTCGATACCTGAAGCTTGACCATTGCTGGTCTTCTTCTTTAGATCTTCCAAACAAGCTCGATAATTTAACTTCCAATCATCCAGTTATTTCCACAGAAGTGACAATCATCTCCTTTAGCAACACCATTATCAGGCTTCAAAAGCTCTTTGAGATTGGACTTTGGTTTGGCATAAAATAAAATCAAATCTTCACCTTGCCTGTCCACTTTCCTTTCCCATTTGAATTTCATGTGTACACCATCAATATGGACGTAATTAATGCCTTCACCATGTTATTTTCAACACTTCTAAACATGCTTAACAACTCAGTGAGTGTCTTGTCTATCTCATTCCTTTTGTTCTTAACAAACTAAGGATAGAAGTTGTTCAAAGATTATTTGATCAAATGAAGCTGAGTCTCTAGACTATTCTTGAAACCCAAAATATCAAGGTACATATACCTATCATCTTTAGAACATGTGGTCCAATCAGATATCATTCTCCCATTAATGCAAAAGTATGGTGCCTTATTATTGTCAAATCTTTCTGACGAGCCTATCCTTCAAACATCCTTTGAAGGTGCTCAATCATATCATAAGCATCATTATGCTCTTATTGCTTCTAAAGCTCAACACTCATAATTACAAGCATGAGACATGAAACATCAGTTACATAATCAATTTGCTTCTGGTAAGCATTTTGTTCAGCACATGTTTCATTCTCATATAGAAGAAATAAGGGAGGGGATTGAGTGACATCCTTGAACCTGAGGACAATCCTCAAGTTCCCGTGTCAATCGAGGAAATTATTTCATGTCAGCTTGTCCTTCTCAAGGAATATTACATAGAGAAGTTATTTGTGTTATTTGTCATTTGATATCTACAATATTAAAGTGCATAGAATGACTTAGTCTACGGATGATCATTAAATTATGTTCAAGTGATTATTTATATATATATATATATTCACAATATATATCTCCCACTATTTTTATCAAATCAATAGCCCCAACTATTAATTCGGAAATAATATCTTCTATATCCTTTCTAGTGAGCCAAGATCCATATTTCACCATGCGTTAGGTCAACTTTGGCTTTTTTCCTAAAACATGATTACTTAGGTAGACAACATTTGTCAATTATATCAACTATATAACACTTGGATAGCTTGGTGGAACAACATTTGTTCATATTTATCTAATAAATCTCGTAAAATTCTATGCCTCTAAGTTCACAATCATATTGTGGTAACTTAGTTAAATCAAACCCAATAGTCAAAAAGTATCAGTATACTTCAACACATCTCCCACGATAGATGAGAGTACTTCGCTTTGGCGAACCCACTCCATATCGATCTAGGGGTTAACATATTGGACTCATTGGAAGGCATCCGACCAACTTAATATTAACTTTAGGGTTTTGTTAATTTTAAAATGATCATGATCCCATTATAAAGAGATTCCCAATTCATCCTTGAATAAAATACTTCAAATCAATATTCGTTAATGGTTTGATTTCCAGGTAGTGTGGGAGTCACAACGGTCTCGCTTAAAACCCACAACCTTACAAGTTCAATGAACTTGCTTTTGACAAAATCGCCCCATGTCAGAAATAAAGAAAATTTGTATTTTATTCCGTATTTCATAAACACGAGAATCACATAATCGTTTGTTCATTTTAAAATCTTGAGTCGTTACAGGTTTTATCTTGTTTATCAAGCATGGCATGAGTGTCGTATCTAATACATACATCCTTAATCTAATTAAACATGCATCTTTATAAACTACTCTGTACATACATTCATCATATGCGCATATATATGTAAAGTATAATAAATAAACGTGGTTGGTTATGGCTTTATCCTATATGATCTTCATCAAGCTAATGACAAAGATCTAGGTCAATCTAAGGTAAAAAATAAATACAAGCTAACTATTACATGTCTTCTTTCTTGTATTGCTTCCTTTGATGACCTCCATGTGGGATTACCCTTGATCTTCAAATCTTCATGTCTTCATGTACATTACAAGAATGAAATATAAAAACAAATCTAATGAACTTACAAAAAGAACTCGAGTTACATTCGAGATTTAAAAATTACAAGATTAAACGACATGCAAGCCGTATTTAAAAAACCAAAACCATTAACCTAAGTTCATAAGCCATAAACATCCACCATGCTCAATTAACACATAATAACATATTACAACACATAATCTGATCTTAACATATCATATCCATCATGATCTAATCATAAAAACAAAATATGGAAAAAAATCAGAAAAATCAGAATCAAATTCTGAAAACATTAAATCGCTGATTGCATGGTATTAACGATGTCAAACGCCTTACATATCAGCCGTTGATAGCTTTAGATATCAGTTTCGTTTAGACGCTTAATTCCCTATGAAATAGCGTATTCGTTTGCTAAAATCGGACACCAGACCTAGATTTCAGTAAATCCGCTGCATCCGATTCAGAATCGTATCAAATACGATTCTTATAATAAGAACAAACACAAAACATGTATATATCAGTATATATACAGATTATATAATCATCATATGATTATACAACTTTCATGAATATCATATATTCAAAACATATACATACATCGACAGATAAATTCATCAACGGATAAGGACATTATAATTCAACGGATAAATCCATCATTGGATAAATCCATCAACAAATAAAGCACATTGTACTTCAATGGATAAATCCATCAACAAATAATTTTTTCATCGGATAAATCCATCTACGGATACTCAATTCTGTGCATCAACGGAAGACCAGTCTTGTACAGAAATCTCAATTTCACAACTATAGATCATATTTGAACCAGTCTCTGCCACTACTACATCATATGCAGTTTTAGAAGCATGTATCATATACATACTAATCATTCCCGTTTAACAGATCATGTCAATACACCATCTGGCCAACAGTTTATATCACTATTTATAAACCAGACATCAAACATAACATACAAATCACATACTGATCAATCATGGCATATTGTATACATGTTATCATCATAAAACCACTAAACGCATAAACGAATTAAACACTTTTCGCAAGTAGCTCTGATGCCATTGTTGGGTTTCGAGCACATAAACGCAACGGAAACAGTAATTAAAAACGTGAAAAAACCAGAATTTTCGAAACCCACCGTAGGATCCATGTGAAAAATAGATATTGAATTCGTAGATCAAATTGTTTACCTTAAGAAGCTTTACAAATTGGTTGACTAATGAAGATCCAAAGTTTTTTCAATCACCACGCATTCCGCTCTCGCAATCTACGCTCGATCGGTATCCACACGAATGCTTGAACGCAAGGATTGAGTGTACTAGCACAAAATCGTTTCTTCTTACTCTCTCCATCTTCTCTTTTGGTGGCTAGGGTTTTAGTAAAAGTCTTATCTTAAAAATCAGCCACAAGAGATATTATATAGAGAGTAGAAAAACGAATTATAACTCTTAACTAATTAGGAGTTCTTATTAATTCAGAATTCCTATTTGTATAATAATTAAGTCACACTTAATTATTTAACAACTGAATTATATAATTAATATTAGTAAATTCGAATATCATTATTTATCTAATTAATTAAGTCAAACTTAATTAATATTATAAATAATTCGAATTACTTTAATATAATTTAAATCCAATTTAAATTAAATAATCCTTCAAGCATTTTTTGTGAGTGATCCTATAGGTTATTATTACGTTGGCAACGAATTTTTAATCTAATTTAAAATCGTAAACAATGAGCGGCATCTAGTAATACATTATTGATACCCAAGTAATAATAATTGAATCGGTGATCGATTAAACCTTTCGTGAATAATGTGCAATGTAATATAATTCCTTTAACCAAATATTATAGATTAAACTAGAGAAATGTAATGTATCATCCTCATCATAGTTTAATCCAAGTTTCCTTAATCAATGAGTAAACTATCATATCAAATCATCTTTGAGCGTGGCCACGCATTTCTTAGTCTAGCTCACACAAGAGGCCAATAATATCACTCCTAAAATAAGAGGGTTAAATCTCATCTAGATCATTCATATTTCTCATACGATTCATAATATACCCAATGACCACTTTTATCATTACCCGCTCAAGAATAACTTTTAATGGAATCAATGTATATTAATTCTCGTATAGAAATATAATGACTTCAGGTCTAAGGACCATTACATCATTATCACTTTGAGAATTACTTATGACACAACAGACATGTAGAATCTCACATCGGGTCTGTCCAGCACCATGTACATTTACATATGCCTGTATTTTTGACTTTAGTATCACTATACCTATGATCAATGAGATGTGATCATCAGTCAACAAACAAACTGGTCTTAAAACATTATTATTGTCCCTTAATAATAATACTGGACTAGGGACTTTAGGAATATTAATACTATTCTCATAATCTCATTTCTAAGTCACGTACTTAGAGATATAGAATTGCATATCATATTCCAAGGACATTTGTTAATCTAACATTTATATCGCAGTAAATTAAGAATTGATAAATTATCAAGGGAGTAATCGATAGAACATAATTATTAATAATCCAAATATCTTAAACTAAAATATCATAGTGTTGTCTCTAGGGCACAAACACCAACAAAAAGGTGGATCAAGTGGATAGAGAATTTGTTCAGAATAATTAGGATTTCAGTGTTAGTTAATGGCAGTCCTACAAAGGAGTTCAGTATCTCAAATGGACTTAGGCAAGGGGACCCTTTATCTCCAATGTTACTCAATTTGGCTGGGGAAGTGCTTAGTCAAATGCTGCAAAAAGCATGTGAGTTATGGTTGTTTGAGGGATTGAATTTTGGGAAAGAAGGAAGGACTGTGTCTCACTTGCAGTTTGCTGATGACATAATTATGTTTTTAAATGGAAATCTAAAATCAGTGTGTGGCATTAAAAAGGTGTTACAGTGTTTTCAGCTGCTTTCGGGATTGAAGATTAATTTTCATAAGAGTAAGTTATTTGCTTGTCATTTACCTAGTGAAGAGATGGAATTATTTGCTGATAAACTTGGTTGTAAGGTTGGGCTTTGGCCACTTACTTACTTGGGTCGTCAAATTGGCTTAAGTCCTTGGAAATTCATTTTTTGGAAACCTTTGATTGACAAGTTTAAGAACAAGTTGGCTAGATGGAAGAGGGACAGTCTGAATCAGGATGGAAGTTTGTCTCTGATTAAGTCTACATTAGATAGTTTTCTAATATATTGGTTTTCTTTGCATAAAGTTCCTGTTGGAGTTTGTAAGCAACTAGAGAAGATAAAAAGTGATTTTTTCTGGGGAAATGCCTTGGAGGATGAAGGGTGCTTGGGCAGGAAGATGTATTTAAAAGCTTGGAGTTTGGTTTGCAAGCACAAAAAGGTAGGAGGTTTAGGTATTGGCATATTTCAGCAGAGAAATTTAATACTTCTTTGTAAATGGTGGTTTATGTGGCAGTCTGACAGAGATGCTAGCTGGAATGTTCGGTTAAGGGAGAAATATGATTTTATCAAATGGAAAGAGCTGGGAGGTTTAAGCAGCAGTTCTAGGTCTTGTTCATTTATAGTACAAGATGTGTTCAATGCAGTGGATGAATCTGTTTTATTCTGGGAAGACTTATGGTATAAAGATAAAGTCTTGAAATGGGAGGTCCATGATGGTGAATCTGTTTTTTTCTGGGAAGACTTATGGTATAAAGATAAAGTCTTGAGGGAACAGTTTAGTAGACTTTATAATATTTCTAAACTTAAGTATAAGGAAATTAGAGTTATCAAGGTTTCATGGGATTGCTATGATAGGAAATGAGAAGTTTTTGGAACAAGAAGTTAAGAAATTGGGAATTAGAGGAGGTACTGGAGCTAGAAAAGGTGCTGGAATCCATTCATTTGAGGAGCAAAAAAGATGTGCTTTTATGGGTTCCCTTGGGTGGCAAGTTTTCTTGTAAAGCAGCTTATGAGTTGATCAATGATGGAGGTACTATTCTAACAATATTTGGGAAGATATTTGGAAATGCAAGGTTCCTGAATCAGTTAAATTATTTCTATGGAAAGTCCATTCTGAGATAGTACCAACCAAAGTGTGGCTAGCTGATAGAATCAAAAACTTTAATGGCTCCAAGATTTGTTTGTTTTGTGAAATAGAAGAAGAATCTATAGTGCATTTATTTTGGAAGTGTGAAATGTCAAGCAAAATCTGGTCCTTTGTTATTAACCGGTGGGGATTAACTTCAAAATTGTTTATAGAAAATTTGGATTCTATGTGGAGATCCAGGTCTTTGTTCCCTCAAGGTGTTATTAAGCAAATGTGGACCATTATTCTAGTGTCTATAATTTGGACTATTTGGATGCACAGAAATAAGTGTCTTTTTCATAACCGTTTTTTGAAAATCAATCAAGTGTACTTCCTGGTTCAAAGTAGAGCTTTAGAGTGGGGTATAGCCAATGGAATAATAAGTCAGCATAGAGCTAAATGGTGGAGTATCAATCCAGTTGGGGTTATCACAACAAGTGAGAAAGAATTTTGGTGGAATACAATCCATAGTGAGAAGTTTGAGATTGTTTCTTCCATTGATGGTAGTTTAAGATGTGATTCTGGAGGATTGGTTAGCTGAAATTGGAGGAGTTATTCAGTCAATTATGGGGGAAGTTTTACTTCAATTTGTTGGTCCCTCAACAACAACTAAAGTCCTTGAAGTAGAGTATCTTGCATTGGAAACTTTGCTTGAAATTTTGAAAAACTGTTGTTGGAAACAAAAGCAGGTTCTAATTCTATCAAACAATGAGTTGTTGTTAAAGCAAACTGATGTAGCTGCTATTCAGGAAAAGCTTTGGCATGATAAATTTTTAACAGTGCACCTAAAGCATATTAAGAGAGAATAGAATGCAGTGACAGATTCGAATGTAAGAAGGGGAACCCTTTTAAAGAAATTGGAGATAAATGGTTCTTGAAATATTTTTAGATGCATGCAAATTCGAGATATAATAAATTTATTGGGGATTTTATTTTAAAGGGTGAGAGTTTAATAAAACCTTTGTACAGATTTTTTTAGGAGTTTTAGAGTAATTATTGTCCCTATGGTCATTATGTTAGTTTGGGCAAATGGAAAAGCTTCCAGATTCTTCTTGGGAACTCAAATGTTTGCTTGGGGAGATGGATTGTGTGTTTAGGGGTCTGTGACAGCATTTAGGGGGACTCATTAGTACTTATAAATATAGCAGTGTTATGTTTGCTGCTGTATTATTTTCAGTTTAGGCTCTTCATTTTCTTAAAACAAGGGGTTAGTCTATTCAGGTTCTCTTATTTTTCTTGATGGAAGGAGAAAATGTCAATTTTAATGCTAAGTGGTAGATGACTAGCAGGGGTGGTATTAAGTGCAATGTGCACAATTTTTTCTCTCAGGAGGCGTTGCCTAATGGTAATCATACAGGAATAAGGACGGTGTTTAGAGATGGGTTCAGGGTCATTCTTCATATGACAGTAGGGTCTTTGGGCTTTGAGAATCAGATGGAGAGTGAGTTGCATGCTTTACAAGGGTTACAAGAGGATTATCTTGGAGACGGATCACCTCGATGCTTACTGGGATTTATATAACTCTACGGTGGTGGAGGGGCAACCTCAGTATGCTCATGTGTTATGGAAACTGGACCGGCATAAGGCTGATAAGAATTACAAATGTGAATTAAGGTTTGTGGACATGGAGGCTAATGCTCTAACTTCTTATCTTGTTGAGTATGGAGCTCATCATTAGAAGCAAATGGTAATAATCGAGGGAGACTTTGGTAGGATTGGGGAATTATGATACTTGGATATGGGTCTGGGTAGCGTTGATCAGCTATTCAGAGCTGTTAGGCAGGGGAGATTGAGCCTGCTTTGCTGCAAGAGGAAGCGGATGATCTTGAACAAGACAACAATGGTTTCGATGGTGCTCCAGATCAAGTCACGGGCATGCATGCTAATGGAATAGTAAATGGTGAAACTGCTATTGGTGGTGAAGATGTTCAGAAGTTTAATAACATGAAAGTTGTTATTGGTCTTTCAGCCGCAGTTGCGGGTGTGGGAGTTGGGGAAATTCGGGATGTTCCGGAGGAGGAAGCTGCCATGGAGTTTTAGTTTTGGGAAGATGAAGAGTTGCAGTAGACTGTTTGGACCTCCTTTCAGTTATTTTAGTTTTTAATAATATTATGGCTAAGTTAAATATTTTGTTGATATTATTATTAGAAGTTGGTTGATGATCAAGATTTGGATTAAGAAGCCCATTTTCCTATGGGACTTTTATGTAATGGTAGTTGGAGGGCTTTGTCCCTTTAATAATATTTTGCATTTCAAAAAAAAAAAGAAGGTCCTGCACATGAATTATATCGATCTGTTTCTAGATGTAAAAATCTGTCTATAAATGTTTACACATTAAACGCCATATACACTAACGTCGTTTAATATACATCTATTCCATACACAGGAATATTGATTGATTTATTAAATCAAAACTATTTACTAACATTTTTTTTAACTTACATATTTGACCTTTAATCGCAGCTGACCAACCCCACCTATGGCAATGCCCCTCCGTTTATTTTTAGTTATCATATTTAAATTTTTACCGATTACATTGACTAATTTTTTATTAAAAATAATTCTTATATTATTTTAAAAAAATAATTATATATTAAAATAGATTAATTTTTGTAATAATTATATAAATTTTTATTTATTTAACTAAAAATATTATAAATTTTAATTAAAATTTGATGAATTTTACTGAAAAAAGGCAAGTATGACCGGTAAAAAGGATGGCTAAATGAGACGGAGGGACAGGGAGTATCAAGAAAAGAAAGACAGGATAATTGTATGGCGTCGCCAATATTTTATCATTCAGGTCAATGTTGTTGACTTCGCCATTGTTTCAAGGCATGTCTTGTAACAGGGATATATTAACAGGGTGTTCGGATCTAATTGGTTTGAGATAAAAGTTGTACGAAATCGTGAGAAGTGATTTTAAAAAATTATTTAAAATATAAAATTGTAATGTTAAAAAATTTAGATTCGAATTACTTGATAAGCTAACATTTATAAATAAAAAGTGTAAAGTGACCGGCTAATGAGTAATAATTAATATAAATTGCTGGACTCTTTCAAACTCTGCAATGGACGAATAGATAATTGACTAATTATTTTATTTAAATTTTATGTCAGGGATAATTGATTAATTGAACTTGAATCTTGAGACTTGAAATAATGAACTAGTCTTGAAATACTAACAAAAGAATGTTAATCTATTAATCTTATAATATTTGATAATAAATATTTCAATATAATGAATGTGTTTATTATTAGTTTATATGTACTATAAATATTATTTTAAATATATTTTGCGGTGTGCTGTTGCGGTTGCAATTTTTAAAAATTTAAAATCACATCCAAATCATAAATAAGCGATTATTCAAATTTTCATTTGCAACCAACCCGCGTTTAGCGATTATCGGTAAAATATAGTTCAATTGCGAGCGCTGTGAGTGGTTTGTCTGTATAATACTAAAAAATGCAGTAATCTGCAAGTACAGGTGAAAATTTACTTGCATAACGTTTGGGTTTGTAAGGGTTGACACATTGAATACGCATGAACAATCAGAATATGGACAACTTTGTCATTCATATATAATTTTAGCCTTTGCTCAGCAGACGGAGATGTAAAGGTATTAAGCCCAATGCACATGACATTTTCGATGATTCAAATAGTAAGAAACATGTTTCTGTTGTTCCAGCTAGGCTCTTACCAGGGTGTTCTCATTAACATTCCAACTGACTCAAAACAATAGTAGTCAGGAATCAGGATGCCGTCAAGTGTCTAAAACAAAATAACACAAACAAGCCAACATTCACATGCAAATTACATAGTACTGCATATTTCTTGATTTTACTCTGGTGACAGCTCTTACTGTCCATTTAACTCTATTTTTGTACTGGTTCAACTCCCTGGATACATATACCTCTAGTCGATTTCCACTTCAATCACAAAATAACCCACATAAGGGAATAAGTGTTAGCAATGGAGTAGAGTCCATCCCTCCCAATGCGGAGAACATACTTATTAAGAGCTTGAATAGATGTATCCTAACTACAACAGATTAAGAAAATAAATTAGAAATGTTAATATACTAAACAAGGTGGCAGGCTGGCAGCCTACTTCAGTTGGATGTGGCGGGGAAAACTTAAATTCCCTGCTTGCAAACTGCATAACTATCTTACAATGATAATTGAGAAAAATGTGGACCAAGTAAATTACTAAACTTCCTAGATCTAGAAACTTAAGAACTGGACTACTGGCACTAAACAGACCCTGACCTCAACAAATGTGCAATACATAATAAATGCTATCACAACGGATTACAAAAATATTAAAAAAAGAAAGGACTTAAATCTCAAAATAATCACTAAACTCAGGATCATATATCAAAAATACCATTTTAGTTATCGGGAACTCGAATGCATCACTCTAGTTGAGAGTAATGATAACTCCGTCAATTTTGATTGTTGACTTGGCTGAAAATGTGTTGACTAGCACATGATTAACAACAGGAAAGACATGTATTACGTGGAAGATTACAAATAATCCAACTATACATAATAGCATTCAATCTTTTTAAAATCAAATTCTTTCTTTTTTATTTTTTTAAAAATCTTTTTAAAATCAAATTCTTTCTTTTTTATTTTTTTTTAAAATATACTATACGTTTTTTTGTCAAGTAAATTTACTGATTTTTTTTCGAAATACATAATTTGGTCACCGAATTTTGCTAAACTATGTTAAAGAATTTAAACAATCTTTTTATAAATTAATAGATTCAGATTTTATATTTATGAAAACTTTTTTTTTTCTTAAATCTATATCTTCATTTTTAAATATTCGCAAAACTTAAATTTTATTTTAAGCTGAAGATCATCGAAATTTAAAAAAATATATTGAGAAATACATATTCTTAAAAAAAAAATTGCACCACAAGTAATACATTAAAAAATACAAAAACTAGTGAAGAACAAAATGGGGTTATATATTTTAGAAATCAACAATTATATCTATAAAGAATCTTAGAAGCTATAAATATGATGGAGAAATTGCATAAGCAGATTTACGCATCAAACCTCACTTTCAAGTTTCAATATTCATTGGGAAGATATATATATATATATATATATATATATATATATATATATATATATATATATATGCATGTGAGTATTGGTTTGGGAGTATTGGTTTGGGGTTTCAAAATGGGAGTTGTGTGTTTATAATGGAACTGAGCGTATGCGAGATTCAATCACCTAATACGGAGTACACACACAACATATATCACGCGGAAAACCCACCGTCTAACTTATATTATTATCCAAATAGTTTTCAATAATAAAATCAATACATAAAATCTCAGTGGTGTCCTAAACTGATACTTGAGCCAACCAATATTCAAACATCTCCTGCACGATACCTAGGACAATTATATCTATTAAGCATACCTATCAAACATAATATTACTATGTATATATAGCCATCCAAAACTTATCCAACAAGACATATCTAAACTGATTATATTAATTGTCAACCCATACAATTATTACCCAATCCGATTATGACATATTTTATCTACCCATACAATTATTATCAATTGTCATTATGATAATTATTGTCTATCACCAAGCCCATATTACTTATTGAGTTTACACCCAACACAAAATACCAGTAGTAGGTGTATCAAAGATGAAGGGAAGACCACAATATTACTAGGATCCAAATTTGGTTGCAAGTAAATCGTTACTTATTATATCCTTTATATATAATAAGCGTAAAAGACTCCTTATCCAAAACTTTGGTCATGTATTGCCAAAACAATCTCAACCATTCATCTGATATATTTAAAAATAGACGATTAAGATTATATCTTATTAGAATAGGTATATTTTTAATGCAGTCATAAATAAAAAATGATAATATTCTTCTAATATTATTCAAACATCAATTGCGATATAATGTCCTAATACAATACAAAATTGGTCATGTACCACCAAAATAATTTTAACCGTTGATCTGATATAATTAAAAATATACGGTTGATTTTATATCTTATTAGAATAAGAATATTTTTTAAAAAAATCATGAATAGAAAATGATTACTCCCTCAGTCCCTTCCAATTGTTTACATTTCTGAGGAAGTATTCGACACACATTTTAAGTTGCATAAAAAATATAGTTATGTAACTTATTTCTACAATTTTCTTTTTCTGAATAAAAGTTGAATGTTTTAATTTTTATTCAGAAAAACAAAATTGTAATTTTTTTTACAGAACTATACTTTATTTGCACCTTAAAATGCGTGTCAGACACTTTCTAAAAAATGTAAACAATTGAAAGGGACGGAGGGAGTACATTATTCTAATAATATTCGAACACCAATTGTGATACAATATCCTAATACAATTCTAAATAAAATATACTTAGAGATTCAACCAATTATAAATATAAAAAAAATTACAATTCAAATACCAAAATATGATACAATGATACAACAGTAGATGGAATATGATTAAATATTGTACTATATAGTTGTAATTCAATTCATTATCAATATATTTCTCAATATCTGCATATTTGTTGCAATAATATTATAAAAAACTATCAAAAATAAAAATAATATTGCAACAACACCAAAAATAACGATATATATGTACAATAAAAAATTTTAAAAATTTTAAAAAGTAAAAATATCGCACGAGTTATGAGTTAGTAATAATTAAAAGGGTATGCTTTAATTAAATTTCCAACTATAAATGCCCCCTTCTAGTTTTCAATTAATATACAAAATAAAGGAAAATGTTGTACAGAGTTTGATATAGTGTACTTAAAGCATTATCCTCCATATATACTACAAAAAAAGACTTAGCCACCGAAATATCTCATCGATAATTTGGCTCAATACATACTAAAACACCACGACCAGCATCCATCAACTCAATAACAATATAAAGGCTACGAATAAAATATTCATACAGATTAAAGTAATTCGGGCACAGACCTTTATCTAATATCTAAACTTAATTCAAATCAAATATAACAATAATTGTTGGATGATAGACCTTAGTATAACAGGCAAACTGAGCTTCATTCTTTGAGATGGTCTTTCATACATAACCATATTATTAAGAGACAATAGCTACATAGAAAATAGCTCCCGAGTGTAGAGCCAAGGAAACACTCCTGCATAACCTGATTCTCATCACATCCACATTCTACCCCCAATAACAAACACATAGATATACATATATTGAAATCAAAGAACTACATTGTTTTTGCCAAAAAATGAGAGGTTAAATGCTAAGGCTACGATTGCGGATACATATTTAAACAAGAACAAAATAAATATACTTGACACGAGAGATTAGTGACGCGAAAAACCCAAGAATGGGAAAAACCCGCGGGTGGGATTGTGTACCCAACCTAAAACGTAATTCACTAAATGTATGATCGAAATTACAAGATTTTCATCTAACAAGAGTGAACAAATACAAGTATCATGACTAGTGCTTTTACATATGGTTGTATGACTTGGTTTTTCGGGTGTAGTGTTTAAATTTTATGGTTTTCTTCCTCGATAACTCGAGCTGTTGTAGGACTCTGAATCTTGTTGTTGTGTTTATGTGTTGTTCGAGTTGCCTTTCTCCTTCCTCCACCTTAGTTTTATCTCTTAGTTTGTTCCTCTTTTTTCTCCTCCTCTCCACTTATCTCTCCATTTTGAATTGTGAGTGAAGATCGTGTTGTTTGTTCAACATCAAACGCTACAAATCCGGCGCTTAACAGACAAAGTCATAATCTTATTAGTTGATCTTCATGTCGACTTCCTCCAGGATGTCAACTAATCCTTCCTGTCCCGACTTGCTTGCAATATTGTCTGCTCTTTAATCATGTCATGACATCAACGAAAATGTAGGCTTAACAATAGCCCCAGATTTTGTTAATTAAATAAATTAATTAACAATATCTACAACTAAATCTTTTAATGTGTACATGTGTTATGCAGTGTATATAGCGTGTGATAATGATTCATCCCTCCTAGGTTAGCGTGTGAGTAGCTTAGTGATGTACATGCATTGGCTACTCACTTATCAAGAAAACCCTCTCGTTATCCCAGAATGAACTCTTCATTTATCCCTATATATTCTCTTCCCCCAATTCATCTGTCATCCCTTCTCTTCTTCGATATTCACTTAACTTCTCGCTCTTTGTTCAACCATGGCCAAAAAACACAGCAAAAGTTTTGATAGTCGTAATGATAAAAACACCCACTCTTCTTCCAACCCTTCCGATTGGATTGCTACGACCTTGCTAGATTCAAAAGACATTCGCCAAAGTGAGATTAAACCTGAGAGATTTGAAGAGGCCAAAATGTAATTTCGATCTAATGTTATTGCCGTTGTCCCAGATGAAGGGTTTTTAGCACATAAACGCAGCGAAAACGTAAATTTAATCTTAAAAAAAACCGAAACCCTCCGCAGGATCCATGCGAAAAATAATATTTAATTCGTATTCAGTATGTTTACCTTAAGAAGCTTTACGTTAATGGAAAGATGGAGGTCTTTAATAGCGATCCAAGAACGATGAACGGAGATCCTTAGCAGCTGCTCCTCAAGTGTGAAGCACTCCACCGGTATCCACCAAGAAAACGATGTAATGAAGGAGGAGGAGATGGAGAAAATTAGGGTTTTGTAAATCTTTTTGGTTGAGGCAAAAATAGGGTTTATAATAGTATATTTATAGGCAAAATTTTCAGCTGAAAATTTTCCCATAAAATATTATTATTATTAACCCTTTATTATTCTCACTAATAATTAAAACACCTTTTAATTATTAATCATTTTTCTAAACTCTTTAGAAATAATTCTCTCACTTGATTTAATTTCCAAAAATTAAATTCTTAATTAATAATATTAAGAACCTTTTCTTAATTAATTTATAATCAATTAAATCTCATTTAATCAATTATTAAATTTGCCAATTAATTATTTATTTCATAAATAAATAATTATCAGCCATTATTAATTAATTCCTCCACCATTAAATCATTCTCTTTTATGGTGTGACCCTGTAGGTTCAATATTAAGCCGGTAGTAGAAATAAATAATAATAAAACTATTTTATCATTATTTATATAAATTCTCTAATTCATTAAATATGATTAATTAATTAATCATATTTATTCTACATCGTGAGGGATACTTCTCAGCATATCGCGACTATCCGGATAATATGAATTCACTGCTTAGAATACCAAGAACCTATTCAGTGAGTAGTTACCGTACAATTAATTTCTTCTACCCTGCAATGTCACGATTAAATACAAGGCATGGAACTTGTGTCAAGCCTATCTTATTTAATCACTTGCTTTCCCATTCACTATGCTTAGTTCTATTTAATGTAAATTAGAAACTCCTTTCTAATTTCATTCACTCTGGCCAGAGATTCCTGAACTAACATAAGTGGATCAGTATTGAACATTCTCTTCCTACACTGGAAGGGGCAGATCCTTTATTGATCATACACTATCTTCGTGTACGAATTCCTATACCCAGTAGAGCCCTTATAATTGTTCCTAAAGACTAAGAACTAAACCAAAACATAGTTCAGTGTACACAAGATGACTATGATGACCTCAAGTCTAAGGATACTTGTACAACTATCACTATATGAACAACTGCTGACACGTGAGTGAACTCCATCAGTTGTTCAGCTGTGTGAGTCATGTTCAGTTAACTTATTCTATAATAAACACCTACATACTAGCTATAGTGTCACCACACAAATGTCTATGAGAACAGATATCCTTCATAATGAAGCAAGCATAGTATGTACCGATCTTTGCGGATTATTAATTACCAGTTAGTAATCCTACGACCAGGAACTATTTAAGTTTAGAGTTATCATCTTTTAGGTCTCATTATTATGATCTCATCACAATCCATAAAAGCTTTACTCTAAACTGTGGTATATCTTATTTAAACATTTAAATAGATAGAGCCCGCAATAAAAACAAAACAAGCATTTTATTAATATCAATAAAATCAAAACAGATTACATGAAAGTTATTCCTAAATCCTCATACATGATTGGACTTAGGACATATCTCTTTCAATCTCCCACATGTACTAAAGCCAATCACTCTGGAATCTAATACCCATCTTGTCTTTATGATGATCAAAGTGACTCTGAGAAAGTGGCTTTGTGAATGTGTCTGCTACATTGTTATGTGTGTCAACTCTCTCGACGTTGACATCTCCTCTTTCAACAATCTGAATTACAGCACCATTCAGAGTAAACACGTACCCTGACATGGATTTGCTATCACTTTCTGATTAAAAACTAGAGTCAGTATAACCCTCTATTTTCAACTCAGATTCACCACCAAAACAAGAAAAATGTCATGAGTCATTCGCAAGTACTTAAGGATGTTTTTCACTGCTTTAGACCACCTGGATTGGACTGATATCTGCTCATCACACTAATTGGATAAGCAACATCAGGCCTTGTACACAACATCCCGTACATGATAGATCCTATTGCTGAAGCATAAGGAATCTTACTCATACGCTCTCTTTCCTCAGGTGTCTTAGGAGATATTTTTTTCGGAAAGGGACACTCCATGGCTCATCGGTATGAGACCTCTTTTGGAGTTTTCCATGCTAAACCTTTTAAGCACTTTCTGGATGTATGTACCCTGGGTAAGATCTATCATTCTTCTAGATCTATCTCTATAGATCTTCATACCGAGAATGTAGGATGCTTCTCCCAAGTCCTTCATGGTGAAGTTCTTTGATAGCCATACTTTGACTGATTGTAGCATCAATATATCATTTCCTATAAGAAGTATGTCATCCACATACAATACAAGAAATGTTACCGCGCTCCCACTAACCTTCTTGTAGACACATGGTTCATCTATGTTTTTGATAAAACCAAACTCTTTGACTGTCTCATCAAAACGGATGTTCCATCTACGAGAAGCTTGCCTTAAGCCATATATGGTTCGCAGTAGCTTACACACTAGGTGTTCATTTCCCTTGGAAAGAAAACCCTCTGGCTGTGTCATATACACTTCCTCCTCAAGTTCCCCATTGAGGAAGGCCATTTTCACGTCCATTTGCCAGATCTCATAGTCGTAGTAAGCAGCAATCACAAGCAAAATCTGAATTGATTTTAACAGGGCTACAGGCGAAAAAATTTCATCAAAGTCAATTCCTTGCCTTTGTTTGAATCCTTTTTCCATGAGCCTGGCCTTATAGGTCTCCACCTGGCCATCTGCTCCAATCTTTCTTTTGTATACCCACTTGCACCCAATAGGCTTAACACCTTCAGGCGCCTCAACCAGAGTCCATACTTGGTTGGTATACATAGATTCCATTTCGGATTTCATGGCACTATGCCATTACTCTGAGTCAACACTACTCATAGCCTCATTATAGGTCACAGGGTCGTCATCATCAATGATTGACAACTCATTGTCATTCTCAATGACAAGGCCATAATACCTCTCAGGTTAGCGAGACACTCTCCCTGTCCTACGAATGGGCTGTTCCACAGAAGGTTGTTCAGTCTGAACAGGTGTTTCCACTTGATCCGTAGTAGTTTGTGCTTCTTGAACTTCATCAAGTTCAATTTTTCTCCCACTGTTTCCTTCAAGGATAAACTCCTTTTCCAAGAAGGTAGCATGTCTGGAGACAAACACTCGATGATCGGTGTAAAAGTAATACCCCAAAGTCTCTTTAGGATATCCCACAAAATTACATTTTACGGATCGAGATTCCAGCTTATCTGGGTCAACTTTCTTGACATAAGCTGGACATCCCCAAATCTTAACGTGTTTAAGACTCGGTTTCCTTTCTTTCCATATCTTATATGGTGTTTGAGGAACAGATTTAGAAGGCACCTTATTCAGTAAATATGCCGAGGTTTCCAACGCATAACCCCATAGGAATACTGGAAGATTCGCATAGCTCATCATGGACCGAACCATGTCTAACAAAGTTTGATTTCTCCTTTCAGATACCCCATTTAACTGTGGAGTATATGGGGGAGTCCACTGGGAGACTATACCATTATCTTTGAGATAATCTAGAAACTCTCTATTCAAGTATTCACCACCTCGATCTGATCGAAGAGTTATAATACTGTGTTTGGTTTATTTCTCCACTTCATGTTTATATTCTTTGAACTTTTCAAAGGCTTCAGACTTGTATTTCATCAAATACACATATCCGAATCTAGATCTATCATCTATGAAAGTAATGAAGTATGAAAATCCACCCATGGCTTGCGTAGACATTGGTCCACATACATCTGTGTGTACCAATCCTAGCAAATCTGCAGCCCTCTCTCCATGTCCACTAAATGGAGATTTGGTCATTTTACCCAATAGACAAGAATCGCATGTAGGATATGATTCAAAATCAAAGGGGTCAAGTAACCCTTCCTTATGCAATGTCCGCAGTCTATTTTTACAAATATGACCTAGCCTACAGTGCCATAAATAGGTCAGATTTTCATCATCTCGTTTTCTTTTATTAGTTTGTTCAATCTGAAGTAAATCATGCTCTACGTCACACACATACAGACCATTATTTAAAATACCACGTCCAAAAAGAACATTATCTCTAAGGATAGAACATTCATTATTCTTAATAATAAATGAAAAACCATCCACATCCAACATAGGAATAGAAATAATATTCCTCACAATAGAGGGAACGTAATAACAATTATTCAAAATAATAGTCTTGTCCGTAGGCATATGTAAACTAAATGATCCTACAGATATGGCCGCAACCCTTGCTCCATTGCCCATACGTAGAATCACCTCATCTTTTTCAAGAGTCCTACTTCCCTTTAGTCCTTGCAACGAATTGCAAATATGAGAACCACAGGCGGTATCTAATACCCAAGTAGAAATTTGACCTAGTGACATATTAACTTCGATCATGAACATGCCTGAATCAGAAGCGGTAGTCTCACTACCCTTCTTCTTCAATTCTGCAAGGTAAACCTTGCAGTTCCTCTTCCAGTGCCCCAACTTGTTACAGTGAAAACAAACAGCTAAATTAGGACCAGTCAACTTGTGAGCATCTAGTATGCTCCGGAGTGATAGTGCAGAAGACATGACGAATATACTAAATCTGTAAATAATAAACACATAACAACACTTAGCAAATATTCAATTTCATTTCAAAACACTATATGAATCGGCTCTTTATTCATAAGTGTCTCCCACTAGTTTATCTAATTTTTTTCAACCCCCTAAGTGAAAATTAAGCATTCATAATGCTAGTGGGAATAGGGATACTACATTCCATCACACAACCTCGGCTGTGGCACGAAACATCATGTGATATTCAATAGGCAGATAACTCTTGTCAATTACATCTTATGTTATTCCCTAATATAAGTTTAGCCTCTTGAATAATTGAGTCACGACTGTGGCACGACAAAATCAATATTCTAAGTCAAGTCTAACCCAACATTTCGTACAATTGAATCAGTCTCCAACGGCCCACGGCTGTAGCACGTACCGACCTTTAGATTCTAATTCAATGTACACATCTCTATGTAATAGAAAAGTATTTCTTATTTCGAAATCAAAGCCCTCGGATGTAGCACGAAACGACAATGATTTAAAAATAAGAACCACTTTCTACCATGTTGGAAGGCTTTGACCGACACAAGCCCGTTGTGTCATTGGCCAATTACTACTTGATATTATTTAATTTTAGAGGGATTATATTACGTTTCAATCATAATCATATTATAAAGAGATTCTTCCTTTTAAATTAAATATTTCAAATCAATAATCGATAATCAGATGATTCCCAGATCGGGTGGAGCATTGTCAAGAGGCGTCACTTAATAACCCTTTCTTACAGATAGAAATCTGTTGTTGACAGAATCATCCTTTCTCTCAATATTGAAAATTCATATTCAATTACCTGTTTTATAAACACAATAATCTCATGATCGTATTAATAATATTTATTGTTAAGGCAAGAAACGATTTCTATTCTAGATTTTCTAGAGCACGCCTTATATTGATTTAAGTTCACCTAAATCTATCATCGCATGGTAAACATAGGCATATATCTCATATATAAAATTAAATAAACAAGTAAATGTAAAGTGCAATAAAGTAAATGTGTTTGGTTATGGCCCCATCCTATGTGATCTTTATCAAGCTCATGATAAAGATCAAGGTCAATCTAATATGGTGATGGAAATAAATACAACTACTTATTACATAAGTCTTCTTCTTTGTTTAGACTTCTTGTATGCCTCGTCTTCTTCTTTGTATCACCTCCATTGGATAGCCTTCTTGAGTCTTCAATTACATTACATGATTTAAAGTAAAACTAATCTAATGAACTTACAAGAATAACTCGAGTTACATTCGAGATTTATGATTACAAAGATTGACGACATGCAAGTCATATTTAAAACCAAAACCAAAACCATTACACTAAGGTCGAAAGGCCATAACCATCCACCATGCTCATACAACACATAAAAGCATGTTAAAACACATAATCTGATCTTAACATATCATATTATCCATGATCTAATCATAAAAAGAAAATATGACAAAAATCAGAAAAATCAGAATCAAATCAGAAAAACAAGAATCACTGTTTACGGGCAGTAAACGATGTCAAACGCCTTACAGACGAGTCATTGATAACTTTAGCTATCAGTTTTATTCAGACGCTCGTTTACCTATGCAAAAGTTCTGATAGTCGTAATGATAAAAACACTCACTCTTCTTCCAACCCTTCTGATTGGATTGCTACGAACTTGCTAGATTCAAAAGACATTCACCAAAGTGAGATTAAACCTGAGAGATTTTAAGAGGCCAAGATGTAATTTTGATCTAATGTTATTGCCGTTGTCCCAGATGAAGGGTTTTTAGCACATAAACGCAGCGAAAACGTAAATTTAATCTTAAAAAAAACCGAAACCCTCCGCAGGATCCATGCGAAAAATAATATTTAATTCGTAGTTCAATATGTTTACCTTAAGAAGCTTTACGTTAATGAAAAGATGGAGGTCTTTAATAGCGATCCAAGAACGATGAACGGAGATCCTTAGCAGCTGCTCCTCAAGTGTGAAGCACTCCACTGGTATCCACCAAGAAAACGATGTAATGAAGGAGGAGGAGATGGAGAGAATTAGGGTTTTGTAAATCTTTTTGGTTGAGGCAAAAATAGGGTTTATAATAGTATATTTATAGGCAAAATTTTTAGCTGAAAATTTTCCCATAAAATATTATTATTATTAACCCTTTATTATTCTCACTAATAATTAAAACACCTTTTAATTATTAATCCTTTTTCTAAACTCTTTAGAAATAATTTTCTCATTTGATTTAATTTCCAAAAATTAAATTCTTAATTAATAATATTAAGAACCTTTTCTTAATTTATTTATAATCAATTAAATATCATTTAATCAATTATTAAATTTGCCAATTAATTATTTATTTCATAAATAAATAATTATCAGCCATTATTAATTAATTCCTCCACCATTAAATCATTCTCTTTTATGGTGTGACCCTGTAGGTTCAATATTAAGCCAGTAGTAGAAATAAATAATAATAAAACTATTTTATCATTATTTATATAAATTCTCTAATTCATTAAATATGATTAATTAATTAATCATATTTATTCTACATCGTGAGGGATACTTCTCAGCATATCGCGACTATCCGGATAATATGAATTCACTGCTTAGAATACCAAGAACCTATTCAGTGAGTAGTTACCGTACAATTAATTTCTTCTACCCTGCAATGTCACGATTAAATACAAGGCATGGAACTTGTGTCAAGCCTATCTTATTTAATCACTTGCTTTCCCATTCACTATGCTTAGTTCTATTTAATGTAAATTAGAAACTCCTTTCTAATTTCATTCACTCTGGCCAGAGATTCCTGAACTAACATAAGTGGATCAGTATTGAACATTCTCTTCCTACACTGGAAGGGGTAGATCCTTTATTGATCATACACTATCTTCGTGTACGAATTCCTATACCCAGTAGAGCCCTTATAATTGTTCCTTGAGACTAAGAACTAAACCAAAACATAGTTCAGTGTACACAAGATGACTATGATGACCTCAAGTCTAAGGATACTTGTACAACTATCACTATATGAACAACTGCTGACACGTGAGTGAACTCCATCAGTTGTTCAGCTGTGTGAGTCATGTTCAGTTAACTTATTCTATAATAAACACCTACATACTAGCTATAGTGTCACCACACAAATGTCTATGAGAACAGATATCCTTCATAATGAAGCAAGCATAGTATGTACCGATCTTTGCGGATTATTAATTACCAGTTAGTAATCCTACGACCAGGAACTATTTAAGTTTAGAGTTATCATCTTTTAGGTCTCATTATTATGATCTCATCACAATCCATAAAAGCTTTACTCTAAACTGTGGTATATCTTATTTAAATATTTAAATAGATAGAGCCCGCAATAAAAACAAAACAAGCCTTTTATTATTATCAATGAAATCAAACAGATTACATAAAAGTTATTCCTAAATCCTCATACATGATTGGACTTAGGACATATCTCTTTCACCAGATGCCACCGTTCATGTTGATTTCTTCAAGAAAGGTTGGGTATGCTTTTATTACTATCCCTTTGACATTGGACTTACGTTTCCGTTTTCAAATTCATTGTTGGTGTGCTTAATACCTTGAAAGTTTCCCGTGGACAACTCATGCCCTTTGCATGGAGGGTTCTTGCATGTCTAGATACCATTGAAGAGAAAATTAAATTGGGTATTTATGTCGAAGTCATCAAACACTCTTATAGTTTAAAGAAGTTCAGCAGTTTTCATCTTTGGTTTTCTAACAAGGATACTGATGATCCATTGATTCTCAATAATGATATGGTCAATGACCGAAATTGGAAGAAAGACTATTTTTTTTTGTTGAGAAAGCGACCCTAGGAGATGACATCGACTATTTGTTAGAGCGTTGGAACAACACTGGTAAGATCTTCGCCTCTCGTTGTTTTTGACGTTACTATTTTATTTTCCATTTATTGAATCTGTAATTGCAATTATATGTTGATTTATGCCATGTTGTTCGCTTTTCCTTATTCTTGTCAGTTTGTTTTGAACCATATTATCGTTATCCCCTTGACATGATAGCTATTCCTATTAGCGTATCTTTATGTTAATTTGCTTTCTTCATACTTTTGTACTCCTGTCTTTATTATAGTATAACTCTTCTTTTTTGTATATGTAGACTGTGAGTTTGATTTTGATGATGATAACGTTGGAGCCAAAAATATTTTTGAGAAGATCCGTGCTTTGCAGATCGGGGAAAGGCTATGGCCAAACTGTTTAGGCAAGCCTATTCGTAATGCCAGCCAAGTTAACATTGAGGAATTTGTTTCAGGTCTGAAGAAAACTTACTATCATTACGAGACTACAGTTTCCAAAAGATCTCTGCAAAAGTTTGCTGCAAATAGGACTCGCAGCAAACAACTCTCAGACCCTGTGATACAACCATCCTCCTCTGCCATGAGTTTATCGTCTGAATCACAAGATAGCCCCAAGAGCATTAAGGATGGTGAAATAAGCTCCGGGAGAATCTATGCCAAAGGTATACGTCGAGTAACTTCTCTTTTGGCATATTTCCTTTTTTCTTTTTGTTTGTTACTTGTTATATTGACATGAATCAAACCCTTTTTCCTTATTATAGAGTTTAAGCCTCCAGTAAGTAAGCCCCTGATCGTTTCTAGCAAACACCTTTTTTTTAAAAGAGCCCGTGATGACAAATCCACTGAAACTGATTCTTCTAAATCCCCAATGATGTTGAGTCCCATTAGTAGCCCTCTTTCCAAAAAATTCAGAATTGACCCGTCTGTTACAAATACCAAACCTGAGGTTACTGTTCCCCTAGCTGTCCAGAGTTATGATATGTCTACTGATCCCTCCATTTTTGCTCATCTGCTCGGTGACATGTTACTTCCCCAATCAACGGAGGCCTTGTCAGCTAAAACTGTTGCTTCAATTTTGAATGATGTTGCTGAATATTCCTTTCATGTAAGTAGTGTCTCAATTTGTTTTGTCATTGTGTATTTTTTATTCGTTGTCACTTTTCCTTATATAATATGTTTCTTTGTGTCATAGACATTCCAAAGCATCATGGTGGCTCGGGAGGTTTATGAGCATGAGCTGAAAATGATCAAAGAAGTAGAAGATGAGCATACGAAGTGTACATAGATGATTCGAGTAGCTGAGGAGTTGGCGTTCAACAATTTGAAAGCCATGAAAGACGTTCAGAATGAGTTAGAGGAATTTGCTTCCAAGGTGCAGACGTTAGAGAAAGATATGCGTGACGAGGCAGAGAAGGTCGTGCACCAGCAAATTATGCGAACTCGCGTGGACATGATGCTTGAATATCATCGGGGTGAGTGAAACTCGTGGGATGTTCCCGAGACCATCAAGATTTATAATGAAGCTTTTCCCGATGATGTCTTCCCTATGGATGAGTTTGGCGGTGATAACAATGGTGATGAAGCAAAGTCCCCACGAGACGATGTTGCTGAAGACATGTGACAAGATCCTTGTTCCATAACTTTAATTTAAGCATTTTAAAAATTAATCTCCGTTTAAATTCTGAACTTATTCCTTCATTGTTTTGATGTTACTTCTACAATACTCTCATCCATGTTTCGCTTTTAAGCGGGGGAACTTGGTTTTATATGTTGAATATTTGCCGTAATCTATTATCTTTGAATCGTACTTATTTTATCTTCATACTTGATCATTTTTTGACTGTATCGCTTGTTTGAATTATATTGTGTCGATTGTAGTCATTGTTGTTGTAAGAGATCATATATCTTTGATAATGTTCTGTAAGTACTTGAACGTCATATAATTGTTCATTTATGAAATCTAGCCAAACAATTCTTTAGGAAAGAAAATTGTTGTAACACCCCCAAATCCGGGGTCGGGGATCCGGGTTGTCACGAGTACCATTTCCCTTAATAATACTTAATCTTAATAATCAACCAACTACTGCGTACTGTGACCCCAAAATATACACACACACCACAAGTTATGGTCTAAGAGATGAATATCCAAAAATAACACAAGTCATTTTATTCCATAATTATACGCCATTACACCTCAAAAGGGTTTCCTGAATAAATTTACATATTCCTTGCCATTATTACAATTCATAAATATACATAAGTCTGGCACAACAAAAGTTGAAAGCCTAGCCTATTGGTAGTTCCTACCTCAGCTACAACAGCATCAACGCCTACAGGAAACTGCGGAACATTTCCTAACCGCTCAAGAATTAGGAGCTTGATCCTGTTCATCTTGTCTATCTGTTGTTGTGTGATGAAAGAAGAAAGCAAGGGTGAGCAACAAGCCCACCAAAATAATATGTATAACAATTAACAATATACGAGCATTCTCATAGTACTCATGAAAGTCTTGGTCAAGAAGAAATGAACCAAGTTTGATATCTTAATGCGACGAAGTCGCAAAATATTTAGTATATATATACATATATACTTCTCAAATCTTTGAAATCCTATGACATGTATAATATACACAGAGTTCCAGTTTATAACTGTATAAATATCGTTGCAAGGTGATCTCATATATCTAACCTTGTCCCAACATTTTTCTGAAAATCTTTATCATGCATAAGATAATCATTTACTAGATATAAGTTGAAAAGATGAAGTTACAAGATACTCCAATATACTTATATCTTTTCCGAATACTACTTGAACTACCACCGTTCAAGTTATAATTAGTTTCAAAAGTTCATCACATAGATGAGACTACAAGATAAGACTTGAATAGATCCAATCTTTGAAATATCATTTGAAAGAAATGAAATTACGAGATACTTCATTAAGTCCCGATATATGTATCCATATATATCTCTCATACATTTCCTGAAAACCTCTATCATGTAAAGTATGAACAGAGTTGTAATATCCAATGAATTTGGAAAGAAAAGAATTTTGGCATAAACCCGATATCTTGCTGATCAGGCAAAGATACCCATTAAGTAACCTATTCTACTGTAGATGGATGAATTCCTCGCCGGTCATCACCCTTGCCGCATTAGGATCTCGCGCTAGACCGTTACCCGGCCACTCACGCGTGGATGGACTGTCATCCAGCCTCTTACACCTTCATAGACCGTACCCCGGCCTGTCGCTTATGCCGACTCAATTAGATGGACTTACTTCCCGAACGTTGGGCAAGTAATCAAATTGTTTTCTCAAAACAACAACCTCGTTGCGAATATAAAATACACCACAGAGCCGGATCTCTCGGATTTTTGAGCGAGTATTCAAGTCCCCTTCGAAAGGAAGATCTTAAATTTGAAAATGAGTTTTGGGATCCGCTCTAACTTTTAAAATTATTTTGAAGACTCGAAAATATTTTTAAGAATATTTGGAGTAATGCTGATTTAATAAAATAAATCAGTCCCGATATGTTAGAAATTATCTGAATATTATTATTTAAATAATATTCCCATAAGGATAATCCTTATAAAAATAATTGAAGTAGAAGTTTCAAAACTCATACTTGAATTGAATAATAAATAACCAAAGATATACTTATACGAAAGTCCGATCTTTATTTGATTAATCGAAAATAAGTTTGATTATCGAAACATTATTCTTTAATAAAATAAAGAATATTATTTAATAAAATAAGCGGAGTCATAAGTTCTCGAATAAATATTCAAGATAATATTCATTAAATAAAATAAAGTTATCGAATAAACCTTATTCGATTAATAGTTTTGAAAACTATATCTATATATATAAATAAATAAATAAATATATATATATATATATATATTATACTCGGGAACATCGACTCCCGGTTTAGAAAATGTTCACCTTTGGGTCCCCTATACTAAGGGTATACGCAACTACTGCTTATCTCTAGCATAGGTATTATGCAACTTATAAGCATTTGAATCAACAATTAGATATCAAGATTACGAAACAGGCATGCATATATACCATATCAGCATGCTCCAATATATCGCAAGGTTTGCTAATAACAATCATGCACTTATCACAAGATAATGCATATACATATATACATCACAACAACAGTATAACGGGTAGAAAACTTGCCTGAGCGTTCTGGGGTAGACTTAAGCTTAGAGTAGGTCCGATAATCTATGAACAATAACATAAGTCAAAATTAAACCACGGTCGCTTAAGAAACTAGACTTTAACCGATTAGACCCTAACGTTCGCTTTTACGCTAACGATTCACATAAGTCGCTCGAGTAACCTCGGCTCCACCATTTTTATAAAATTAACCGTTACGAGTTTTAAGGCGACTGTTTCACGAATACTCTACCAACTGTCTAACCCACATTTCATAATTGTTTCGTAATCCAATTAGTCTTTTAAGGGCCTTAAACAAGGTCTCAAAGTAAAGCGAGGGGAAATGGTTCGTCCGCGAAACGCCGTTACTTAAAATGGTCGTTTCTCCTAAACCGTACATCGGATTCAAGTGAACTACATATCAAAACGAAGCTCGTAACATGAGCTATCTAAACTTGGCAATGGTCAGAATCTTACAGTGAGTTCACGGGTCCTGAAGTTAAGAACAAAAACAGTCTAAGGTAAATCGGGCATTACGATGGCTATGTTTACGTGATTACCAAAGTTTAAACTACTCCAATCAATCCACAAATCAACCCACAACCAACCATACAACCAAAATTCATTGAAATCCTACTAAAGCAGTCCATAACCTCATGTTTTATTCAACTTATTCAACCACAACAAGAGCTACTAACTATACTTAAGGTTCATTAACCAATAACCAAGATCTACAACTCAAACTCATTACAAATTCAACCAAACTCTAAATATACATGAATCATGCTTTCATGAACTATAACAAACAAAACCAAACCTAATACTCAAAGTAAAGTTAGGGTTTGGAGGGGTTATACCTTCCTTGGAGTGATTAGAGTAGCTAGGAAGCCTTAAGAAGCCTTGAGATAGCTTAGGAATGATTGGATCTTAAAGGAAATCAAAGAAAATAAAGTTAGTAATCTTGAAAACACTATTCATCATCTTCTTCCTTGATTTATTGGAAGAGATTCATGAAGAAATATAAGCTTAAACTCCTAGGATATGCTTATCTAATCATAAGGGACCTTGGGTAATTACCTTGCAAATTAACAAGGCTAGAATCTTGATTTTTGAAAATTTTCTCTTGAAATGATGAAGAAGCCGATAGTAGATGTTCTTGGGAGAGTATTTTCTTTGTTGAATGTGTTTGTGGTGGAAAATGAAGTGAATGGGATATTTGGATGATTTGTTGGTTGATTAAAGTGAGTGGAGTATGACTAAGCATGACATCATCTTGGTGACTTCATCTTTTGCCACTTGTCATCACTTGGTGGTGGGAGCATCTTCTTATGCTAATCCTTGCTTAATTGCTTGGATATCATCCTTAATCCTTGCACTAATCTCTCTTGCATTACTTGTCGTTTAATTGTTTTACGACTCGTTTATCGTTCGTTCTTGCTAATCGTTTGAGGGATCATATCCGGGATCTTATTTTGTTGTGCAAGACATGCCTGTATCATAACAAGACTAAGTCATACTGACAACCCTAAGATTAGTTGTATTGTAACCTTAATCTGTAATTCATACTTGTAACACTTAATGTCTGTAAAATATAAATGGAGCAGACTGAAGCATTTTTCTCTGAACAGTGTCAAGCCTAAGAATTCTATATGGAAGAAGATCAAGAAGATTATGCCTCAGAAGAATTATGAAGAAGCTTGGAGTTGAATAAATCTGTTTGGTGTAAAAAATTCTAAGTCAAGATCTCTACAAGTCACAGAATTAGTGTTATAGAGAAAACATTTAGATGATTCAGATACTGATGAAGATGAAGAAGTTGGAAACTATGCACTCATGGCCTTGGAGCAAGGAGACTCTTTATTATCTAAATCACAGGTACCAACTCTCACCATAATTGATTTAAATGTGAGTCAATATAAGGAAACTGTTGAAAAGATGAGCACATAAATTTTCCACATTCATACAAGCATGGTTGCTGCAAATGAGGAAGTTAGCAGATTGAAAAAGATCAATGAAAAACTTGAGAGTGAAAAACAAGAGACTGAATTGTTGCTGGTCGAGCTTGATGCTGCTAAACAAGAAATTGTATACTTAAAGAATAAATTAAAGTGTGCAATTGAAATTGAAGCAGTTGAGAGAAAGGCTGGAAAAGAATGAAGTGAAGCTGAAATCCTTCAAAAATGCTTCTGAGTTGATTGGACAATATCATAAAAAGAACAAGCCATGTGCAAACATTGCCATTGGTCTTGATTATGAGGATTTGAACAACAAGAGGAAGTCTGTCAGTGACAAAGGGAAATCAACTCAAACTGAAGATATTCCAATTATTTTGAAGAAAGTTGAATCACCTTTGTTCAAAGCATGTGAGGTGAACTTCAGTGAAGAAGAGTTGATCATCAAACAAGAGATAGCTGATGAGGACAAGCAAAAGAAAAATGATGAGACAACTCAGTCTTCCATCTCTGTTGAAACACCAAACGCCAATCAAGAAACTAAGGAGCCTGTGAAGGAGATTAAAGCTAAACAGGTCAAAAAGAAAAAGAAGAATAGAAATGGAAAGATTGGGATAAACAAAAGCAATAATTTTGATTATGTAGCAGATGCTCCTAGAAAGAAGTGTGAGAATTATGGATCAATGAATCACCTAACTCATCTTTGTAAAAGGACTGTTAGCAATCCACTTGAAGGAGTCTGTAAGTACAATGAAGCTAAGGCAAATGATCCCTATTCATTCTGTGACAAGTTTGATTGCATTCCCTGCAACATGAAAGTGATGAAGAGTTGCCACAAATTGAGAATTGATCTCATAGAATTAAAAGTTGGTTCTATATCTGAAAGGGAAAATGCTCAACAGTCTATGAATTCCATTTTATCTCAAAATTCTCATTCTACTTCTGCAAAATCAGTTAACATGAAGAAAGTACCCAACACAGTTTGGGTAGCTAAACACACTTAATCCTCATTGTGTGCAGGGCAAAGGAAAGAAGGTCATATGGATCATTGATAGTGGATGCTCCAGGCATATGACAGGTGATAAGGCCCTGCTATCACAATTTGGGGAGATGGCTGGCCCTTTGGTAACCTTTGGAGACAACAACAAAGGATTCACAATGGGATATGGCAAGATTGTTTCTGGAAATATTGTCATTGAAGATGTAGCACTAGTTGCTGGATTAGAAGTAAATCTCCTAAGTGTTAGTCAATTTGTAGACAACGGTTTTCAAGTTGTTTTCAACAAAGAAGATTGTGCTTTTATTAGCAAAAAGACTGGTGAAATTGCTCTTAAAGGAGTAAGAAATGGAAGCTTGTTTGTTGCAGACTTAGACTCAACAAATAAGGATGGAATGTGTTGTTTCTACACCAAGGCATCAGAAGAGCAAAGCAAATTATGGCATAAAAAACTATCTCACTTGAATTTCAAAGCAATCAACTGCCTAGTCAAGAAGGAACTTGTGAGAGACATGCCCAATCTGGAATTTGCTCAACTGGAAGTTTGTGAAGCTTGTCCAGAAGGAAAAATGAAAAGATCAAGTCACAAGTCAAAATCTGTGAATTCTATAAGTGCACCTCTGCAACTTTTTCACATGGACTTGGGTTGAGTTCATGTACTCTAAAGATGAAACTCCAAACATTATAATTGAGCACATCAAGAAAATTGAGAAGCAAGCTGAAGGAAAGGTTAGTGTGAAAAGATTGAGAAGTGATAATGGAACATAATTCAGAAACTCAACATTAAGTGAATTCTAAAAAAGCAAAGGCATTGTTCAAGAATTTTTAGCAGCTAGAACACCTCAACAGAATGGAGTAGTTGAGAGGAAAAATAGAACATTGGTTGAAGCTGCTAGAACTTTGCTACAAGATGCTCAGTTGCCAACTAGTTTTTGGGAAGAGGCTGTTAATACTGCATGCTACACTCAAAACAGATATCTCATCAACAAAGCTCATGGCAAATCACCCTACTCAATCATGTCTAACAGGAAGCCTACAGTGAAGCATCTACATGTGTTTGGAAGCAAGTGTTATATTCTAAAAGATAACTCTGAATATGTGGGAAAATTTGACTCTAAAGTTTTTGAAGCAATTTTTCTGGGATATTCATTAAAAAGAATAGCCTATAAAGTTTATGTGATTGATCAAAAGAAAATTATGGAAAGCACAGATGTGACTTTTGATGATGACAAGTGTCCAGGCTTGGAATGCCTTGATGTAAATGATGCTGAAGCCCTTGTATTTGGAAATCTAACCATTGACAGTGATTCTGATGAGGAAAATGAAGTTGTGACACAACAAGTGACAAATGAAGAGATCTATGAACAAAATCATGAAAATGAAAGCTCTCTTCAGACACCTGAATTTGATGGCACAAACTCAGGAGGAGAAGGAGAGAATGAAAATGACAGTCATGGTAATACTGAAGAAAATGATGAAGGCACTAGTCAACAAACACACACCAGAAAGTGGGATAGGAGTCATACAGTAGAAGCTATTATTGGTGATCCCTCAGCTGGTATGAGAACTAGAAGTGCAACTGCTACTGAATGCCTACATGCATGTTTTCTGTCTCAAGTAGAGCCCAAGAAAACTGAAGAAGCCCTATTGGATCCTGACTGGATATGTGCCATGCAGGAGGATCTGGATCAGTTTGAGAGAAATAAAGTTTGGAAATTAGTCCCTGCACCAAAGAACATAAGCATAATTGGAACTAAGTGGGTGTACAGGAACAAAATGGATGAAAATAGAATTGTTGCTAGAAACAAAGCAAGGCTGGTTGCTAAAGGCTATTCCCAAGAAGAGGGAATTGACTATGATGAGACTTTTGCTCATGTTGCAAGACTAGAAGCAATAAGAATTTTTCTGGCATTTGCTGCACACTCAAATTTTAAGGTGTATCAAATGGATGTCAACTGCTACTGAATGCCTACATGCATGAGAATTTGACTAGATAACTACAACTTACAGTCCTTAAAGCTTTACTAACTTTAACTTCTGATAACAACTTCAGTCTGTATACACATCAGAATTTGAGCAGTTGTAGATCTTGACTTGGCTTCACTTTCTGATCTCTTCAATATCAGGAGTTGTTCTGAGATAGTTCTTTAACAAACATCTCTCAGCATATCTGAGTTCATCAATCATCCTCCTTTTAGCATCTTTAAGCTCTACAGTATCTTCACCAGTTTGGAAGATAACATATCTGAGATCATTAATTTTTACTTTTCTCAACTCCTGATCTAGTCTGATGACATAGGCTTTGTCAGACTCTAGATTGAATTCAAGTCTCTTAATACCAAGATATGTTCTGATCTTTGCAGTATGAGGCTTCATATCAACAATATCACCCTTGTGATCTCTGTACTTAGGACAGTATATGCTGTCAGACTTCACATAATAAAGCTTCTTCTGTCTCTGAATTTGAGTCTTCAAATAATTTGCAGCACTTTCTGTTAATCTTTCCTTCACTTGAAGTAAGAATAAAACATGTTCTAGTTCCTCAAAATACTTCAGTGGTATAGCATTTTCCCTTATATGGTAAACCCTTCCATCTGTCATGAAATATAATAAGATGTGTTCTTTCAAGAAGGTATGGTAAACCATCTGTACAGATTCAAGCTGATTCAATCTTTCAGGACTTGCTCCAACACCTGGTTCACTTAAGGAAGTTGGATCATTGGTTGTGTTTTGCACTCTTCTTTCATCAGCACTACCCAATCCAGATTTATCTCTTGCTTCCTTTCCAGTAACCACTCTTGCTTCAAAACCACTTGCTGCAGTCTTCAAAGGTTGAGTCTGTTTGGCTTTAGTGAATTCTGGTAGGAGTAACTTTGAGAAGAGGTTTCCTTTGACTTATCTTCTGATATCAAGCCAACTTGAGCTATGTCAGAGGTTGCTTGCTTCACAGTTATATCAGAACTAACTATATCTTGACTCTGAACAACTTGAGCCATGTCAGAGGTTGTCTTAGAAATCTTCCTTGAAGTCAGAGTAAGATTAGCATCTTCATAAAAAATTTCTTCATCCATAGGAGGCACATAAACCTTTACAGGTTCACCAACTTTTTCTTTGCCCTTGAACCTTGGATCTATCTATAATTGTGATTTAGCCTTAGTTGCCTCAGGATTTACCCTTTCTTTTATCACAATGCCTTTGGTCTTTGGAAGTTTCTTTTTAACAACAGAAGCTTCAGATTTGGAGTTGACTTTTTCTAACTTAAGTCTAGCTTCCTCTTCCTTTAGACTTTCAAAGTCCATTCCTAGATTTTCTTTTAGAAATAACTGTCTTGAAATTTCTTCATCAAGTTCCAAAAGTTCATCATAACTTATCTTTTTACCAGTATCAGAAGTTATTCTTCTCCCAGTATCAGAACTTGTTCTATGACTTGTAGTTCCATTTCTACATGATGAGAGACCTCCACCTTGACCATGACCTCCACCCATTCCAGAGTTTCCCGGGTCATTATCGTCATCCTTTTTCTTCAGTGTCTTAACATGTTTGCATTTGGACTTAATTACTTTCTCCCCCTTTTTGACATCAGCAGGTAAAAGAAGAGAGACAAGAAATTCCACTGAGGATTGGATCTCATTGAGTTGATTTTGCTGAGAAGCTTGATTTTTCAAAATTTCATCAATCTGAGACTGTTGCTTCTCTTGGATTTTCTCAATGGTGGTAATTTTATCAAAGGTAGGTTGGAAAAACCTTTTCTTGTCCAACTTGACAACTGTATCTTGCTGATTTAAGGATTCTTGAATCTTGTCCACCTTGGCCTGAGTTATAGATTGTTGACCTTGAAGGTGCCTTGTACTAAGTGCAGTAACTCTTAACTGTGTTTTGAAATCATCATTAACTAGCATCTCATCAGCTTTTGCCAAGTGATCAGCAAGAATCTTTTCAGAAGGAACAAAGGTAACTGTGTTCCACTCCTTAGTCCACTCCCGTCCTCTAGGAGTTTCACTCCAAGGTACTAGTGCTTCCCCTGTAACAAACTTTTTAATTATCTCAGCTTTTGAAGGAGCTTGTAGAGGTGCATGTCCAGAAGGACCAGCTGCATCAGCATCTATTTTTGTAGCAACATTACCAGTATCATTAACATTTGCAGCATCAGAACTTATAGAGCCAACATCTTCAGCATCCTCTGATAAAAGAACAGTATGAGAGGCTATGGAGGCTTCAACATCATCCTCTAAGTGCTGATCTCTAACTATGTTCTGATCAACAACCATATTCTGATGCTCACCTAAAATATGATCTTCAATATCTAGATGCAGAGAAGATGTTGTAGGCAATTCTGGATTAAAATCAGCATCAGGAATTGGTGTTGTTAGTGGAGTGACTTGAGTTGGTGGAGCTTCTAGATACAAAACCTCAGGCATAATCAGGTTATGATAATCAAGCTCAGCACTTGTGCCTGGGTCTTCAGTAGGTACTGGTTCAGTTACAGGAGACACAGGTGGTGTAGATACTTTATCTTGAGCAGTTTCCTGAATGGGTGACAATGGAGGTGTAGATGCAGTAGCTACAACAAATTCTGGCTCTTTTGAGATCAGAGATTCCTGATCTCCTTCCTTAGCTGCTGCTTCCTCATCCTCTGAAACTGGCTTAGCCCTGTCCCTGTGAGCTCTCTATTTCTTGTATCTCTTTGAAGGTGGAGATACCTTGGGAGCTTCATCAGAATACATCCTTCTAAGCCTTTTGAGAAGCTTAGAACCTCCAATTCCAGTATCCTTCTGAGAAGAGACCTTCTCAGCTTCTTTAACAACAGGTCCTGACACAGGAACCTGTTCCTCAGTATCTGATTCATCTCGCAGAATGAATCTCCTTCTCTTCTGTTGTGTCTGAGGTACTTTCTTAGTCCTCTTAGGTTTGGAAGATGAAGGTTGCACTATAAGATCTGAAGGTTGAGGTTGAGAAGTTTGAGGTGGTTGAGTAGAGGTGGTAGGTGCTGATGGATGAGGTTCAGATGGTTGGACATCAGGATATAGTGCAGTGTATTTAACGGGATCATAGGTTATTAAGTCTTTTTTGACAGATAAAGGAATTAAGAGGGGTCTTAACACAACCTTCTTATTATCATTAGATAATAAGTCAGTAAAAGCTCTTTTAGCTATTCTGAATGATGAAATTAATTCACCAGCATTTTGGGGCTTATTATCACAACAGAAACTATAGATAAGCTGATAGAATCTAGCAAAATAAACAGTAGATCTATCTTCATTCATTATGTCCCCAATAAAACCTAAGACAACACTTGCATAGTCAAAATCAGTTTGATTTATGAGAGCATACCCGATTTGTTGGCTGGATATGGGAATTGCATCAAAATTGGAACATTTGTTTGTAAAAGCCTTGGTTATGTAATCAAAGAAGAAACTCCATTCCCTCCTTATGAAAGATCTCTTCAACTGGCCCAGCTTTGCCAATGTCCTCTCATATCCCAGACTGGCCATCATGTTTTGAAGAACTGGATCTTCAACAGTAGAATAAACACAGTTCTCAGGTAGCTGCAGTGCTTGTCGAACCGTAGACAAAGTCACAACATACTCATCCTCCCCTGATGAAAACATAATACTCGGGGACCCTTGAGAACCACCATCATCATATACACCGTTTCTCCAGAACTCCAGTACTTGAGTACCAGAAACTGCTTCAGGTTCGATCAAAGCATACCCAATATCAGAACTAGCAAGAAAGTCCTGAATGAAGTGAAGTTCAGATGGGGCTTCTGACTTGCTGAGAATGGCAGAGAAGTTATTAGGAACAAACTTAGCTCCATCAAAAATTATGTCCTTGGGTGCCATTAGAAATACGTGAGAAAGAAAATTGCCTGTAAGGTGTTTGATAAAATGTCTGGATGAAAAATCGTCAGTAGATGAGAGAGAGTAAAAGTAAAAAGAGAGAGATAAAATATGAAAGTAAATAAAATATTTTACAATCTTTTCTCTCTTTTACTTATACACGGTAGAAAAAGTAACCGTTGAGACACCTGTCAGACATGCAACATTAAAAGATAATTAATGGGCACGGGTATTCAGTAATCATTACTTATCACATGCAGTTTTTCAAGGAGAAAAACCGTCCCAATAACCAAGTAATACCATTAATCAAGGACGTTCAGTTTTATTTTAAATTTTAAAACTGTCCCCACTTAATAAATTATTATTACTGCTTTATCAATATTCTGTAAAAATATAACCAGGGAGATAATGATAAAAAATAAACCAAGTAACCAAATACTGCCACGTCAGAATCAGAACTTGATTTGTATCAGAGCGAAAAAGGTCATCAGGATATGGTTAGTATCAGGATTTAAAATGTTATCAGAATATGAAACGACTCAGAGACAAAATCTTGAACAAAAGATAAAATTTCATTAATATATTAAGCAAATACATTTCATGAAACTTAAATTACATGCTTAAAATTACAAGATTATCCTAAGCTACGAATCCTAACATCAACAACTTTAGTCCTAAGCTAAGATGCCAGACAAAGCTGACGGTGAAGAGAAACAGATAGATAACAATTATTTCTTCTTCCTACTCTCAACAAAGAGAATAGCAAGACGAATGATTTGCTCCTGCTGTCGGAGAGCTTCTCTCCTTTCCTCTTTCAGACGCTCAAGATGGCGATGATAGTCCATGTAGAAGAATAAGAGGTCTATAAGAACCTCTTGGGGAACAGAGTCCCAGATTTCATCAGGAATGGCAGTGACATGCCACTCCTGCTGCCATTCAGTACACCTCAACTCGATTGTGAAAGTGTCATAGTTCAGAACTAAGTTGAAACGAACCATGTTTTTGATGAATAAAAAAAATGAGTTTGAGAGAAAATGAGAGATGTGTTGGCTGGAATGAGGTGTTGGTTTATATAACCAATAGAATACCAAGAGACGCAAGGAAAATTGAATGGTTACAGGTAGAAATAATTCTACCCCGTCTCCCTAGACTGATGAGTAATTATGACAGCCATTGGAGGCTTAAACAGGAGTTAATGAGCACACTGAACCAGTAAATAAATTACCATCCATTTACGAGTACCACTAACCCAAATTATGTTGACTGTTAATATCTCACCCAAATATATTTTGATTTAAAATAAGACTGTTTCAGATTTTAACCACAAATAAGTCAAGTAAAGAATCAGAATTTAATAACAGAACTTAGACTTATATCATAACTTAACAGTCATCAGAACATGATTCCTTAACTCGAAAAGTGAATGCCTATTTCTGTAATTCTTCACACAAATTCTAATTTCGTTTCTTCAGAACTTAATCATCAGAACTTCCATCATTACTTGTCCTCAGAATTTATACAACTGACACTTAAACGTTCATCTAAAACAACATTTATCACCACAGTAATTTTCATCATTCATATGGAGTGTATGTGTGTGCAGTAAGCTAAATATCAGATAAAGATTAAGTCTGATTTACTTCAGTACATCTTAGAAATAAGGCATAACTATGAACTTTGCTCAAAATCTATCATGATTCTGAAGTCTACTTTAGAATGAGTTCATGCATGAATCCACCTCAACTGTTTTGTGCTCATTTTATGCATCTTTTGAAATTCCATTTTACAGTGGCTTCTCAGTGTAAGTGAGTCACAACTGCTTATCAAAATTTATGCCATTATCAGAGTATATCTCCAGTAATCATAGCGTGTGAAAAGTCACCAAGAAAATATTTATTGTGCTTTTCTGATGCATATTACTTAATACCAGCAATGCACTTGGGTCGTCCCTTCCACATTTTTACTCTAGATCTCAATAGAGTACCTAATTTTTATTCCCTTTTTTTTCTCTTTTGATAAGTGAGGTTTATCAGCACTTAGTACATCCATCAATTTTACTAACATCAAAACTTAACAGATAAGAAGCATTATTCCAGTTTGTGACTTAGTAATAAGATACACAAAGTAAACTTCAACTAAGCTCAATATCAGAATTTGCTTATGTTAAAAGATTTCCACATAAACAATTACTTCAAACATGAGATCTTTAGTATATTAAAGACTACTAGGTCAGCATCTAGATTAGTTATCCTCATTAGATTGAATAGTCACAGAAACATTCATATCACTATCAGAGTTTAGAAATTCACATCAGACAACAATCAGTACTTAAGCAATTTTCAATTAAACACAGAATAAACAAAGATAGTAATATCTGTAAATACTGATCATAAAATCTGATGAAACAGAACATAAACTAAGCAGACTTAGAGAAAGAACCTGAAACCATTCCAAGTTCATTTACCAATCTTGTAAAAGTAGCTTCACACAGTGGTTTTGTGAATATATCTGCTAGTTGTTGATCTGTTGGAACAAAGTGCAATTCCACTGACCTTCATCCATATGTTCCCTTATGAAGTGGTACCTAATTCTGATGTGTTTTGTCATTGAGTGTTGAACTGGATTACCTGTCATAGCAATAACACTTTGATTATCACAGTAAATAGGGATTTTAAAATATGTCAACCCATAATCCAATAACTGATTCTTCATCCAATGAATCTGTGCACAACAGCTTCCTGCAGCAATGTACTCTGCTTCTGCAGTTGATGTGGAAATTGACTTTTGTTTCTTGCTAAACCAAGAAACCAATCTGCCTCCAAGAAATTGGCAGCTTCCACTTGTGCTTTTCCTGTCAATTTTGCATCCTGCAAAATCTGTATCTGAGTAACCTATTAGTTTAATGTCTGATTCTCTAGGATACCACAATCCCAGATCAGCTGTTCCCTTAAGATACTTGAAAATTCTTTTCACAGCTGTTAAGTGAGGTTCTCTTGGATCTGCTTAAAATCTTGCACAAAGAAAGGTAGCATACATGATATCAGGTCTACTAGCAGTTAGATAGAGTAGTGAGCCAATCATACCTCTGTAATCAGTAATATCTATTGATATACCAGTATCCTTATCCAATTTTATTGCAGTGGCCATGGGAGTGGATGCACTTGAACAATCTTGCATTCCAAATTTTTTCAGCAAATTTCTGGTGTACTTGGATTGACAAATGAAAGTGCCTTATTCATTCTTCTTGACTTAAAGGCCCATAAAATAGCTACGTTTCCCCATCATACTCATTTGATATCTTGACTGCATCAGTTTGGCAAACTTTTTGCAAAGTCTGTCATTTGTAGAACCAAAAATGATATCATCAACATATATCTGCACCAAATGTAAGTCCTTTCCATGGTTGAGATAGAATAAGGTTTTGTCAATAGTTCCTCTATTAAATCCACTTTCTAGAAGAAACTGAGCTAAAGTCTCATACCATGCTCTTGGAGCTTGCTTAAGGCCATAAAGTGCTTTATCAAGCCTGTATACATGATTTGAAAATTTGGAATCTACAAAGCCTGGAGGTTGTTCAACATATACTTCCTCTTCCAATTCTCCATTGAGAAAAGCACTTTTCACATCCATTTGAAAGACTGCAAACTTTTTGTGAGCAGCATAAGCCAAAACTATCCTTATGGCTTCCAATCTAGCAACTGGTGCAAATGTTTCATCATATTCAATTCCCTCATGTTGAGAATATCCTTTTGTAACCAGCCTTGCTTTATTCCTTTTAATTATGCCATCACTATCAGTTTTATTTTTGAACACCCACTTTGTACCAACAACAAATCTGTTCTTTGGTCTTGGCACTAGGGTCCAAACTTTGTTTCTTTCAAATTCATTTAACTCTTCCTGCATTGCTTGCACCCAATCAGCATCTTGAAGAGCTTCTTCCACTTTCTTTGGTTCAGTCTGAGAAAGAAAAGAATTATAGAGACATTCATTTGAAGTAACTGTTCTAGTTCTGACACCTGCATCAGGATTTCCAATTATTAAATCAGGTGTATGTGATTTAGTCCACTTCCTTGCAGATGGAAGGTTTTTTCTAGAACTGGATGCTCCCCCATGATCCATGCTATCTTCATCAACATTTTCTGATGCTCCCCCTGAAATTATGCTCTCTGAGTTGGATCCTTCAGAAATTGAGTTTCCAAAATTATCAGAACTTGGCTCATCAGAACTTGATGAATCAGAACTTGAAGAGCCAGTTGTAGGTTCTGATGCTTCTTGAGATGTGATTCTATCTTCAGTATGCTCCCCTGCACAGGCGCATCTTCCTTTGGCGTAGTCACCACAGTTTCAATAACATCAGGGTTTAATCCATCAGAGTTTGCTGTATCAAGATTTAGACTGTCAAGGATTTTCAGTATCAGAATTTAAGTCTTCATTTTCAAATCTCAGCTGATCATGATCATTGAAATCTTCAAGTCCAGTAATCTTCTTATCATCAAAGGAGACATTGATAGATTCCATGACAACCCTTGTTCTTAAATTGTAGACTCTGAAGGCTTTTGTGGAAAGTGGATATCCAACAAAAATTCCTTCATCAGCTTTTAAATCAAATTTGGATAGCTGTTCAGGATGAGTCTTAAGAACAAAACACTTGCATCCAAATACATGAAAATACTTCAGATTTGGCTTCTTTTTCTTCACCATCTCATATGGTGTCTTTCCATGCTTGTTAATGAGTGTAGCATTCTGAGTAAAACAAGCAGTCTGCACAGCTTCAGCCCAAAAATAGGTTGGTAGCTTTGCTTCATCAAGCATTGTTCGTGCAGCTTCAATAAGAGTTCTATTCTTTCTTTCAACAACTCCATTTTGCTGTGGAGTTCCAGGAGCAGAAAATTCCTGCTTGATTCCATGGTCTTTGCAGAACTCTTCCATGATCAAATTCTTGAACTCAGTGCCATTATCACTTCTTATGATCTTCACTGAATCTTTGACCAATTTATCCAGTTGCTTGACATGATCAATCAAGATAGATGCAGTTTCACTTTTTGTGTGCAAGAAATAAACCCATGTGTATCTGGTGAACTCATCCACTATGACCATAGCATATTTCTTCTTTGCAATAGACATGACATTCATTGGACCAAATAGATCAACATGTAGTAGGTGATAAGGCTCAAGAATTGATGACTCGGTCTTGCTCTTGACTAGTTCATTTATATTGTTGAAATTTAAATGAGAGAGTTTTTTGTGCCAATTCCAGCTTTCTTCAATTGATGCTATACTTAACAGACATATTGCAGAACCATCAGTACTTGTTGAAAGCTTGGCTTCATAAATGTTACCATGCCTGTATCCTTTCAGAACAACTTTGCCTGTAGATTTGCTTACAACTTCACAGTATTCTTCAAAGAAATCCACATGATAACCTCTGTCACAGATTTGACTAACACTCCGTAGATTGTGTTTAAGTCCTGAGACCAGAGCTACTTCTTTAATGATGAGATTCCCAAGATTGATATTGCCATATCCTAGTGTTTTTCCAATGTTGCCATCTCCATAAGAAACACTTGGGCCAGCTTTCTCCACAAAGTCTGATAGCAGGGCTTTATTTCCAGTCAAATGTCCTGAGCATCCACTGTCCAGAACTAGGATGTTTTTCCTGTTGTCCTGCAATCACAAAGACCACTAATGATTAGTTTTAAGGACCCAGACTAGCTTGGATCCATTGGCCTTATTAAGTTTGTTAACATTTGCAGCGGATTTAGTATCAGAGTTTATGTTAACATTTTTCTTATCAGCATTTACACTATCAGACTTTGTATCAGAACTTACACTAGAAGGAACAATGCTAACTTTCTTTAAAGAAGGTTTTATTTGATAATAATCATAATACAAACTATGATATTCCTTACAAGTATAAATGGAATGCCATAAACTACCACAATGAAAACAAGGATTTTGTGGCCTATATCTAACAGACTGACTCTTAACTCCTGACTTTGAAGGTAATGAGTTTATATTCTTATTCTTCCTGCAAAAAGAAGCCAGATGGTTAGAACTTCCACAGTTATGACATGTTTTTCTAGGAGCATGAGGAACAGGCTTATAATCATTGCTTTTATTCACACCTTCCTTTCCATTCCTATTTTTCCTAGGTGACTTTACCTTGTTTACATTTTTAACATCTTTCATCTTATGCTTAAGCTGCTTCTTTGTCATTAAGCCTACGTTAACTTCAGTTGGCTTTTCCTGTTTTAGTTTGTCAGAAGTTAATTCCTCTTTAACTTCTGATTTCTCAGTATCAGACTTTACAGCTACAAACTTAACAGGTTTTACCTTTGGCTTTTGTTTAACAACTATAGGCTTAATTTCTACAGTTCTTTTATCATTCTTATAATCTCCATAACCTAAGCCCTCTTTCCAGTTTCCACTACTTAACAAATTCTGAGTTGTTCTGCCAGAGTTAGTCCAAGTCCTGATAATCTCTCTTTCCTTTTCTAACTCAGTTTCTAGAGATTCATTCATTTTAAGTACTTCATCCCTAACATAGAGATCATCATCTCTATCTTTCTGAGTTTGATGGAACATGACTAACTATTTTCTAAATAATCATTCCTCTTTTTACAAGCAAGATTTTCAGAAGTTAATCTTTCACATGTTAAAGTTTGATCTCTATAACTAATGAACATGGTTTTAAGATATCTTCTCAACTCATTAATATCATCAGTATGAAAGGCACAAGTAGTTTGAGGTACCTTTAACTCAGCAGCTTCTAGACTGCTATCAACATTTGCCATCAAGGCATAGTTCTCCTCACTTTCATAATCTGAAGTGTCTGTCTAGCTTTTTTTCTTTGTGACAAAAGCCTTGCCTTTGTCACTCTTCACTTTCTTACAATCAGGAGATATGTGGCATTTCTCACCACAGTTGTAGCATTTGACATTTGTGTAATCTCCTCTGTCAGACTTTCCTCATTTGCCTTCTAATTTTCTGAAATTCTTCTTATCAGAACTTGCACCTTTCGTGGAAAACTTCTTTACCTTCCTGAATTTTCTGTATGCAATCCTTGTGATTCCTTTCACCATAAGAGTACACAGCTTCATCATCTCTTCATCAGCATCCATCTCAGGCAAACTTTCAGTTTCCGAGTCATCATCACTATCAGAACTTGATGACTCAATATCAGACTTTGTGATGAGCGCTTTTCCCTTGCCTTTCCTTGAGGTAGCTGCTTTGGGGCATTCTTCCTCAGCCTTAAGAGCAGCTGTCCTTGACTTTCTTCCTTTCCTCTTGCTTCTTTGTTCTATCTCATGTTCATGAGTCTTGAGCATCCCATAAATTTCATCAAGAGTTATTTCTTCAAGATTATAGTTGTCTCTTATAATTGTGGCCTTCAAATCCCAACTTTTAGGAAGAGCTAACAGGAATTCAAGGTTTGAATCTTCAAGATCATACTCCTTTTCAACTAGTGACAAATCATTCAAGAGTTTGACAAATCTGTCATATAAATCAGTCACTGACTCATTAGGCTTTGAGTCAAAGTGCTCATACTCATGAGTGAGTATAGTCTTCCTGTTCTTCTTAATCGAATCAGTTCCCTGGCATCTTGTCTCCAAGGCATCCCATATCTCCTTAGCAGTCTTGCAGTTAATTAGACTGTTTGACATTACATTATCAATGGCACTATGCACCAAGTATCGTACCTTAGCATCCTTAGCAATTGATGCGATATCTTCAGCAGTGTAGTCACTCTTCTCCTTTGGTACAGACTTTGCTGCTTCACCTGCAACTGCAACTGCGAGTTTGGTTGGCTTGTGAGGTCCTTCATTGATTCTGTAAAGATATTCTGGATCTGTAGCTTCCAGAAACATAGTCATCCTCACCTTCCATACGGGATATTCAGATGGTTTCAGTATGGGAACTCTAATAGCCTCATATCGACTATGGATTTGAGTCTTTGGAGGTTCTTCAGTTTTGGTGGGCTTGGTTGGAATTTCTGCTTCATACATGATTGTTTTTGGATCTTAAACTGTTTGTGTGTTAATAGATAGACTCTGATACCACTTGTTAGGTCATACACACCGTAGAAGGGGGGTTGAATACAGTGTATAGCACAATCAAATCGAATTCAAAGAACACAAGTAACAAAAAACAAACTTTATTAAACTCTGTTACAATGTGGAACTGTCCTCTCTTAGTGATGGGCAAAATAATACGAGAGCTGCTAGGGTTATAATGAATATTATTCTTGATAATGATAACATATATAGTGTAAACCCTATGTCTGTGTTTATATACTACACAGTTATAAGATAATCGCTAATTGATATGGAATATAATTCTGCTTCTTAATATATATCAATCAGATATCTTTTCTTCCAAGTATTCTATTCTTCATAGAATTCCTTCTTCATGCATATCTCTTCTTGCATTTGTCTTGATCTTCTTTCCTTCAATCAACCGCCTTCCTTATCTGAAAGTTTCCTTAAGTCCTGATATTATCTCCTGATAAATATCTCCTGAACCTTAAGTTCTGATAACTTAAGTTCTGACTTTAGTATAAGTGCCGATTTCCAGTTAAGTACTGATTTGTCCTATTTAGGTAAGATCTGAAAACTAAACACAAATCATATTAGACATGAAATTATCAAATATATCTAACATTAACTTCCCAATACGACTTAATATATCCAAGGGTTCAACAATTCGTGGGCTTAGCTTTTCTTTCTTTCCGAACCTCATCCATCCTTTCCAAGGGAATACCTATAACAATACTAGGTCCCCTACTTCCTATTCTTTGTCCTTCCTCGTCAAATCAACATACTTCTTATGTCCATCTTGGGCTACTACCAGCCGTCCTTTGATTAGATCTATTATATCCTTGGTCCTTTGGACTACTGCTGGTCCGAGCATCTTGCGCTCTACAACTTCATCCTAACATAAGGGAGATCGACATTGTCTTCCCTCAAGGATCTCATAAGGTGACATCTCGATGATGACATATGATCTATTATCGTAAGAAAACTCAATCCGCGATAAATGATCATTCCAAATTCTTTCAAGTCTATTGCACAGACTCTCATCATAGCTTCTAGCACTATAGCTTTTGCTTCTTAATACTCCTTCTTTTCTTGTTCGTAAGCGTTACTATCTTCCGTACCAAATTTTATACTGATTACACTTTTGCTCGTTAGCGTTCCATAACCTTTTAATAATCGCGTCAACCTTAGTATCAAGAACGCGTTAGAATCGGAATACCACCGCACTGGTACCACTTCATCTCTAGCTGCCTCCATTTTCGAAAGCTTGGTCCTTCATATAGAAGTAAAAGAATTTATTGAGAGATCACTATGATCATGAACACTTGTTACATCGCATAGTTAGTACAGAAGGTGGCCAGCCTTTAGTACTTGACAAACAATTAAACAATAGATGGTATCCTACTAGGCTTTTATCACACAAATTGATAGTCATTCGGCAATACCTCCCCTTCTGGAAGGGTTGTTCTTCTCAGCTTATATGAAATGAAAAGGAGAGAAAATAACGAATTGAAGAGAATCGTATATATAAAAAATATACTGCCACAAAATATCTGGCTTGGAATCTACCTCTGAACTATATAGGTTTGTCATAGGAGAACAAAACATATACGTATATATATGAACATCAAGTATTATAGCATCGTATTTCACATGCCTAAATATTTTTGCTATTCTATCCATCATTCTATGGACCCATGCTCTTGCTCTAGCTTATACACAATCACCCTTGAAACTCCCTCGACAACGAAAATCGAATCTGGGATTTCATTCTAGACCTCATCATTACTAGAATCCATTTCTATACCACAACCTTCTTCGTATGGGTAATATTTCTCTTTATTGATAAGAAGGAATAAATATATCATAGGTAAATGTTCAGCTTAGTCGGTCTATCATTAATAACTTATACATCACCGCTACCCGATTAGTTGTACTCAATCTGAACGCTCATTACATTACAACTCTCACAGTTGTCATCGTCTAAATATTCATAAAATCGTTGATGCATTACAATAGTCCACCACGGACCTACGGTAGTCATTTGTTTTCCTCGGAATCTTAATATCTAATCATACGGAGTCCATATCTGCCGTATAAAAATCTTTTAAGGAGTTAACATAATCACCATTCATGATTCATGAAGAACACTCCAGATCCTGACGTACATTCATGACATGAAGCAGATAAAATTGCAAAAGAGTTTCAATCAAAGCAACGATTGTAGGTTAATACCATTCTTAATCATATGCCTTCAATAGAAGACTTAACTTAAAGGTTTATTAAGTCCTTTTTGAAACATGGTCCTGGCTTATTCTCAAGATGGTACCTTCTAATATAGGTAGCCCGCTCACAATGATAACATGAATTAAATCTTTACCAGACTGCTATTATGGTTGAGTATAGCACAATCATCAGAAGGAATGTCAATCTTTCACACCATAATACCACCTTCACGGCTTTAACCATTATTACTGTATTCCTCTGGCACGCGCGCCTATAATTTCTCTTTTACAGTTAGAGTGTCGGCCACCTCATTGGCCTTTCCTGATAGTAATAGTTCCTTATAATCAATATCTTTTGAACGATCTCCAACTAAATTTTCTACCTCAGTTCCAATGACTGCTTGTGTGAAAATGCTCTTCCTTAAGCTTTGGTGAAAAAAAATCACCATTTTTCCATAAATTATTGCCTCGGTCTTTAGATGTGAACATTGCCACGACTGACTCTCGATCATCTTTAGGACGTCTCTTATCTTGGGTCCTTCTTGTTTTCACCAATCTCGACCCTCATTAGATCGATCTATACTTTCTTATGGTTCAACACGTGCCCAACCTGGCAGTATTATAATTACGTCATATTTCCTTTATAAAAATTTCTATGTTTGAGAACTTTAGATACTACCTTTTTCCTTGTAAAACCTCCAAGGTTATCCTTAAATCCTTCATTCCGTACTACCCAAACTCATAATGTCCCTATTAAGGGTGAAATGCCAACCTTTATTCATTCCCCTAGGGTTCATCTTATGTTATCGGGGTTTTATCTTTAATTCCATCTTTAAAAGATACTTACACTCTTCCATGGATAAATCAAGTCATATATCCTTGATAGATTATCTTATTCAATTATTCTCACCTCGATAGTCTATGCCTAATTTCATAATAATATCCTTATCCAAAATGAGGTCAATCCATATGGCCTCCAAAAGATAACAATGGTTATCCACTTTTCTTGCCCGATTTGGTAATGATAACAGGGATGTTCTGGAAGATATTGGTCGTGTTCAACGTGAACTTCTTTTTACTAAATCCTCATTTACTTCTGTTATTTATCTCAACAGCCACCTCAATGTTGGGACATCTTTTATACCTGGCGTCTCCTTTTCTAGGTATTAAGTCACATGTCTTACATACACTTCACATTCTTGAAGGTCACTTCCTTCATCCAATTTCCTAATTTCTTGCTTTCATGTCTCCTCAGTCCATCCGTGTTTCCTTATTAATCCATCGATCTACCTCAAAGTTTCATCGAATACTCTCAACTTCAAAGGGATTAACTATACGTATCGCTTACGCCTTCAAACCTTGAATTTATCTCATGATCAGTGTAACACCCCCAAATCCGGGGTCAGGATTGGGTGTCACTACATAACTTTAAATAATAATAAAAGCCTGTATATTAAAATAATATACAGATAACCCCTCATATTCAGGATCGCTTACATGTTATATTATGAAACAAGAATCTAACCTTCTAAAATTTACATTGTCTAAATACAATTTCATTACCTCACTACTAATTTCTTTGTATTGATCACTCCAACATCTTCACATTTCTTTAGCTGGAATCTCACCACTTTTGCTGTCTACTAAAAGCTATTCACCTTGCCCTCATTTGATACTGAAAGAAATTAGAGTTCACAAAGCAAGAGTGAGCCAAAAATGCCCAGCAAGTATCATAAATGGTTTCCAATCAGATCAGAAAATTCCAGGAAATGATTATTGAACGATATTAAAAACGTCTTTACATATTTAAATAGTTGAGCGAACAAAACATTGGTCCTCGTTGGCCTTTAATCATAAATCACATTTTTTGTAAAAGGGAACAGTGATAGTTTCAATATTTCGTCCTTTTGAAATTTGCAAGTATGAACTATTCGGAAAGGAATGCCGTTAATGGCGATCAATAATAAATTAGACTGGACACTAGGAACTAACGTATGCACTATAACCTGCTGATCAGTCAGGAAATAGTGCGGATCTATACCTAACTGCATAGACCCGACAAACATAGGGTACCCAGGCAACTATGGCCTAAGGGTCCGGTTCATCTCCGGCCCATAAGATCCAACTCACCACTGGTTCTCATAATAACCGTCCAGCCCGTAGAGCATTTTGATATCAAATCATTTTGATTTCAGAACATCCCAAATTAGGGTTCGCAAATAACCCAAACGAATGGGTATTTGCTCAAGAGAGCAATCGAATTATAGGAATAATAATGAAAAGAACTGGCATAATAAGAGTAATTGCAGCGAAATATAAAACAGTTATCTATTCTGAACTTAGAATAGGAGCGAATAAATATTTGCAGTATTTAAAAGAAAGGTTAGGAATACTTGCAGTATTTAAAAGAAAATCAAGAATACTTGCCTCAATTGATAATCCTCCGATCTTTAACCAGTTGCCATACCACTCAGTCTTGTCGCATCTGTATTACCCTTGACGGGCTACTTGACCTTTCTTATCATTTACCCTCTTAGGTTTATCTTTATTCTGAATCCACTCGTTTCAGTATTACACGCAATTAGACTTTACTTCTACAATCTCTATCTGGCTTTGAACGTCTCGCACTATGTGCATCTATCACAAATAATACTATTCAATGAACTGATAATATATAATTGACTAGTCTATACACTTATCCCTATCGTCTACCCGCCCAATAATAATATATAAGAATCACATCTCATTCAAATAACGTTCAAAAGACATGCTGACTCATTATTTACATAATACGTACACATAGGGCAGTAATCATATTATCCACAAAACATATAATCACGTAATTCATGTAGCACATAAGTTGAATCGTCAAAAGATAGGTCTCAATATGTTTAGAATTGAAATCGGGTCAAAAAGAATATTTTATCGATCAATTATTGACTCAGAATGATTCCTAAAACAAACACCCTTTTGATACAAAAGAATTTAGGTCTCAAAAATATTTTTACTAGAAGCAGAATATTTTTCTGAGTCTAGAGGCGTTCGTTTCGTATTAAACGGATGAACGATTGATTTATTATGAATTTTTGAACATTTTTCGGAATTCTTAAATCAATTTTAAATAATTAAATCTATTTATTAAATCAAGTAAAATTAATTAACTAATAATTAATTAAATTAATTAATCAATTAATAATAAATTAATCGATTAATTAAAATAATTAAAAACTAAGTAAAATTAATTAATAAAATAATTTCGATTTGTTTTTGAATAAATAAATAATTAAAATAATTTTTCTGAATTTAAAATAAATAGATAAACAATTTTCTGATTTTTAAAATAATAAAAATATCATTTCTGCAAAATATTAAACACAAATCTGATTTTTGAATTTTTATAAACAAAAATCTAAATTTTATAGATTTTAAAACCAAAATATTAAATATGCAAATCAGGGAAACTTCGGGGTACTAAACTGTAGTTTCCCCCGTCGTCTTCCCCCTTCACCGCTCCGGTGGTCGGCCGCCATTAACGGCGGCCACCGAGCTTTTCCGACAACTATAAAAACCACCTAGAAATAAGCTAAAATAACAGGAATCATTCCCCTCACTTCCAGAAGCGTATCTGCAAAATCAAATCGACCAAACGATACGTGGTTTGGCCGAAAAATCTCGTCGAATTTTCCGACGCCGCCACGTTCGTTTTTCCGGAGAACACCTTCCAGGAACCCTCTGTTAACCACATATATGCCAATCATCTTATTTTTGGACGATCTACAAGTTGGTGTAATCAATTCGATCTAATAACCCTTAACAAAGAAACGCCTAAAAATCAATTAAGAACATTCATAGTTCATAAACCCTAATTTACAAATTCGAGAATCAAACCATCATTTGGACATGTTATTGAACTCGATTTTTGACATATAATATACTAAATTGATCAGGAGAAAATTATCTACATGATTATGGCATCAAATCATACAAACAACATCAAGAACAAAAATTCCTATTTTAATTCATAAATAATTCGAATTTAAATAATTAAATTAGAAAAATACCTTGAATTCTGGGCAAAAACAGATGGTGGATTAAGGTAGAATTTTTCGAGAGTTTCGTTTTGATATGTCGCACGCTTGAATCGGAGTTCGGTAACGTCCTCATTCGTGCGTTTGATTCTCGGGTACATATCGTTTTTAAGGATTTTTCTCTGTAATTACTATATTTTTACTGGTTATAAATGAATAAATGAATAAAATAAAATAGGAAATATGCTATTTATATTTACGGAATATTGGCTCGTTCTGGATCGTTTTGGATTGTTAAATTAGTTGCTTAGCCGCTAAGTAACTGTAACAACGATCCGATTTGATATCAGTTTTGGATAATTATCCCAACCGGGCTTTTTATAAAACACTCTATACGAAAATAATGTAATAATATCTCGTCTTTTGAAAATACGGGTTTCGTTAATTTACCGAAATGATTGTCATATCGAAAATTTTACGTCGGGCCGCGCACAGGTGAAACCGTAATCCAGATCGAAAAAGTCAAAACACGAAAAATGTCCGGAATTACCAGATTAGGTTAGGAAGGAGTTTTCGGAAGAGTTTCGGGTTATAAATACGTAAAAATGGTTGAAGTCGGACGATTTCCGGCTTTATAAAATAATTTTATAATTATTCAGAAAATAATTAATAATTCATAAATCATTATAAAAACATCTAACACTCAAAAATTACCAAATAAAGCCGGGAATCGTCCGACTTCAACCATTTTTACGTTTTTATAACCCGAAACTCTTCCGAAAACTCCTTCCTAACCTAACCCGGTAATTCAGGATATTTTCCGTGTTTTGACTTTTTCGATTCGGATTACGGTTTGACCCGTGCGCGGCCCGACGCAAAATTTTCGATACGACAATCATTTCGGTAAATTAATGAAACCCGTATTTTCAAAAGACGAGATATTATTACATTATTTTCGTATAGAGTGTTTTATAAAAAGCCCGGTTTGGATAATTATCCAAAACTGATATCAAATCGGATCGTTATTACAGTTACTTAGCGGCTAAGCAACTAATTTAACAATCCAAAACGATCCAGAACGAGCGAATATTCCGTAAATATAAATAGCATATTTCCTATTTTATTTTATTCGTTTATTCATTTATAACCAGTAAAAATATAGTAATTACAGAGAAAAATCCTTAAAAACGATATGTACCCGAGAATCAAACGCAGGAATGAGTATGTTACCAAACCCTGATACAAGCGTGCGACATATCAAAACGAAGCTCTCGAAAAATTCTACCTTAATCCACCATCTATTTTTGCCCAGAATTCAAGGTATTTTTCTGATTTAATTATTTAAATTCGAATTATTTATGAATTAAAATAGGAATTTTTGTTCTTGATGTTGTTTGTATGATTTGATGCCATAATCATGTAGATAATTTTCTCCTGATCAATTTAGTATATTATATGTCAAAAATCGAGTTCAATAACATGTCCAAATGATGGTTTGATTCTCGAATTTGTAAATTAGGGTTTATGAACTATGAATGTTCTTAATTGATTTTTAGGCGTTTCTTTGTTAAGGGTTATTAGATCGAATTGATTACACCAACTTGTAGATCGTCCAAAAATAAGATGATTGGCATATATGTGGTTAACAGAGGGTTCCTGGAAGGTGTTCTCCGGAAAAACGAACGTGATGGCGTCGGAAAATTCGACGAGATTTTCCGGCCAAACCACGTATCGTTTGGTCGATTTGATTTTGCAGATACGCTTCTGGAAGTGAGGGGAATGGTTCCTGTTATTTTAGCTTATTTCTGGGTGGTTTTTACAGTTGTCGGAAAAGCTCGGTGGCCGCCGTTAATGGCGGCCGGCCACCGGAGCGGTGAAGGGGGAAGACGACGGGGGAAACTACAGTTTAGTACCCCGAAGTTTCCCTGATTTGCATATTTAATATTTTGGTTTTAAAATCTATAAAATTTAGATTTTTGTTTATAAAAATTCAAAAATCAGATTTGTGTTTAATATTTTGCAGAAATGATATTTTTATTATTTTAAAAATCAGAAAATTGTTTATCTATTTATTTTAAATTCAGAAAAATTATTTTAATTATTTATTTATTCAAAAACAAATCAAAACTATTTTATTAATTAATTTTAATTAGTTTTTAATTATTTTAATTAATCGATTAATTTATTATTAATTGATTAATTAATTTAATTAATTATTAATTAATTTTACTTGATTTAATAAATAGATTTAATTATTTAAAATTGATTTAAAAATTCCGAAAAATGTTCAAAAATTCATAATAAATCAACCGTTCATCCGTTTAATACGAAACGAACGCCTCTAGACTCAAAAAAATATTCTGCTTCTATTAAAAATATTTTTGAGACCTAAATTCTTTTGTATCAAAAGGGTGTTTGTTTTAGGAATCTTTCTGAGTCAATAATTGATCGATAAAATATTCTTTTTGACCCGATTTCAATTGTAAACATATTGAGACCTATCTTTTGACGATTCAACTTATGTGCTACATGAATTACATGATTATGTGTTATGTGGATAATATGATTACCTGCCCTATGTGTACGTATTACGTAAATAATGAGTCAGCATGTCTTTTGAACGTTATCTGAATGAGATGTGATTCTTATATATTATTATCGGGCGGGTAGACGATAGGGATAAGTGTATAGACTAGTCAGTTATATATTGTCAGTTCATTGAATAGTATTATTTGTGATAGATGCACATAGTGCGAGACGTTCAAAGCCAGATAGAGATTGTAGAAGTAAAGCCTGATTGCGTGTAATACTGAAACGAGTGGATTCAGAATAAAGATAAACCTAAGAGGGTAAATGATAAGAAAGGTCAAGTAGCCCGTCAAGGGTAATACAGATGCGACAGGACTGAGTGGTATGGTAACTGGTTAAAGATCGGAGGATTATCAATTGAGGCAAGTATTCTTGATTTTCTTTTAAATACTGCAAGTATTCCTAACCTTTCTTTTAAATACTGCAAATATTTATTCGCTCCTATTCTAAGTTCCGAATAGTTAATTGTTTTATATTTCGCTGTAATTACTCTTATTATGCCAGTTCTTTTCATTATTGTTCCTATAATTCAATTGCTCTCTTGAGCAAATACCCATTCGTTCGGGTTATTTGCGAACCCTAATTTGGGATGTTTTGAAATCAAAATGATTTGATATCAAAATGCTCTACAGGCTGGACGGTTATTATGAGAACCAGTGGTGAGCTAGATCCTATGGGCCGGAGATGAACCAGACCCTTAGGCCATAGTTGCCTGGGTACCCCATATGTTGGTTGGGTCTATGCAGTTGGGTATAGATCCGCACTATCTCCTGACTGATCAGCAGGTTATAGTACATATGTTAGTTCCTAGTGTCCAGTCTAATTTATTATTGATCGCCATTAACTGCATTCCTTTCCGAATAGTTCATACTTGCAAATTTCAAGATGACGAAATATTGAAACTATCACTGTTCCCTTTTACAGAAAAATGTGATTTATGATTAAAGGCTAACGAGGACCAATGTTTTGTTCGCTCAACTATTTAAATATGTAAAGCCGTTTTTAATATCGTTCAAAAATCGTTTCCAGGAATTTTCTGATATGATATCTGGAAACCATTTATGATACATGCTAGGCATTTTTGGCACTCTTGCTTTGTAAACTCTTATTTCTTTCAGTATCAAATGAGGGCAAGGTGAAAAGCTTTTAGTAGACATCAAAAGTGGTGAGATTCCAGCTGAAGAAATGTGAAGATGTTGGAGTGATCAATACAAGGAAATTAGTAGTGAGGTAATGAAATTGTATTTAGACAATGTAAATTTTAGAAGGTTAGATTCTTGTTTCATACTATAACCTGTAAGCGATCCTGAATATGAGGGGTTATCTGTATATTATTTTAATATACAGGCTTCTATTATTATTTAAAGTTGTGTAGTGACACCCAATCTTGACCCCGGATTTGGGGGTGTTAGAATCAGTCACCATCTCGCTGATGATGACATACTTCTCTATATTTATTGTAAGGGTTTCTTAGGGTTTCCCATACCTAACTCCCTTATCACTTCTCAACTCTATTTCCTTTATATCCATTTATACTCCTTCCCTTTTCAGTCTTTTATTTTCGTTTCTATTACAATCATTACATGAACCAACACAACATAAGCATTGATTTCAAACATCCCGTCATTCTGGATTCCTGTCCTCAGAACGAATCTTGATAACTTTTACAACTTAGATTCATAATTCATCATACTCGTCCGCCTTTGTTCTGGCTCTAAAGCTTTTACACTACCTCCATAACCTTGGGAAGTACTTTCCCGAAAACAATTGACTGAACTTTAATCAGTTTATTATAACCTCTGACTCCGTGCCTTTCTTGGCCTTTTACCAGCGGGTGGCCTCTCTCTTAGGAAGGTAAGTGGAAAAACAGTCCTTTGCACTTCGTTAATCATTTAGAATCTCAAATGATTCCTCTATTTCCTTTAGCCAGGCTCTTGCCTTGACTGGGTCAACTTGTTCCTTGGAACTCTGAGAGCTTAGTGACTTAAAGGTCCTGAAAGAATTTCCCACCGCTTTATTTCCTCAGGGTGGTGTTTGGGAATAAAAGTATAATTTTTGTTTAGGCAGGTCCATGAATTGCCCCATAGGAGTACCATCCTGGTTCTCCCTATCTTGCTCGACTTCTGTTTTCTCAGTATGAAATGTTTCATCCTTCTCCCATAATCAGGGTTATCTTATACGTTAAAATCCTTGTTTTCCATTTCATTATGTTATGGGTTCTTTCTTTCTTGATGGCGACCTCCCTGACTATCACATTCCGGGTTTGGCCTAAATCTTATTCCTCGAACTATAACTTTTATCTAATATATCGTCCTTAAGCTCTTGAACGTTTGGAGCCCAAATTCTGTAGGAATACCTCATTATTCCCTTATCATCTTTCTCGGTATTAATCTTTTCTCTATTTCTTGGCTCTCTGCCTTCATTCATCACTTTTTCTTGGCACAATATGATCTTTTCCAATAATTCAGGCTGTATTGCAATCTCAAATAGCTTTTTGGTACCGGCTCCAGTTACCTTCACTTCTATTTCCATTTTCTCAAAATCTCTTATCAACTCTCCCAATGACATTTTCATCTTGAGTCTCTCTTTTATACTTAGAGCATTAGCCACCATTTTGGCTTTCCCTGGATGATAAAAAATCTCATAATCGTAATCCTTGATTAGCTCTAACCACTTCCTCTGGCGTATGTTGAGCTCTTTTTGCGTGAAAATGCACTAGAGCACTTATGGCTTGTGTAAATCTCGCACTTCTCTCCATACAAGTAGTGCCTCCAATCTTTAGGGCAAAACTATTGCCACGAGCCCAAGCTCATGGGTGGGGATATCGAATTTTATATTTCCTTAATTGTCTTGACGCGTACACGATTACCTTGTTGTGCTGTATAAGAAGCACCCTAATTCCCTATACGAAGCGTCAATACACATCACAAAATCTCCTTTTCCATCCGGCAACGCCAACATAGGGGCCGTCACCAATCTTTGCTTCAGTTCTTAAAAGCTGTTCTAGCATTTCTCTGTCCATTCGAACTTTTCAGTCATACGAGTAAGCCGCGTTAAAGGGGCTACTATCTTTACAAACTTAAACGAACCTCCGGTAGTGACCGGCCAATCTTACCTCTGGTAGTCGCCCTAACCATGGTCATCAATTCCTCAGTGGTCCTTTATTCATTCTTGTCAGGATCCTCCACGGGATTCTTCTCAGCAACAATCCCTTCTAGGACAACATCCTCAACCGCTACATCCTCAATATGAACATCATCCGGTCCCGCGTTAGGACGCTCTATCGGATCCACAATCCTATCTCCAATAAGTAATAAAATATCATCGCGTTGTTGCTCCTCAACCTCAGGGTTCGGAGTCCCGCTACCATATACGATAACGAACTACGCTTCTATCACGATATTTATAAGGGTTCCTATAAAGGTTTTAACTGTCAGTACTATGTTAGGTAGTCCGACCATGAACTTGGCAAGAGTTCTTATGATCTTAGTGAATATTATTTCAACGTCACATCATCTCTGAGGTTTATAACGCTTAGCTCTGGTACCATTTCTGTAACACCCCCAAATCTGGGGTCGGGGATCCGGGTTGTCACAAATTCCATTTCCCTTAATAATACTTAATCTTAATAATCAACGAACTACTGCGTATTGTGAACCCACAATATACACACACACCACAAGTTATAGTCTCAGAGATGAATATCCAAAAATAACACAAGTCATTTCATTCCACAATTATAAGCCATTATACCTCAAAAGGGTTTCTGAATAAATTTACATATTCCTTGCCATTATTACAATTCATAAATATACATAAGTCTGGCATAACAAAAGTTGAAAGCATAGCCTATTGGTAGTTCCTACCTCAGCTACAACAACATCAACGCCTACAGGAAACTGCGGAACGTTTCCTAACCGCTCACGAATTGGGAGCTTGATCCTGTTCATCCTGTCTATCTGTTGTTATGTGATGAAAGAAGAAAGCAAGGGTGAGCAACAAGCCCACCAAAATAATATGTATAATAATTAATAATATATGAGCATTCTCATAGTACTCATGAAAGTCTTGGTCAAGAAGAAATGAACCAAGTTTGATATCTTAATGCGACGAAGTCACAAAATATTCAGCATATATACTTCTCAAATCTTTGAAATCCTATGACATGTATAATATACACAGAGTTCCAGTTTATAACTGTATAAAATATCGTTGCAAGGTGATCTCATATATCTAACCTTGTCTCAACATTTTTCTGAAAATCTTTGTCATGCATAAGATAATCATTTACTAGATATAAGTTGAAAAGATGAAGTTACAAGATACTCCAATATACTTATATCTTTTCCGAATACTACTTGAACTACCACCGTTCAAGTTATAATTAGTTTCAAAAGTTCATCACATAGATGAGATTACAAGATAAGACTTGAATATATCCAATCTTCGAAATATCATTTGAAATAAATGAAGTTACGAGATATTTCATTAAGTCCCGATATATATATCTCTCATACATTTCCTGAAAACCTCTATCATGTAAAGTATGAATAGAGTTGTAATATCCAATGAATTTGGAAAGAAATTTTTTTGGCATAAACCCGATATTTTGCTGATCAGGCAAAGATACCCATTAAGTAACCTATTCTACTGTAGATGGATAAATTCCTCGCCAGTCATCAACCTGGCCGCATTAGGACCTCGCGCTAGACCATTACCCGGCCACTCACGTGTGGATAGACTGTCACCCAGCCTCTTACACCTTCGTAGACCGTACCCCGGCCTGTCGCTTATGACGACTCAATTAGATGGACTTAATTCCCGAACGTTGGACAAGTAATCAAATTGTTTTCTCAAAACAGCAACCTCGTTGCGAATTTAAAATACACCACATAGCCGTATCCCTCAGATTTTTGAGCGAGTATTCAAGTCCCCTTCGAAAGGAAGATCTTAAATTTGAAAACGAGTTTTGGGATCCGCTCTAACTTTTAAAATCATTTTGAAGACTCGAAACCATTTTTAAGAATATTTGGAGTAATACTGATTTAATAAAATAAATCAGTCCCGATTTTTAGAAATTATCTGAATATTATAATTTAAATAATATTCCCATAAGGATAATCCTTATAAAAATAATTGAAGTAGAAGTTTCAAAACTCATACTAGAATTGAATAATAAATAACCAAAGATATACTTATACAAAAGTATGATCTTTATTTGAATAATCAAAAATAAGTTTGATTATCGAAAAATTATTCTTTAATAAAATAAAGAATATTATTTAATAAAATAAGCGGAATCATAAGTTCTCGAATGAATATTCAAGATAATATTCATTAAATAAAATAAAGTTATCGAATAAACCTTATTCGATTAATAGTTTTGAAAACTATATCTATATATATATATATATATATATATTATACTCGGGAACGTCGACTCCCGGTTTAGAAAATGTTCACCTTTGGGTCCCCTATACTAAGGGTATACGCAACTACTGCTTATCTCTAGCATAGGTATTATGCAACTTATAAGCATTTGAATCAACAATTAGATATCAAGATTACGAAATAGGCATGCATATATACCATATCAGCATGCTCCAATATATCGCAAGGTTTGCTAATAACAATCATGCACTTATCACAAGATAATGCATATACATATATACATCACAACAACACAACAACAGTATAACGGGTAGAAAACTTGCCTGAGCGTTCCGGGGTAGACTTAAGCTTAGAGTGGGTCCGATAACCTATGAACAACAACATAAGTCGAAATTAAACCACGGTCGCTTAAGAAACTAGACTTTAACCGATTGGACCCTAACGTTCGCTTTTACGCTTAACGATTCACATAAGTCGCTCGAGTAACCACGACTCCACCATTTTTATAAAATTAACCGTTATGAATTTTAAGGCGACTCTTTCACGAATACTCTACCAACTTCCTAACCCACCTTTCATAATTGTTTCGTAATCCAATTAGTCTTTTAAGGGCCTTAAACAAGGTCTCAAAGTAAAGCGAGGGGAAATGGTTCGTCCGCGAAACGCCATTACTTAAAACGGTCGTTTCTCCTAAACCGTACATCGGATTCAAGCGAACCACATATCAAAACGAAGCTCGTAGCATGAACTATCTAAAAATGGCAATGGTTAGAATCGTACAGTGAGTTCACGGGTCCTGAAGTTAAGAACAAAAACAGTCTAAGGTAAATCGGGCATTACGACGGCTATGTTTACGTGATTACCAAAGTTTAAACTACTCCAATCAATACACAAATCAACCCACAACCAACCATACAACTAAACTTTATCCAAGTCCTACTAAAGCAGTCCATAACCTCATGTTTTATCTAACTTATTCAACCACAACAAGAGCTACTAACTATACTTAAGGTTCATTAACCAATAACCAAGATCTACAACTCAAACTCATTACAAATTCAACAAAACTCTAAATATACATGAATCATGCTTTCATGAACTATAAAAAACAAAACCAAACCTAATACTCAAAGTAAAGTTAGGGTTTGGAGGGGTTATACCTTCCTTGGAGTGATTAGAGTAGCTAGGAAGCCTGAAGAAGCCTTGAGATAGCTTAGGAATGCTTGGATCTTAAAGGAAATCAAAGAAAATAAAGTTAGTAATCTTGAAAACACTATTTATCATCATCTTCTTTGATTTATTGGAAGAGATTCATGAAGAAATATAAGCTTAAACTCCTAGGATATGCTTATTTAATCATAAGGGACCTTGGGTAATTACCTTGCAAATTAACAAGGCTAGAATCTTGATTTTTGAAATTTTTCTTCTTGAAATGATGAAGAAGATGAGAATAGATGTTCTTGGGAGAGTATTTTCTTTGTTGAATGTGTTTGAGGTGGAAAATGAAGTGAATGAGATATTTGGATGATTTGTTGGTTGATTAAAGTGAGTGGAGTATGACTAAGTATGACATCATCTTGGTGACTTCATCTTTTGCCACTTGTCATCACTTGGTGGTGGGAGCATCTTCTTATGCTAATCCTTGCTTAATTTCTTGGTTATCATCCTTAATCCTTGCACTAATCTCTCTTGCATTACTTGTCATTTAATTGTTTTACGACTCGTTTATCGTTTGTTCTTGCTAATCGTTTGAGGGATCATATCCGGGATCTTATTACTTAGGTTCTCCTAAACCTTTCTCAATATTTTATATTCCTTTTTATGACCCTCTCTTAAAATACTTGAATTTAAATCCTTTTTATCATGTTACCTTATACTCAATTCTTTCTGTATCTGGTGGATTTTCGGGAAAAATCAAAGTGTTCGAATTTGGATTCTGACGATCTTTACATACACTTATATACCATATAGAGTACTAATAAGATCTTAGAATATCACTAAAAGAACCCCTACATAGTGTGACATGCAAAGTTTTCTTAATCAGCATAATCAGCAAAATCACTATTCATAAGGGTTACAAAAATTTCCAAAAATTGGGGTTATTACAATTGTTTAGACTTTTCATAGAGTAAGACTCCTTACTTGTTGTCATACGTTTTTTCTAAGTATGCTTTCGTTTTAAATATAATTGTGATTGTTAATGTATATTATTTTATTTTGTTGTCGAGGTATTTTATTTTATCGTTAATATACTTTGTCTTGTCGTCAAAGTACGTTACTTCATCGTCATACGTTGGTGCATGCACTCGTAGGGTGGTATAAAGGCCTTATTCCCTCTTGAAACTCACCAAGTAGTTATATTAATTTGTAAAACATTATGAATTCGTTATATTATCATCATCGTAATCAATGTCATTGTACTTTTTCATCAACTACATTCGTTAAGTGTATATTGCACTTGTGAAGTAGAAAAATTGTAGTTGGGTGATCAACCCTTTATGAGTTTTGACATTCACTAACGTACAATAACATTGTAGGGAGCAGGGACTTATAAAGTAGAACTGCATAATTGAATCAAGTGAACAAGCATAGTCTTAAGTATATAATAGTGCAATTCATGATTAATAACTTGAGAATGCATCGATAATTTTACTACATAATAATGTAGCTTAGGAAAATCGAACACAGAATCAATCGTCCATTAATAAATAGTCATAAGCAAATAATGACAAATAGGAAATAATGTCATGCCAAACACAAGCAATTACCAACAACTAACTATGTCCTAATGCTTATTAATCAACGACTTCTAAGAACAGAACTTTAAAAGATGAGATATAAAACTTTACATGTGATAAAGTTTCAGATGCAAAGCATTCCTGCTTCTTGGTATTTGTGTCCCTTCCATACTCGATAATCGGTAAGCCCCCATCCAACGATGGCATCGATAAAGTAAGGGCCTTCCCAAGTGTCATCAAATTTCCCTGCCGTTGCGTCCATAGTGTTTTGGAATGTTTACTTAAGTACCATGTCACCAACACAGAAAGTTCTTATATGGACGTGTATGTTGTAGGTATTAGCCACCTTTTGTTGATAAGAAACTAACCGAATTTTTTCCATTTCTCACAATTCATCCACAATGTCTTTGTCATGTGATAACTCTATGTTGTTCATGACATTCATCAGGAGTCCATATCTTGCTATTGGTATCATGACTTCTGTTGGTAACACGACTTCAGTGCCATAGACTAGACTGTATGGTGTCTGTCCAGTTGACGTTTTAGGAGTTGTCCAGTCTGACCACAACACCCAAGGCAGTTCTTCAGCCCACTTTCCTTTGCATGACTTCAATCATCTTTTAAGATTGTTGATTATGATTTTGTTGCTTGACTCAGCTTGTCCATTGGCTTAGGGGTATCTTGGTGTCGACTTAATCAGATTAATATTTCCACGTTTGCAAAACGTTTCAGTCTTATCGCTTATGAACTACGATCCATTGTCACAAAATGATCTCGGATGGTACACCAAACTTGCAAAGAATGTTTCTTTTAATGAATGAAATTACCTCTTTTGATGTCACTTGCTTGAATGCCTCCGCTTCGATCCATTTTGAGAAATAATCAGTCATGGCCAACATGAACACTTTCCGACAGGGTGCAAGTGGCATTTTTCCCACGATATCCATTCCCCACTTCATGAAAGGCCAAGATGGAATGGACATATTAAGGTGTTTAGACGATTGATGTATGACATGTGCATGTCTTTGGCAGGCATCACATCTTTTTGCGAAATCTAGGGCATCCTGTCTTAGTATCGACCGGTAGTAACCCAAGCGTAGAATTTTTAAAGAGAGATTTCTTCCATTAGTGTGGTTTCCACATTCTCCTTCATGTGCATCCCTTAGTACCCCGTAGAGGATTTTTTGAATAATTCCCCATCTATGTTCGTAAACCTTGAGACATTCATTCTGAGGATCCTTGCTTCATTATTGTTTCTCGGTCTTGTTCCAAGCTCCAAATTGTCCTTGTATATCTTAATCCAGCTGTCTGCATCTTCACTGATACTATCGTCATATTGATCAATAGCCATTATTTCTGATTCAAGAACCAGTCTTTTCATAGAAGGCTTCATGATATGGACCATTGGGATGTTGTTTAAGTCTAACCCCTTGAACACAGCTCCCAAGCCGGCTAATGCATCAGCTTGTACATTATTTTCTCTTGGAATCTGTTTTATGATAAAGTTGTCAAAGTGATTTGTTAATCTTTTGGTTATTTCCAGGTATACGACCATCTTGGGATCTTTGGCTTCATAAGATCTCTTGACGTGATTAACAATGAGCAACGAATCACAATTGACGTTAATAGTTTTGATCTTCATGTCTTTAGCAATTGTGAGTCCCATGATTAGTACCTTATACTCAGCTTCATTGTTTGTAGCTTTAAAGTCGCAACATATTGATTGATCTATCATATCCCCCTGTGGCAATTTGAGGACAAGTCCCAATCCTGTTCCATTCATATTCGACGCCCCATCTGTGTACAATGTCCAAGGCTTTGTGTCTACTCTTGAGAGAGGTTGTTGAAATTCTTGCTCATAAGTCGTCATTTGGCTTGGACTAATATCAGCCACAAAGTCAGCTAAGGCTTGTGATTTGATTACAGTCCTTCTGTCATACATGATATCATAGGTAGTTAGACGTATTTCCCATTTTGCCATTCTTCCCATCAAATTAGGTTTACTCAGAACATTTCTCGAAGGAAAATTTGTCATGACATGTATTTTATGTGATTCAAAATAATGTCTCAACTTAGTGGAATTCATAGCTAATGCAAGTACTAACTTCTCAAGAGATATGTACCTTGTTTCCGCATCTACCAAGCTCTTGCTGACGTAGTATACAGGCGACTGGACTCCTTCGCTTTCTTTTACAAGGAAGCCACTTACTGCATGATCCGTTACGGATAAATAAACGAATAGGTCCTCTCCTTGAATGGGCTTGGACATGAGTGGTGGTGTGGTTAGATAGCTTTTCAAATTATTCAAAGCAACTTCGTGTTTATCCGAGCATAAGAATCCTTTGTTCTTTCTCAACACGTCGTAAAAAAGTTTGCATCTGTCAGACGAACGTGAAATGAACCTGTTCAAGGCCGCAACCCATCATGTCAATTTTTGGACGTCTAACGTTCGATGGACTTTTTAATTTGAAAATCGCTTTGATTTGTTCTGGACTTGCCTCAATTCCTCTCCTTGTCACCATATGTCCAAGGAACTTTCCTGATGACACAACAAAGTTGCATTTGGGTGGGTTCAACTTCATGTTATATGACCTTAGTATATCAAATACTTCTTGAAGATCACAAACATGATATTCTGTGTTAACAGACTTGACGATCATGTCGTCAATGTAGAATTCCATTGTCTGCCCTATTTGGTCCTTGACCATTTTGTTGAAAAGCCTTTGAAACGTAGCTCCAACATTTCTTAGTCCAAAAGGCATGGCTAAGTAATAATATATCCCCCTGTATGTTATAAATACAGTCATCTCGCTGTCAGATGGTTCCATTTGAATTTGATTGAAACCACTCGACACATCCAAGAACCTTAGCAACTCATGACCAGTTGTCGAGTCTACCATGGTGTTAATGTGAGGTAGCGGATAAGGGTCTTTAGGACAAACCTTGTTTAAGTCCATGTAGTCAACATAAACTCTCTATTTCCCATTTTCCGTATTATGACGAAGTTTGCTAACCATTCAGGTAACCGACTTCTCTAATCATCCCAGCTTTCATGAGCCTTTCCACCTCGTCGTTTATTATCTTGTTTATTTCTACTGCAAATTTCCTTCATTTTTGCTGAACAGGTGTGTAGCTGGGATCAACATTTATCTTGTGCGTGATGATAGTTGGATCTATTCCTGTTATATCGTCATGTTCCCATGTGAAAGCATCCAATCTCGTGGTTAGGAAATTCACCAAATTAGCTTCAATTGTTGGGGAAAGGTCTTCTCCTATTAACACCTTCTTATCTCCAGTCTTCAAGTCAACTTCGGCTAACCGTTCTGGTCCTATAATCGTAGCTACAGGAATCTTGTTTCCATGGTGTTGAACGGTTGGCTTCAGACATGTCATGTAGCACTCCCGAGCCATGTTTTGATCTCCTCGTATTTCTTGAGCTCCCCATGGTGTTGAGAATTTTAGCACTTGGTGATATATCGATGGTACTGCCTTCAAGTTATGGATCCAAAGTCTTCCCATGATTATGTTTTAAGTCGAGTCGACATCTATTATAAAGTTTTCCAACAAGTTGACCCCTTGTGCGTATGTTGGCAATGTGATTTCCCCCAATGTGCGCTTTATTTCACCACTAAACCCCACTAGTGTCGTCGACTTTTTGATCATATCGCTTTCTGCCAATCCCATTTGTGTTAGAGTGCTAAGCATCATGATGTTGGAGGCGCTTCCATTGTCCACCAATATTCTTTTGATTAAGCAATTTCCCACATATAGTGAGATGACTAGTCCATATTGTTGTGATTCACGTATGTTTCTCTTGTCCGACTCGTCAAACATTAAAGATGGCAGACTATCATTACCAACTCCCACTTGTGTAACTAGTATATTCGTATCTATTGATACTCTTTTGGCTTGTGAATATGTTGATCCCCATATCTCTGATCCACCTGCAATGAAGTTAATCACTTTGTGATGTGATGGAGGTGGTGGTTGTCTCATTGGTGTCACGTTATCCCTTCTAGGTGATACGTCCTTCCTCACATAAGCAGCCTTCTTTGACGTCATAAACTCTGTGAGATATCCTTTCTTGGTTAGTAATTGTAGTTCTTTTCGCAAAGCCACACAGTTATAGGCCTTATATATGTAGTCTCCATGATAGTCGCACCATAGTTTGGAATCCGGGTTTGCTTTAGGCTTGTTGCTCTTTACTGGCCATTTGACTATACCTCCCAACTTGGTGAACTTCTTCATCATGGTTGAAGGTGTTATCGTGAAGCCATAACTGTCATAAGTTGGTGGCAGGTTAGGGTCCTTTCTCCAGTCGCTGCGTTCCTCCATTTTCCACTCATTAGATTCTCGTGTCGAGTTAACATAGACTTCATCCCTGACAGGTCTTGTATACGGCTTGTATTCTCTAGATCTTGGTATCGTAATCTTTCTTGATGGTTTGTAATACTTCTCGTCATCTTCCATTCTGCCTTCTTCCAATCTCACTTGTGCCATAGCTTTGGCTTGCACGTCATCCATCATTCTGCAAGGGTATTTTGTTAGCTCTTCATATGACGGAGATTCCCGTTCTAACCCCCTTTTGAATGCTTCAATAGCCATAGGGACATCACAGTTGGTGATGGTCACTTTTTCTCTGTTGAATCGTGTCAAGTAATCACGCAATGGCTCCCTATTTTGTTGGACAATCTTGTATAAGTCGCTGGTGGTTTTTTCGAATACCCGGCTGCTGGAAAATTGCATGTTAAATGCGTCCACCAAATCGGTGAATGTCTTGATGCTTCCATGTGGGAGATTTACAAATCATTGCAAAGCTGGTCTTGAAAATGTAGAACCAAAACCTTTACATATACAAGCTTCCTTCAAATCATATGTAATTGGTAATGTGAACATTCGTTGCTTATCTTGTGCAATGTGTTCCAATGGATCACTAGTTCCATCATATGGTCTCATCTGTGGCACCGTGAAACATTTTGGTATTTCTACCAAAGCAATGTTGTCATGGAAAGGTGAATCAACATAGCTCGTTGGGGTCGCCTTCTCTAATGGTTTTGGAACACCAGGAATTCTTTCAATTAAATCTTTCACTTCTTGTAGTTCTCCTTTAAATTCTTCTGCAATTTGATTCCCGGATCTTGTACTTCTATGATGTGACCTTCTTTTGTCAGTATCTCCCTATCAGTCATCACGATCATCATATCATTGCTCATCATGTTACTTTTCCATGTCATCATCGTTGTTTGACACATCCTCCATGTCTTCTATCTCAATAATGTCATCCTCCCCATTTGTTGGCCCTTCATGTTGGTCGTATTCCCCTGTATCATCCATATCCAAACGTCTGATTACGCCTGGGATTGTCTTCTTCGTCGCAGTCTTAGTCCTTAATTTGGCCGTAGTCAGCTCTTTCTTCAATGTTTCATTTTCAGAACGCATCTTCTCCAATTCATCCTATAGTCATTTCAACATTTCTGTCATTTCTTTGTTGTTTTCAGCCTCAGACTCTTGATTTGTAACTCGTTCCTCTAGGTTGTCACCCGCCATCGTAGTGTAACAATCAAATCCTTAGCAAGTTTCCCACATACGACGCCAATTATTTTTACCAAAAAATGAGAGGTTAAATGTTAAGGCTACGATTGCGGATATGTATTTAAACAAGAACAAAATAAATATACTTGACACGAGAGATTGGTGATACGGAATACCCAAGAATGGGAAAAAAACGCTGGTGGGATTGTGTACCCAACCTAAAACGTAATTCACTAAATGTATGATCGAAATTACAAGAGTTTCATCTAACAAGAGTGAATAAATACAAGTATCGTGACTAGTGCTTTTACATATGATTATATGACTTGGTTTTTCGGGTATAATGTTTAAATTTTATGGTTTTCTTCCTCGATGAACTCGAGCTGCTATAGGACTTTGAATCTTTTTGTTGTGTTTGTGTGTTGTTCGAGTTGCCTTTCTTTTTCCTCCACCTTAGCTTTATCTATTAGGTTGTTCCTCTTTTTTCTTCTCCTCTCCACTTATCTCTCCAACTTTAATTGTGAGTGAAGATCGTGTTGTTTGTTACAGCAATCCCTACAAATACGGCGCTTAACAGACCAAGTCATACTCTTATTAGTTGATCTTCATGTCGACTTCCTCCAGGACATCAACTCATCCTTCCTGTCCCGACTTTCTTGCAATGTTGTCTGCTCCTTGATCATGTCTTGACATCAACGAAAATGTAGGCTTAACATACATGTGTACCAATTCCGACAGTTTTATGTAATCTGCTGAATGAGACTTGAGAGGTACAAATGTTGTGACAACCAGATGATGCACCAAAAAATGAATGTCTCTATTATTTAATTTACTGAAATAGAAACATGTAACTGTGTTGTGCATTTACATTTAATGAAATAAAAACACGTATAGAAAGCACTTACTGTTGTCTTACCTCCCAGAAAGTGAGCTTGCTCTCACTATCTCTCTGATCTTGTCTTGAACACTCCACTTCTTCCTACCACGCTTGTTTCTACACATATACATTTTTAACTTGCATAATAATGCTACTTAAATATATAACACACAACTACTTAATAATGCTACTGCAGTGCCAGTGTGTTCAATGTGGCTTGGACATGCCCGACATTTTTGCATTTATTGGAAAAAAAATTAAATCAAGAGTAGGCAACAGAAACATGTAATGTAACTTTTTTAAAAGAAATGCATGAATTGAAAATTTTATCAATGAAACTAAATTTAAAAAAGTAGAGCATCAATGCATACTAAAACACTAATCTATGAACAAACGTTAACCCCGTAGAACATCACACAGACAACCAAGCCAAAAGGCATAAATAGTTGATAACAGAATAAAACCACTACAATGTAAGCCCAAATTTGCTATCCCAAAACAAAAAATCATCTCGAAAGTAAATAAATTTTGCAGTAATATGAGGAAACAAAATGAATTAAGAGGACTGACTCGCAAAGCAGAGGAAGAGAATAAGGAGATAGAAAGGAGGAGTTGATATGAGATGGGAACAGAGTCGCCAAATAGCTTTGGTATCTGTTAAAGTGTATATGGCATAGTGATAAAAGCCATCTTGTTGCTATCTTAGAGGACCCGTATCTGCGGGTTCTTCCTGATAATCCCCTTTCTCTCTTCTTCAATGAGCCCATGTTTGATGGGGGCACCAACATTATAACAACTTAGCATTAGAAGACTTGCGATTACATGTATATGTACATTCATACACTGTAACAAATAACATTTATTCAGCAATGTGACTGCTGAGTCTAAATAAAATTGTCTCAAAAACCTACCTGTGCAAAGTTACATTGATATCCCAACTTTTAATACCGGATGTAAACAATGTTGTAGAAATCGCCGATTCAGCTGATAAATCTGCCGATAAATCGGCAAATAGCAGGCAAGCAATCTAGTAATGTTAAAACGACTCAAAAAACATTTTTTAGATATCGGGTCAAACTCGAGTCCTAATCGGGTCAAAATAAAAAAAACAGGTTGCTGAGATCCTTCCTCTTTCTCACCAATCCGATCTTCAATGTTTTCTCATCAGCAAAACAAAGTACATGGATGAAATCTGAGAAATTTAAGAAAGAAGATGCATAAGAGGGTTAGTACATTGATATTCATAGCCCAGATCTGTTAATCGGAAGCATATTTTACTTCTATTCTATATGCAAGTTAGTTTTGAAGCATTTAGTATGCTAATTTTTGTAGGTTGTATCGCCGTGAAAGAATAAAAAAAGAAAGAAAAAGTAAAATGAAATATGAGAGTAGATAGAGAGAAGAGAACGGAGAGGGGAAAGAGAGATAGAATTATACAAATGTGGTGGGTGGGCGTTGGACTTGGGAGGGAGGGTTAAAATATTTTATTAAAATAGAAATTCCTTTACCTTCAATTCTTTATCTGTAAACTCTACATCTGTATTGACTAGCGAGCAAGTGGGAGTAACTTTACATAAATTATTATTATAATTAATAATTAATATTTGTATATGTACATGTATAGCAATAATAACTGAATTTATGTATATATTTTATAAAAATAAAATTACAATACATCTGATTTTATTTCGATTTAACATTCCGATAAATCATCGATTTATCGATAAATCGTAAATCAGTAACTTAACCGATTTAGTCCGATTTCTGATTTCTATAACACTAGTTGTAAACAATAAACATATAATGCTCCAAGGCTTACTTTGAATGACAACCAACAACCCGTATGAAAATTGTATGAGGCTCACTTTAAATGTTTACCCAAGTGCCCCTAGTTTTCATATCATAAGTTAGTAATTTGGACGGAGAAGTTCTAGCAAAACCTAATATACATCCACCAAATTAGCATATAAGATATACTGTATTTTGTTAAAAAAATATGTTGTTTGTTAAAAATATTTCAAAGTATTAAAAAAATAAAAGTATAACATTTCGTTATATTACTAATTCAAAATTAATAAATAAATGTTTGTACAATATACCTGTAGAGGAAAAAATTACTCTAAAACCTTAAGGTATTAGAGAATGGCTTTTTCCAGGATCTTATATTATTCTAACACTGCCCTTCACTCGAAAACCCATTTATGGGTTGAAGAGTGAATCACGGGAGCCCATCTTTGGGGCATAAATTTGCCTTTCGTGTCCCTCATAAATTATGAGAAATGTTGGGGGTGGCAGGGATCAAACCTGAGTCCTCTGCCATCCTGAGCTCTGATACCATGCCAAGGAACCACTTAATCTAAAACCTCAAGGTGTTAGAGAATGGCCCTTTCCAGGATCTTATATTATTCTAACATGGTATCAGAGCTCAGGCTGGCAGAGGACCCAGGTTCAATCCTTGCCACCCCCAACATATCTCACAATTTATGAGGGACACGAAAGGAAAATTTATGCCTCAAAGATGGGCGCCTGTCATCCACTCTTTGATCCATAAATGGGCTTTTGAGTGAGGAGGAATGTTAGAATAATATAAGATCCTGGAAAGGGTCATTCTCTAATACTTTGAGGTTTTAGAGTAACTGGTTCCTTGACAATACCCTGGGGATTTACTTCCTGGCTCCGCCACTGATCGCACTCAATCTTGAAAAAAAGAGCAGTGTTTGTACTACCTTACCCTGTTGAAATTGAAAACCAATGATTAGCCCATTTGAGAAGCCACTGTAATTAAAATCAGAATTATTATGATCGACCGCGCAAAATAATGCAGGAACCCTAAAAGAAAATGGACGTTATACAAAACACAAAAAGGCATAAGCGTAACATAGAATTATTTTATAGAGTTGGAATTTTAAAACTAATCTAATTCATAAACTTAAATTCTAAGCATAAACTTAGAATATTATGATCTTCAATTCTATTATCATCATCTTTGACAAACAATATTGATTTCAGCACTATTATCATCAATTATTGAGAAATAATCCACTTTGATTTAGGAAAAACACTTTATGTCCATGTAAAACCACTTGTTATGATCTTAACATAATAATCAAATTTGCTACAACGTTTAGGATGTCCTAGACATTGGAAGCAAAGAATAATCCCCATGAAATTGTGTGACTCATTTCGCAGCAGATGTGCAAACAATTTTTTTGACTTTGAGTTACTAGATGCACTTGTCCAATAAGGTGCTTCAATTATCCAGTCAGGCCATTGAGTGTAATATGTCAAAATTGTATCAGGCCGTTGAGTGTGATCATTCCAAATTCCAAAATCAGAACCCTCAACTTGATGACCAAGTTTGGAATATATTTGATAGAAAAATTACCAGAAAATTTCAAGTACATCTGACATGATTAGTCATTTTTTAGGAACTCTGTATTGTAGTTTAAAAAAAAATTCATCCATAAGTTGAAGCCTTATTGTAGTTTACTGACTTTACTTAATTCTTTTTGTAGTTAAATGGATTTTGTTTAATTTTTGTGGTTTAATGACTATATAATTATTCTTTAAGTAATTAAAGGATTTCTGTCCAAACTCACTGACTCCGTCAAATGCATTGAGGTATAAATGTTCGTTTAAAAACTAATTATGATAAAATACGAAATATTTTTAAGATTTATATTTAAAATTTAGATTTGAATTATATGATTATAGTATATAAAATGATTTTTTAACAAAGTTTGGCAGTAAACTCTTAAGATCAGCTAACCTGACATAGTCATTTTGTGAGATGCTTGTCTGCCAGAAGACCTCCCAATCGAAGTATTATAATAGAAGTGAGTTCATCCAATCCTTGAATATTTTTCAAACCACTACAATATCTCAAATCAAGCTCTCTTAAAGCAGTGAGTTCTTCCAAGCCTTACATCTCGATCAAAGCATTATAATCTGAAAGGTCCAATTTCTCCAGTTGTTTCAAATTGGACTAATTTGGTAATCTTTCCAGAGAGTAACAACTGTTTGCATCTATGTATTTCAGATTAATAGGAAGTTTTGGAATCAAAAGCAAATGAAAGCCAGCAAGTCCAAGAGATTGTAGATTTGACATCTGACTTAAACCAGATGGCAGGGCAGTTATACCACTCGCATTTAAATTCAGTTCTTGCAATGATAATGTAATCTGGCTAGTCCAGTAAAACTTGCATCTAGCTTCCATAACTTTGTAATCTTCCACAGCTGATCCGATAATGTTTCTAATTTTCACATTCATTAATCCTAAGAATTTCCAGGGATCTTAGGTTGCAAATGCTGTCTGGAAGAGTTTCAAGATTCTTGTTTATGCCAATATCCGATAGGTCCATATTATTGCATATTATTAATACCTATTTTATGTCTGTTTTCATAATTTTATTAATAAATAAATTATTTTATAGGAAAATTAATAAAATCAGAATTTGAGTTGGAAAATATGCAAATAAGTAAGGAGGTGGACTATTCTTGAAGTCAAAGAAATTGGAAGATAAATAGAATACTTATTGGAGAAGAAGAAGGAAATACTTTTAGAATCCTACTTGTATTCCAAGACCCAAACCCTTATATTTTCCCTATATATATGGTTCTCTCCTCTTGTATTTTACACACCCAAGACACCTCAAGACACCCAATTAATTATTTGTTTGGTTCATCTTTTTATCATGTGTAGCTAAAGTTGTTCCTTATGATGAATATGAAGTTAATTTAATTGCTTTGATATCTTCTTTTCCCTATTATTTGGTTCTCATGATTTTTCTTGGTGCTTAATTGTTTAATTGACAAAGTTATTTTGATATATTATTATCGGATTTATTGTTAGATAACAAGTTTCATAGTGTTAGCTTATCTCGTTAATTGATATACATTATTTTTGTGAAGAAAAGAGAATTGATTTTAGGGCGAGTTGATATTAATTGTGATTGATTAACAGATTCAGATTCCTACATTTTCCATATTATTTGGTATATGCTAATTAAGTTAAACAAATCTCATCTCAAATATATGTGTCTAGTTCGCCTGATTTAAATTGTTAGGGTTTTGAAAATTCGTAGACTCTGTAGATCAACCGGTAGTTGCTACAACTAAACACTGTGCGCTTGCAGTTCTTATTATTTTATACATCAAATTTTTCACGCCACTGCTGGGGACTATTGTTAATTTTCACTCCTTGATATTTAATTTTTCGAACTAGTTTTTTTCTCTTTGTTTTTTAGGGAATCGTGAAGCGAAGGAAAGCTTGGACAAGAAGATCGCAAGAAGGCCTCACCGTCTCTTTTGGAACTTTTGAAAGCGCTTTTCGATATTTCATATCACCTCTCTATTTATTTTTCTCACTTTTATTTTTGAAATATCCAAATTTTTTTTATTAAATATTTGAAAACCCCCAAAAATAATAGTTAGTTAATTGTTAAAACCAATTTGTTGCATCATTCATTCTCTCACAGAATCACATCATCTAGATTTTCTTTTTTATTTATTTCTTTCCATTTTATACAGTTGTGGTGATTGCTGGAGGAAAGAAGTACTTATAATTTAGAATAATACACGTAGTGTAGTGCATCCATAAGTGTTTATTATCTCGTTCTTTGTGTGTTACATCATCTAATCAACCTTAAGGGCGCCACCTTATTACAAGATAAGGTGAGGGATTTTATCACCCTTTATTTGGCCCACAAATCACTAATTCCTTCATCTTGCATTCACATACCTTAATAAAATTAAGTAGACGTTAGCCCCTTGGATTTCGAGCTCAATTAGGAAGGTACCTAAAAGAGAAAGTAAATTTGGAATTATCCGAACTTTTGATGACAAGGCAAATGTATCACTTACTTGGACAATTTAGATTGGTGACTAGACAAGCGGTACTCTAATTCAGCGCCTTGTTTACAAGGAAGTGCCCTCGCTTACCTGGCCAATCAGTTTGAATAAATCTAGATTTATAGACTTTTTGGTGGTCCTTGTTTACAAGGAAGTGCCCTCGCTTACATGGTCAAAGGAATTGGAAGATAAATAGAATACTTATTGGAGAAGAAGAATGAAATACTTTTAGAATCCTAACTGTATTCCAAGACCCAAACCCTCATATTTTCCCTATATATATGGGTCTCCCCTCGTGTATTTTACACACTCAAGACACCTCAACACACCCAATTAGTTATTTGTTTAGTTCATCTTTTTATCATATGTAGCTAAATTTGTTCCATATGATGAAGATGAAGGTAATTTAATTTCTTTGATATCTTCTCATCCCTATTATTTTATTCTCATGATTTTTATTGGTGCTTAATTGTTCAATTGACAAACTGATTTTGATATATTATTGTTACCCAATTTATTTTTCATAACCTATGCTTGGTCCATGAAGTTTTGATGGGTTATTGTTAGATAACAAGTTTCATAGTATATGCTTTTCTCGTTAATTGATATACGTTATTTTTGTGAAGAAAAGAAAATTTATTTTAGGGCTAGTTGATATTAATTGTGATTGATTAACGGATTCAGATTCCTAGGTTTTCCATATTATTTGGTATTTGCTAATTAGATTACACAAATCTCATCTCAAATATATTTATCTAGTTCTCCTGATTTAAACTGTTAGGGTTTTGAAAATTCACAGTCTCTATGGATCGACCTGTAATTGCTACAACTAAACACCGTGCGCTTGTAGTTCTTATTATTTTACACATTAATATCCAACTCAACAAGCTTAGTCATACTTACGATTTGATCTAGCAACTTTGAAACACATAGTCCTATCGTAATGAGCTTGGTTAGAGATTCAATGCTTCCAAATTCCGTAGGCAGTACCTGTAGACTAGTGTAATCACGAAGACTTAAAACTTTCAAAGCTCTTGAGTCGTAGATGGTGTCTGGAAGATTTCTTAGCTTCACACAACCTTGCAAATCTAAGGAATCAAGCTCCACCAAACTTCCGATTGTAATGTGGACCTCCAAATTTGCACAACCTTGTAAATTTAATGTTTCAAGACATGGTATTCTGGAGAAGTCTGGACATGCAAATAGATTCAGAGAATGTCACATAATTAGAGACTTTAACTTCCCAAAAATATGTGAAACCTGTAAAAATGAGTGCAATTGAGAGAAATTAAATCAAGAACTGTAATATATTCAAGAAACCTTCTTGGACTACCTACCTTTTTTTGCTCCCACGTTGTTCTAATTTTCTATGAGGCAACTCCAGGATTATTAGTTTTTTCGGGTAAAACTCAGAAAGTAAATAGTTCAGACAATGCTCTCAACAGAACCACCTTAAATCTTCAAATGTTTTTTCAAAGCTTCCTTCAAGATATTCATTCTTAAGGTAAAGAAATCTTAATTTACTCATCTGTTTCAATGTTTCGGTACTTAATCTTTGGTATTTTTCGATCTTGAATGATTTTTCTTCAAGCACACTTTGGTAGTATTGGTAGTGAAGGATAATACATTCAATTGCTTCCATTCCTTGATACACACACATTGACATATTAATTCAAAAACTTTCTAAATAAAGTTAAATGGAGCTATCAGATATGACTACGAAGCCATTGTTCAATATATATTTCAATTTATCTTGTGCTTAATGAACACATTGTTAGGTAATAAATACAACACAGGGGTTGATGTGTTTTGGACAATTTTAAGGCTTTTTGAATGTTTGTTACTTGGTGAACAAAGCAGATTAAAAATGTAGTTAAATTATGTGAACTAAAATTAAACAGTGCACACAATATTTCAAAACTCACTTAATTTTGTATTAAAATCAAGCTAGTGTTTTGCTACAAATCCTGGGTTCTTTGTAAGTAAGGAACTCAACTTCTTGCTTGAAAGAGTTACAAGAAAAAACCAGATCTGTTTGATACTCATTAAAAGCAAAGGACCAGAGTTTACTTTATAGATTAGTAAATACAGGTTTACACAACATGCAGTAAGATGTACTAAACTCTACTTTAAGTTATCTCTAAAGCTTTCTATTTCTGGCTTAGTGTATCTTTGCAAGTCCTGTAAATCTGTGACTTTCCTTTGTCAGTTAATCTTGGCCTTTGATCTTGTACTCTTCAAGATGCTTTTGTAGACTTTCTAATCTAAGTGATTAGATCATTTGTTGATTGATAATCCTGAATATTTAACTTGTCTACATTCTATACTTTCAGCTTCATGTCGAGATCTCCAGTTTGGTGTATAGAGAACTAACATTTCGATAAGTATAATAGCTTATCAAGAGCTCTAAGTTATCGATAGGTAACTTTGACTTGTCGAGATCTCTGAGTTCTCTATAAGTGTTTTGACTTGTCGAGGTCTCCAAGTTTCCTAAAAGTAGATTTGGCTTGTCGAGGTCTATGAGTTATCGATAGGTAACTTCGACTTGTCGGGATCTCTGAGTTCTCTATAAGTGAACTTGGCTTGTCGAGGTCTCTAAATCTCTGTATTTAGAAATAACTTGTCGATATCTCTAATCTTCATATCTTCATTTTCCTTGTCAATATCTCTTAGTTCTCGATATGCAGAAATGACTTGTCGATATTTCTGGGACTTCTCGATAGACCAATTTGGAATTCTCGATAAGTCATTCTGGAGTTATCGAATGATTTCTCTAAATGACTTGATCCGTGACTTGTAGATATCTTGACTTAGAATGTTTTTCCCAAAACAGATATATTCAACTCCAAGCTTCTTCACAATTTCTGTGAGGCATGATCTTCTTGATATTCTTCCAGAGTTTATTCTTAGGCTTGAGACTGTTTACAGAAAAATACTCTAGTCTAATCTTTGACATTTTTACAAACTCAAATAATACAGTACATAATACAAATTTAGATTATCATATAACTAATTCTTAAGGCTATCAATTTGACTTAGTCTTGTTATTATACATGCATGTCTTGCACAATAATCTCCCCCAATTTGTGAGAAGATTGCTTATCACAAATTCATGCTTGGTATCAAGACTAACCCCAAGTTAACATAAAACAATATTAAGATTACATAAAGATTTGACAGAAATACAAGTACGACTTTTATAAATTGAATGATTACAAGAGTTTGATGGTACATCCATTACATGAAATCCTCACAGCCTGGCTCCTTTCTAATGAGGTCCTTAAGATTTACTAGCACTTGAAGTTCTTCTATGATTTTAGTACCTCTTAGAGCTTTCACAAGCTTGAGCCACTCATCCAATGAATAACCATTTAGGTAACCAGCTCTAAATCTTGAATATCTACCAACTTTTATATTCAGAAAGTGTCTATCCTTAAAAATTCTGCTCAACCCCTTTTCCTTGAGCATATTTGATCTTTGTTCAAGTCTTGCTAATTCTTCTGCATACTTTCTATCTTTTTCTTCCTTCTCAGCCTTTGCTCTTGCATTTCTTTCATCCCTTTCTCTCACCCATACACATAATACCGCCTTCCAAGCCCTTGTATTAGTGTCCTTATCTCTCATCAAGCTGATCACTCTTTTAAATTCTGTGGTTGAAAGTGTATCCATTAGGTTACTGCCAAGTAGAGTGAAGGTACCATCATCATAATATATCATGATTTCTTTATAAGATACAACCCAGACTCTGACTATTTCTTCAGCCAGCTGTTGAAAGTATTCTTCATCTGTGATGTACCAATTTAGTGGCAGGAAATCAGATTGATCATAACAATTCCAGATAGCCCTTTCAGTAACTTGTAATTTCTTTGGGTTTCTTCCAACAAATTTGTAATGAGTTTTGACCGGTGGCTTGAATGAGGGTAGGTTTGTGATTTTCTTTAAGGTGGATTGGCTGGATGTGATTGGTATTTTGAGTAGGGTGTTTGCAGATGGTTTGTACAAAAATTTGGGCTTTGAGGTCAATGATAGTTGTATGTTTGAGCTTATAAGTTTAGTGGTTTGAGAAGGTTCGATTTGGATCGATTGGACATTTTTCTTTGGTTCTGGACCATCATCCTTCTTCTTCCTTCTTCTCTCATCACCTATTTTCTTATCATCTCCCTTCTTCTCATCTTGCTTCTTTTCTTTACTGCCAGTTTCCTTTGAGAATTGACTTGGATTTGAGCCAGAAGGTTTTTGATCATCTTTCTTCTACTCATCATCATCCAAGTCATCCTTATTGAATTGTGTTTTGGGCAACTTGGCTTCAGGATCTCTCAAGTATCTCCCTAAAATCTTTATCATCTTCATATCTTCATCAGTCTTTTTATTCTTGGTCTTCAATCCAGTTTTCAGAGTCGTTATAAGCTTTTTGTGTGCCATGACACAATGTCTGGAAATAAGAAAATTCTTGAGTTCCTTGGTGTTTGGACAGATGTAAGCCCCTCCCTTGTGTGGATAGAGATATGCTTCTTGAAAATCAGCTTCTTGAACTTTTTGTAATTCTCTAAGAAAGAGAGTGTCTTTATTGATTACTTTGTTGACTTTCTCAATGAAGATGTCCAATTCAGATGCTCTTCTTGATGTAAGAAAATTCAGGGACACCTGCATGTATCTGTCTACACCTGAGTCATTGATGTTTATCACAACTCTCTTTTCCTGAAAATTACCCTTGGTCACCAAAATCACCCTTAAGAAGTTTATGGTCTTGTTCAAAGCTCTCTTGTAAGTGATGAAGTTGTTGTTGAGAGAAGCCTTGAGAGCCTTTAGCAAATTTTCAAATTCCTTGCTCAGACTAGGTCCCTTAACTGTTTTGATAAGCCTCTCCATGCCAACATCAACTTTAACTACTTGAGATTTTCCTTTATTAGCATCTTTAGCTTGAACATATGTAGATGTTTGGGATGATCTTAGTAGCCTAGCCTCAATCTCGCCCTTAGGCTTGTTAGAAGGTAGGATAAGAGGTGTAGGGATTTCAGATCTCACAGCTTCTGGAAGTGCAGGAAGAGGAATGTTGATTGCACCCATGATGGCTCCCAAAGACACTGAATTTTGCATTTGTAGGTGCTTGTGAGAGTCCACCAGGGTCTGGATGTCATCCCCTGTTGACTTGCTACCATTGCTGTGAGTTGGGAGACTTGAGTTGTGAGAGACTCATTTGCTGACTGTAAGGTAGAAACTTGTGATTGAAGAGCCTGGATTTATAAGTTTGTGGAGGTGGAGATTGGTCGTTGAGTGCTTGAAGAAGTTGAAGTACCAAATGTGGCTTGCACAGCTTTTTTGATTCCCTGCAACAAAAGAGTTGAAGGCTCATATCTGCTTTGATGAAGTTGATTTAACTTGAGTCTAGTGTCATTAGAATTTGTAATGTGCTATTGAACCACTTCATGCAGAGCTACCACAGTTTGCCTTAGATTTTTGACACTTGAATCACTATAGTTAGATCAAACCTTGCCATATGTTCTACAAAAGTCTTGAATTTTGATTTGATTTCAACTTGTGAAGGGATAATCTCTCCCATCTTCTCCCTCATCATCTTTCTGATCTTATCTAGATGACCAGTCAAGGTCACTTGCAGTGCTTTACCAAAGAGGTGAAAAGCTTTGATTTGAGCCTTGTAGACTTTATTGACTGCATCATACACTTCTTGTTGAGTGAGGACCTTGGCATTACTCCCCAAAATAATGACATATTCCTCCATAAATCTTTCCAAGACCTGATCCATCTCCAATGTGAAGTCCTTAGAAATCCAAGCATCCACATTGCCATCCTCCTCAGCTTCATTCACTATTTTATGCTTTTGCTTCTCAACATCTTCATTATAAGTGACCAAAATTGTCTGATAGTCATGATTTGTCATGTCTGTAGTGAGCAGAAGATCAACCAGAAGGTCATCTACTATGGTTTGTTGGGATTAAGCATTTTGTAACCACTGTTGGGTAGGGTGAGATGGTTGTTGAGAGGGATTGGATGTTGAAGGAATCTCTATAGGTTGTGAAGTGGAGGGTTGATCTTCAATAGAACCATCTGTGATAGATGTCACAGTTTGACTCACAGGTTAAACTGTGGTTGTTACAACTTGTTATTCTCCACCCGTGGTGGGAACCTCAATTGGAATTGAAGGGGAGTTAACTAGGTTACTGTCATGTACTCTAGTCTTAAACCCTTGTGTTTCTTTCAAAACATTGTCACTTGCCTCCCACATAGCAGGATCATTGGCAATTGAACTCCTAGCTTCAATTGTGAGTGCAATCTCAGCTAGGGTTTTGAGGGGAGTTGTTCCTAAAAAAGGAACCTCCAATTGAATTGGAGAATCTAGATAGCTCTCCCTCAGGAGTACTACCATCAAACCTTACAACCTGTGAAGGTTGATCTACACATGAAGGTGCAACAGAAACTACCACAGGGTCTTCAGTAAAAAGTGATGAAACCCCTGTGTTTGTGTTTGTGTTAGTGTCATCAAGGTCTACCCTAACATGTAGCCTCTTACCAACTAAATTTGGTTCCTGGGTGGTGAGCACAGTTTCATGAACCATGTCACCTGAAGTTGGCAACACTTGAGAGTCAGATTCAAGTGCTTCATTGTATGAAGAAGAAATTTGAGAAATTAGAGTTCGGATTTCAGAGTTGAGTGGTGGAAGCTCCCCCTGAATGAATGATGGAGCTTCAAGAGATATGCTCTCTTTGTGTGTACCATCCTTTTTTTCCTTTCATACACTTGAATTTGTTTAAGTGCTTGTGCAGACTTTTTACAAGGTAAATTTGGGTGGATGCTTTGTTCAATAGAGACACCCTGTTGAGTGGATACCCTTAGAGTCTGTTTTAATCCCTATTTTACAACTACATCCTTTTGAGAGGATGCATAGGTGGTTTGAGTGGTCAGCTCAGTTTGTTTCACCTTTTTTGTTTTCTTGACCAATGGTGACTCTTGTTCTGTTTAGTCCTCACCACTCTCATTGATTACTGTTAAGGGTGCCTGCTTTCTCTTCTTCTTACTCACTTCACCCTTTTGAGAGGATGAAGTGGTTGGTTTCCTAGCTTCTAGTGGTAAAGAAGAAAGGGTCTAAGCTTGGGAAGGCCCCTGTTGGTTGTCCTGTGTTTGTACTTCCACATGGATAGGAGCCACGCCCGTACTACGTTCAATATTAGACCTCATTTCAAGCATAGGGTAAGGGTAAGTCCTAAATCTCTCCAACATAAATGGAGTGATTTTGAGACTCACACTTACCTTGTTTTATGTAGTAAGTGAACCAAATAAGATTTTGGACACTTGCTTACAATTGCCTATTTTTGTCCTATCTATACCATTAAATAACTGAATGTCTGGAACTTTATGATTTAAAGTTTATATTATAAACCTAGGAAAGAATATTTCCTTAACTCTTGAAGACAAAGGCATAGTTAGCCTTGTACTGAGTTTCTACAGAATTAGCATCCCCACATTGATGTGTCTGTTGTGAGGCATGGAGAATACCAGTTTGTGAACTACACTAGAAATGTTATCATTACCTATCTTCCTACATGTGAATTCTCTCACAATGGAGTCAAACAGGAATGACCATTCCTTCCTCAAATTCTTCTTGTTAAGACTGGCTAAGTTGATCCTTTCAGTGTAGTTGATAAAGTCCATGAATTCTGCTAGTTAATCCTGAGTGAAAGGATATCTTCGATATATTATTTATTTTGGTATTTGTATTATTAAACATAAAATTTAAATACACGTAGATCCTCTGCATTAGGACATGAATTTAACTGATCCAAATCAAGTCAAAATAGTCAAACTAGCAAAATTATCTTCAAGTATATAAAAGAGATATTCCACTATTATGAAACATCAAAATTATATCGTTATGGAATATATCTTTTAGGAAATGTGATCAAAGAAGAAACATCAAGACATGATATTTATTAGATCTCAGTTGCAACATCAATAAGGCAACAAGCTCGAAAACAAGAATATATCAGAAATATTCTTTAGAAGACTCGTGCTATATCAAAAATATTTTACTCTTCACTCCAAAATATATTTTTACATCCATCAAAAGAGTTTTTATCCAAATTTTATTAATATTCATGATTGAAATATTAATATCCATTTTTATAACCCATTCCATGTATACGTGAAGAAATTTTCTCTCGTTTCGAAAAATCAGCATTTCTCGGAGAAAATTATTCAAAAATACTCTAAAATATTTTCTACCATCCAAATATATTTTATATATTAGGAAATATATTTTAGTATTTATTCAAGTTAAAACTTTGGTCAAAAGATCCATATATTTAATTTCAAGACCAATAGTATTTTTACTCGGAATAAAAGGCTGACAAAACAGTCTATATTTTAAATAAAATACTTTCACTTACTAGAATGACTTGAAATTTTGTATGGATCATTTAAATGGTATTTTCTATGCATGATAAAAAGTACGTTACATTGCGATAATTTTTGTCCGGGCACAAATTTCGAGACAGTTTGTCCCACAATTTACCATGTTTGACCTAGTTACCGTTGACCAAAGTTGACCAAAACTTGCAGGACATCATTTTATAATATTTAGGTAATTATCATATTTTTTATGGTATTTATTTAAGGGTTTTTAGGGTGGCCATATTTAATAGTGCTTAATGCTTAAATTAAAATGAATAAACAATGATTAAAAGAGAAGGAAAATACATATTTCTTCAAATATATCAGCTGAGTTTTTGAACCCATAAAGTTATTTATCTTATATGTCTATATCAAAGAAGTACAACCTACTTAACATGTCATCAATCCATGTGACATACCACATCCACCATCCATTTTCCTCAAATTTCCACCACACAATCCACCTAACTTTTCCTATAAATAAACCCCCACCCCAATTCATTTTCTTCAAGCTAAGGAGTCATAAAGTTTCTGGGATTTTTTCAAAAAGTACCTCTCTTCATCTCTTTCAAATTCTATACACACACTTCTTCTCAAAAGCTTTCTCTCTCTTCTATATACTTAAATATATACAAGGTTTTTGAAATCCAAGCTTAGCTTCACCTAACCAAGATTTATCCCACCAAGTGAGCTCATCCACTACCACTTCCTAGCCTCCTGAAGGGCTGCCCAATTTCGACCAAAGTTCCAAAATCCGGCCGAACCTTGTTAGGTCCCAATGTGTCTGTAGAAAGGGGGGTTGAATACAAACACTACCGAATAATCGAATTAAATGCGGAATAAAAAATGTGAAACAAAATTCAAGTTAAATAAAAATATTATTAAACTTGAAAGGTGTTACAACAACTGTATCGATTACAAGGAATTAATCTCAAATTAATTATCACAAATCTAGAATAAATTCGACATGAACTTTTTCTATTTTTGTAATAAAAAGATTCAAATGCTAAACGCAATTTGAGATTAAGTTCTAGGGATTTTGATCCGCTAGATTGTTACACAAGAACAAGATAAAGATTTCTAGTTGATTGGATTTAACTTTACAATCTAGAAATTGATCTTGAATAAAGCAGATGAAAATGAAATATGTGCTGCGGCTGCTGTGTTCTTGTTTTTTTGACTTGTGTATTGGATAATGAAGAATGAATGCTTCTGCTTCTTTTAATCAATTCAGCTGAATGAAAATAGAGCTGGCATGACAATCCTTTGGCTCAATAAGACAATTGGTAGGACTATCTTTAGAGCTAGCAAGACAATCAGAATGAACTAGCAAGACTTTCGGTATGACAATCAATTGTCATACCGATTGTCATAGTAGTTCAAACAGATTATTTTTGCTGAAAATAAATAGATTTAAATCCTATACTAATTCTGGTAAGACAATCCTTTTGAATTAGCATGACTTTCGGTATGACTATTGATTGTCACACCGATTGTCATACTAATACAATCAGTTGTCTTGTTGAATTAAACAGATTTTTAAACCAATTTAAATTCTGAAAATTCTTAATATTAATTCAGAATTAATTAATCAATTAATTCAATTAATCAAATAAATTAATCTTTGCAGATATAATTTATTTTCTTAATTAAATTATATGACTTAATTAATTAATAGAGAATTAATACTAATCTTGAGCAGCATCCATTCTTCTGTAAATCTTCTGAAAATCACTGAAAATTATGAATCAATTCCACCACTTCAACGTTGACACTCGATGTACTGTCTGGTTCATGAGTGACTAACTTCCGTGACGTTTCTTCATGTCTTAACTTTGATACTCTGATTTTCTTCAGATTAAATCCTTGTAATTAATGATACCCTGACGAGATCTCTGTCACTTGATTAAATCCACACTCTTGATTTATATCACTGAGGCATGATCAATTTCTTGAACTTCTTCCAGTGAATTAATTCCTCAAGTCTGTAAATGAACCTTGTCTCTGAATCCTTTGACAGATATTACTCTGTGAGATCTCTTTTGACGGTAGATCCACTATTTACTTATTACATTCTTATTTGAGTTGAGTTGAATCCTCGAATATACAAATAGGCTATAACATATGACTTACAATCTCCCCCTATTTGTTTGTTAGACAATAACACATAAATACCTAGAGGATAACTCAACTAACAAATAAGAAAAAGATATAAAAAGAAATACAAAGTAAATAGTAGAAAAGTTCTGGACTAGATTTAACATTTTAAAGATTCCAAGTAGATGTTCCTCTAGACTGAACATATCTTCAAGTAGTTCCATCTTCATTTGTACAACCACATTTCCTGTTGAGAAGCCCATATCTCTCTTGCTTCTCCCCCTATGAGAATCAACTGATTAAAGAAGATCACCTTCGTTTACCACCTCTCCCGTACAATAGGATCCGCAGATAAAAACCAATGGTACTCCCCTTTTGAAAACAGCTTCTTTCCTTACTTAGAAAATCACCTTGTGTTTACCACCTCTCCCGTACAATAGGATCCGTAGTTACAAACAACAATGGTGTGGTGTAGTGTACATGTAGGATCTTTTTCTTACTCCCTGCTATTTCTCCCCCTTAGTTGAGGAATCCTCCAAACTATTACTTAAGCTTTTATCTCCCCCTTAAAGAAGGAATGTATGCCGTCGTCTGAAGGAGTTCTCATATATCACTTGGTTGGAAAAGAAATAACAAGTAGTTTCTCTTTCTTCCTCACTGTGAGTGTGTGATTCTGTTTAGTGTACCTCACATGTGTTTCGCTCTTCTCTCCACTCATGTTTACACTCATTCTCACAAGTGTATCACTTTTCTCTCATAGCTCCATAATCCAGCTGTACCTGCAAGGAAAATCACCTTAGCCATCCTTAAGGAGGTCATAGGTGGTGCAATGGGAGTTCACAAATCCCCATCCTTGTTAAACTCGTCAGATGAATCTGAGTCATAATCTACAAGTTGCTAGTTTCCCTTTTAGGGTTCCAGATTTGAATTCTGGGAAGGTAAACAATGATCCAACGAATTTAGCATAAAGATCAAAGTTCCCTTCTAATGTCTGTGAAGACATTTCCTTGTGACTCATCAGGTAATATCTGAATCATTGTCAACAAGTTGCCGATCTGCACCTATGTCAGATCCACTATCCGCAGATACATCCAGGGGATTTAAGCCTGGGGAGGTAGACACTGACCACTGACATATGGCTTTTGGATCAATATCCTCTCCTAACACCTGTAAAGGCAATTGGTCCACTAACGAACCTTGAACAATCGAATCTGACCTTAAAATGGTCGAAACTCTTATTTCCGTCAACTCATCCTTTGTGTGTGTAACCTTTCCTTGTGCATCAAGAATTGTTTATATTTGAAATGGTGACACTACATCGGATACCTTGGCCGATAGGCAAATTTTAATAGACACACCCTGTTGAGAGAATGAATCTAGTAACTGTTTTTGTGCCTTTTCAGCCATTACATCTTTTTGAGAAGATGTATGGGGGCTAGCAGTTGTCTCGGTTTAAATACTACTCATCTATGTAGGAGACAGAGTTACTGGGTTGACTTCAGAACCTTCCTTATGTGGTGCACTAAGGCACTATCTCCCTCGCGCTCATCCATACTACATTTAGTGGTAAGAGAGTATTGGTTGGTTCTGTTTCTGTGTTTGTCTTTTACAGTCTGGGATAGATGTTGTGGGTTTTCAACCTCATGACTGTCAATAAAAGAAAGTCATTGGAGACTGAACCTGTATCACAGAACATATGGTAATAGAGAGAAAATGATTTACAATAGTGATTTCAAAAGATTTTACATGACATAAGAAATCACTAATGTATAAAGAAGTTTGATTTTGTTTTTTTTAATATGAATGAGTTTTTGATAAAAACATTGATCACTTAGGGTAAAGTCTAAGTAATTCTCATTCATGTCAAAAGCTTACAAATATCTGCAACATAATGTTAACAACATATCATTGACCGATACTTGTCAAGCACTTTAGATACTAATTGTTATGTTGCATAAGATTTAAAATAAAATAAAAATAAAAAATAATACAATACAAATAATAATAATAAAAACAAATATCAATGAATTAAATACCAAATATCTATCAACAAGATATCAACATACAATTTCATATATCATACAATATTTACAATTACAGAAAATACAAATAAAAACTTATATAAATATAGCAAAAATATAGAAACTATTTACAAGTTCAATGATAACATTACCAGCTTGCAAACAGCCATATCCCTCGGATAAACCTTTGCTGTTATCTCCAAAGGTAACCAGGGGGCCAGCTTTCTCAATCCACATTTGATAGCAGGGCTCTATCTCCGGTCATATGTCTTGATGATCCACTGTCAAGAATCCACACTACCGGTTACACCTGTTTAATGCCCTGCACTACAAATGGATTAGACCTTCTTCGGAACCCAAACTTGGTTGGGCCCGGCATACTTGTAGAATTGTCCTTTGTCAGGCAAAAAAACATTTTTAATTTTAATGGTCTCAACATCCTCAATGACTGAACATTTGACCTTGTAAACAGCCTTAACAAATTTCTGTTTAAGCTTAGGCACAAATGTCTCCTTTCTAGCCTTAGAAGGACTAGCAGTCTTAGACCTCTCATGCTTCTTGTTATTCACATGCTGATGAGGAGTAGTCTTATCATTAGAAACATGCTTACCATTAAAATAAGCATACATCATATTAAAAGCACAAGACATACAATTAGAAACACCACATGCTTTATGAGAGTGATTAACAGCAGGCAATTTATGCATGGTAGTCATGGCTTTTTTGTTTTCCAACTCATGTGTGTCTGAGTTAGTCTCAGTTGCTTTCACAACTTTGACTAGAACTTTCGACACACTCGACTTGGAAACAACCTTCTCATTAGCAAGATCTTCAGCACGCATTTCTTCTTGAATAACAGAAGAGGTCGCATCAAATGGTTCAGCAATTGATGGTTTATAGAGGGGTTCATCAACACCCTTAAGCACATATGGTACTTCCCTCCCTTTAGCACATACACGAGGAGGGGAGTTTATGCCTAATTCTCCAATAGAAACATTGTAATCATAACCTATTCCAGATGTTTGATTAACAGATTGCTTACTGTAGAACTCTTTAGCCTTCGAACAAGAATTGAAGTAGGCTCTAACCTTAGTCTCAAGACCGGTGATCTTGTCTTTGAGAATAGTTTCGAGTTTTCTATAACAGTCAACTCTATTCTTTAGAAAAGATACTTTTTCTTTTAATTTGTCTTGATTAATGTGCACAAGTCTTAATTCATTGACCTCTTTCTCAAGGTCTGTGATCTGTAAACTTAACAGTTCATTATCACGACGTGCACAATCTAAGTTACCTCTTAGATGATAAACCATTTCAGCATCAGAAAGTTTTACCTCTATTCTTGACGATGAAGCTTTTCCATCAATAGCCATAAGAGCAAGATTTCCTTCATCTTCATCTTCACTGTCAGTACATCCCAGCTTCTTCCCTTTGCCAGATAAGCCCTTTCAGAGTTCTTTCTTACTTGCTTTGGCTTCCTACATTCTGGTGGCAAAGTGTCCCAACTCATTGCAGTTATAGCATCTAATGGTGCTCCGATCAACCATCCCTGTTTTGTATCCACCACTGCTGGTGTTAGAGGATGAAGATCCACCTTTCTGGAATTTGTTGTAGTTAGACTTGTACTTAAGCTTGGGATTCCTCTTAAATCTGACATGGGAGAATCTCTTGACAATTTGGGCCATTGACTCGTCTTCCAATTGCTCCAGCTCTTCCAAGGAATAAAAATCATCACTTGATTGATTTGTAGTAGGAGGATCATATTCTGCTACTAACATATTTTCCTCAGCCTTGGAACACTGTACCATTCTCTCCAATTGTTGAGATTGCTGTTGTTGTTGACCTTCAGCTACAAGTGCAGTAGATGTGCTGACCATTCTATCCTTCTCGTAGACTTCCTTCTGTTGAATCTGCTCCAACTCATAGGTTTTTAACACTCCATAGATCCTGTCCAAAGAAATCTCACTCAGATCTCTAGCTTCTCTAATGACAGTGATTCTATGTTCAAGATGAGTTGGCAGTGTTAAAAGGAACTTTTTGTTGACCTCCCTGATTGAATAAAATTTTCCATTGATGTTCAGGTTGTTGATCAATGCATTGTACCTCTCAAACACTTCAGTAATTCCTTCTCCTGGATTTGATTTGAAATGTTCATACTCAGAGGTTAGGATCTCCAACTTGTTCTCCCTAACTTCCTTTGTGCCTTCATTGATCACCTCAATAGTTTCCCACATGTGTTTGAAATTTTTACAGTTCATCACATGTCTGTTCATCAAGGGATCAAGGGAATCAATTAAAATTAATTGAAGGCTGGCATCCAAGGAGGCTTCATCTTTTTCAGCAGGAGAAAAATCCTCAGGATCTTTAGGATAGGTTCTGGCTTTGGTGATCACAACATCATCTACTATCACCTCCGGTTCAATAACCATCGGAGTTCTTATCCCCTTCTTCAACAAGTTTGAATATTTGGGATTTGCCACTTGTAAAAATTAGAGCATCTTCTTCTTCCACATAATATAATTCTCTTTATCAAATTGTGGAATTTTAACGGTTCCAACTTTTTGTGAAGTCATTATGAATTTTTGAATGAATAAAAATTCAAGGAGTTGAAAAATCACAAAAGTCTAGGATCTTGATTTGTTCGTTAATCAGAAGGCTCTGATACCAATTGTTAGGTCCCAATGTGTTTGTAGAAGGGGGGGTTGAATACAAACACTACCGAATAATCGAATTAAATGCGGAATAAAAAATGTGAAACAAAATTCAAGTTAAATAAAAATATTATTAAACTTGAAAGGTGTTACAACAACTGTATCGATTACAAGGAATTAATCTCAAATTAATTATCACAAATCTAGAAAAAATTCGACATGAACTTTTTCTATTTTTGTAATAAAAAGATTCAAATGATAAACGCAATTTGAGATTAAGTTCTAGGGATTTTGATCCGCTAGATTGTTACACAAGAACAAGATAAAGATTTCTAGTTGATTGGATTTAACTTTACAATATAGAAATTGATCTTGAATAAAGCAGATGAAAATGAAATATTTGTTGCGGCTGCTGTGTTCTTGTTTTTTTGACTTGTGTATTGCATAATGAAGAATGAATGCTTCTGCTTCTTTTAATCAATTCAGCTAAATGAAAATAGAGCTGGCATGACAATCCTTTGGCTCAGTAAGACAATCGGTAGGACTATCTTTAGAGCTAGCAAGACAATCAGAATGAACTAGCAAGACTTTCGGTATGACAATCAATTGTCATACCGATTGTCATAGTAGTTCAAACAGATTGTTTTTGCTGAAAATAAATAGATTTAAATCCTATACTAATTCTGGTAAGACAATCCTTTTGAATTAGCATGACTTTCGGTATGACTATTGATTGTCATACCGATTGTCATACTAATACAATCAGTTGTCTTGTTGAATTAAACAGATTTTTAAACCAATTTAAATTCTGAAAATTCTTAATATTAATTCAGAATTAATTAATCAATTAATTCAATTAATCAAATAAATTAATCTTTGCAGATATAATTTATTTTCTTAATTAAATTATATGACTTAATTAATTAATAGAGAATTAATACTAATCTTGAGCAGCATCCATTCTTCTGTAAATCTTCTGAAAATCACTGAAAATTATGAATCAATTCCACCACTTCAACGTTGACACTCGATGCACTGTCTGGTTCATGAGTGACTAACTTCCGTGACGTTTCTTCATGTCTTAACTTTGATACTCTGGTTTTCTTCAGATTAAATCCTTGTAATTAATGATACCCTGACGAGATCTCTGTCACTTGATTAAATCCACACTCTTGATTTATATCACTGAGGCATGATCAATTTCTTGAACTTCTTCCAGTGAATTAATTCCTCAAGTCTGTAGATGAACCTTGTCTCTGAATCCTTTGACAGATATTACTCTGTGAGATCTCTTTTGACGGTAGATCCACTATTTACTTATTACACTCTTATTTGAGTTGAGTTGAATCCTCGAATATACAAATAGGCTATGACATATGACTTACAAACCTCCAGTGAATTGTTCCGGCAAACTTTTCCGACCGTTTTCTAAAAGTGGTAATTTTTAACTTTTTCTTTGAGTTTCTTTTATTTGAGCTTTGTACTTAATTTCTCTACTTCATCTCAAGCTCTAATACTAGATCTCCTATAAAGAAGGTTCTCAAAGAAAAGAGAACAAAGATTCAAACTCCGAATTCGAATAAGTATTTGATCTTCAAAAAGAAGATCTATAAAATACAAGTACTTAAATCTCTATAACTCCTCACGAGTGAGATTTCATAGATCTTTATAACTCCTCACGAGTGAGATTTCATATTTGACAAACCTTGCGAGTTGGCCAATCACTTGCACTTTATTTATCTCGATCTTGGTGATGAGTGGATTTTATATCTACTTGGAATACTTCATTACATGCTTAAGTTGGTGTTTTGGACTCAATTTATTGGTATTTTTGATGTGTTTTTTGTGTTATTGCATTTCAGGCATCAGTTAAAGGAAGAAAGAAGATTTTCAAAGAATTATACTGAAAATAGATCATAATTGGAAGTCTAGGACATTCTCAGTTGTATAGAATCTCGTTAGCTTCGCGTGGGCAGTTGAATCGCCTAATTCTGACGAGCAGAACTCAAGATATGGTCAAAAGAAGAAATGTCAAAATTTTCCAGAAGGCCAGTGCGGCCGTGCCAGAACCAGCACGTCCGCGCCGCTGAAATCACTATTCCAGCGCGGCCGCGCCCGAAAATAGCGCGGCCGCGCCCGAAAATAGCGCGCCCGTGCCCTGTTTCTGCACCAGAATCCTGATTTTAGTCGAAATTGAAGATTTTGAGAGTCCTGGTCATCTTGGAGCCTATATATATCAATAAAAAGACGTTTTTAAAGAGAGGGAGACCTGAGAGAGAAATAAGAAGACCTAGAGAGCACGAGACGACTACGGAGAAGAAGACTTTTGTTTTCTTTAGTATAGTTGATACTTGGATGCTTGTTTTCAATTTGTCTTTGAACCCTAGTACTCTTATATTATTTATTATCATGTTTTCATTGGAACCCATGGTGACGATGAGTTCGATTATGAACTAATCGTTATCGTGGGGTTCTAACAAATTTACTTATGGATTTCTATAGTTAATTTGTTTCAATATCTTGGTGTGTGGTGATTAATTAATATCCTAGTATTGGTTGTGCTTATTCATCTTACGTGTGTAACTAACATATAAGATAGCGTGTTAATCTCTACTGAAGCGAAAGTGAATATAGAGGTTTAGAAATTGCCATGCTAACATAGGTTCATGTATTTTTTATGCATGATTTGTAGGTATTTTTAATCATCTTAATTGCCCTATGTAATCATAATAGATAACTTGCGCATTAAACCTTTATGTTGTCAAATTCTATAGACATATAGGGTCTCAACATAATTGGTGTCTATTTATCTTCTATCTCTTTTGTGGATGTCTGGTAGTAGAGTATTCGTGCAACGAAAGTTGGCGTTTACTAGTTTTGTGTTATCTGATTAGTTGTCATCACCATTGCATGCTAAGGTTCAGAACAATGACTTTGAATGAAGTAGTAATGAAGTTAGAATCCCATGTTTATCTCATATATTTAATTCAATCACTTTTAATCTTAGTTTTGCATATTAGTTTAATCTTAGTTATAAACAACCCAACTTGTTATTGTCTTAACATTTAACGATAACCATACATTGTTGCATAGGTGTATAATCTATAATTAACCAAAACCAGTCATTGTGGGAAAGAATCTGATTTATATCTTATGCTACTTACGAACGCGTATCCTTGCATGTAATTTTAGCGCGTGTTTTAGCTCTAACAAGTTTTTGGCGCCGCTACCGGGGACTCGGTGTTAATTTAGTTTATGTGCTTGTCATCAGTGGTCGTTAAAGTTCACTGGCTCAGTTTTTTTTGTCTTTCACAGTTTACTTGTTTGTGTTTCAGGTACCCATTACAATGGGAGATCCAACAGCAACAACGAAATCATTGATGGATTATTCTCAACCAAAGATCAATGACATTCAATCTAGCATTGTCAGGCCAGCTATCGTAGCTCATACCTTTGAGATCAAGCCTGGCATAATTCAGATTGTACATAATTTAATTCACTTTGGGGGTGCTCCAATATAAGATCCTAATATGCATATCAGGGATTTCATAGAGATCTGCGACACCTTCAGGTTCAATGGTGTGTCTGAGGATGCGGTGAGACTGAGACTGTTCCCATTCTCTCTGAGGGACAAGGCTAAAAGCTACTTACACTCTCTACCAGCTGGTTCGATTACTACTTGGGAAGATCTTGCTCAAAAGTTTCTCACTAAATTCTTCCCTATAGCGAAGACAACCGTAATCAGGAATGCTATTTCTCAATTGGCGCAGCAATCAGGAGAAACTCTATATGAAGCTTGGGAGCGCTACAAGGAGATGCTTAGGAAGTGTCCTCATCATGTCATGCCTGATTGGATGATCATCAATTGCTTCTATAACGGTTTGGGAGCACAGTCAAGACCCATGCTCGATACAGCATCAGGTGGAACATTATGGGCAAACAGTTATGAGGAAGCTTATGAGCTAATTGAACTGATGGCTGCTAATGAATATCAGTATCCAACCCAGAGATTGCCACGGGGCAAGGTAGCATGAGTTCTTAAGGTGGATACAGCTACAACTATCACTGCTCAACTAAAGGTGTTGTCTATGAAGATCGATTCTATGGCTAACTATGGTGTTCATCAGATAGTCAGTATTTGTGAGTTGTGTGCAGGTGTGCATGCGACGGAGCATTGTGTTATATATAGTGAATCAGCTCAGTTTGTGAGCAACTTTAAGCGATCGTAACAACCAGTTCCAGAAACTTATCATCCTGACAACTGGAATCATTCTAACTTCAGCTGGAGCAACAATCAGAATGCGATGCAACAGTCGTTCCAGCAGTTTGGAAACAAGCAATTCAATCCTCCTGGTTTTCAGCAACAATTTGCACCAAGACAATAACTCCAACTTCAATAACAAACTCATGGAGGTGCAGGTCTATCTTCAAATGAAAAATATGAATTGGAAAAGTTGCGGCTTATGTGCAAAAACCAGGCTCTTATATGCCAAATCCAAGCTATTTCTATCAAGGCTCTAGAGAATCAAATAGGGAAAATTGTTAATGCCTTATTAAATCAACCACCAGGAACGCTTCCTAATGATACAGAAGCCAATCCAGGAAAGAGGGAAGTTAAAGAACAGTTGCACGCCATCACCTTGAGGTCTGGAAAGGTCACAATCCCCCAAATTCAGCAAGACGAAGAGTTTGAGAATTCTTTCTAGAATGCAGGTGCGTCTGCACCCTTACCAATTCCAGAAAATGAGATTGTAGCTGAAAAAGTAGTGTAGAAGGATGCCGAGGTGCAATCAAGGAAGAAAACTGTGGAATACACTCCTCATGAGGGTAATATAGGGGAGAAATAGGCCTATCCTCCACCTCCTTTTCCTAAGAGGCTGCAGAAGCAGAAGTTGGACAAGTAATTTGCTAAGTTTCTGAAGGTGTTCAAGAAACTTCACATCAACATACCTTTCGCTGAAGCTTCTTGAACAAATGCCTAGCTATGCAAAGTTTATGAAAGGTATTCTCTCTCGAAAAGTGAAGCTCGATGATTTAGAGACCATTACTCTTACGGAGGAATGCAGTGCTGTGCTGCAACAGAAGTTTCCTCCAAAGCTTAAAGATCCTGGAAGCTTTAATATTTCTTGCACCATCGGAAACTTGTCATTTGACAAATGTTTGTGTGATTTGGGAGATAGCATCAATCTGATGCCTTTTTCTATCTTCAAAAAGTTGGGTTTACCTGATCCAAAGCCTACATATATGTCCTTGCAGTTGGCCAATCATTCTATTACATATCCACGAGGCATTGTGGAGGATGTCTTGGTCAAAGTAGATAAACTCATCTTTCCTGCTGACTTTGTAATTCTTGATTTCGAGGAGGATAAGAAGATTCCCAATATCTTGGGGAGACCATTCTTAGCTACTGGTCGAACTATGATTGATGTGCAAAAAGGAGAGCTTACGATGAATGTTCAAGATCAGAAGGTCACTTTTAATGTGTTCAAGGAAATAAAGTTACCCACAGATAAAGAAAAGTGCTTTAAAGTAGAACGGATCGACTCTATCATAAATTCGGAGCTTGAGCAACTACCAAAGTCACATACCTTAGAGAGAGCCTTAATAGGTGAATCAGTTAGTGAAGATGAAGGAGGAGAAGAGCATCTGTAGGTTTTAAATGCACCTCCATGGAAGAGGAAGTTGGATATTCCTTTCGATTCTCTTGGGTTAGTAGAGCTGAAAATTTTTCAAGAGTGTCTTGAGCCGACTATTCAAGAAGCTCCCACACTTGAGCTCAACCCACTTCCAGATCACTTGAGTTATGCATTCTTAGGTGCACCCCCTGACAAAGGGTTAAAATATATCTATGAAAATCTCAAGGGTGACCAGCCGGTTCCTTCCATGATTACAGATGATCCCTCTCATGCACCACAAACAGTTGATAGGTTTGGTTTTGGTGATGCACAGTATAGTGAAAGAGATATGTCCTAAGTCCAATCATGAATGAGGATTTAGGAATAACTTTTATGTAATCTGTTTTGATTTCATTGATATTAATAAAAGACTTGTTTTGTTTTTATTACGGGCTCTATCTATTTAAGTGTTTAAATAAGATATACCATAGTTTAGAGTAAAGCTTTTTATGGATTATGATGAGATCATAATAGTGAGACCTAAAATATGATAACTCTAAACTTAAATAGTTCCTGGTCATAGGATTACTAACTGGTAATTAATAATCCGCAAAGATCGGTATATATTATGCTTGCTTCATTATGAAGGATGTCTGTTCTTATAGATATTTGTGTGGTGACACTATAGCTAGTATGTAGGTGCTTATTATAGAATAAGTTCACTGAACATGACTCGCACAGCTGAACAACTGATGAAGTTCACTCACGTGTCAACAGTTGTTCACATAGTGATAGTTGTACAAGTATCCTTAGACTTGAGGTCATCATAGTCATCTTGTGTACACTGAACTATGCTTTGGTTTAGTTCTTAGTCTCCAGGGACAATTATTAGGGCTCTACTGGGTATAGGAATTTGTACACGAAGATAGTGTATGATCAATAAAGGATCTACCCCTTCCAGTGAAGGAAGAGAATGTTCAAAGCTGATCCACTTATGCTAGTTCAGGAATCTCTGGCCAGAGTGAATGAAATTAGAAAGGAGTTTCTAATTTACAGAGAACTGAACATAGTGAATGGGAAAGCAAATGATTAAATTAGATAGGCTTGACACAAGATCCATGCCTTGTATTTAATCAGGACATTGGAGGGTAGAAGGAGTTAATTGTACGGTAACTATTCACTGACAGGTTCTTGGTATTCTAAGCAGTGAATTCATATTATCCAGATAGTCGCGATATGTTGAGAAGCATCACTCACGATGTAGAATAAATATAATTAATCAGTTAATTATATTTAGTGAATTTTAATATTCATGTAAATAATTAATAAAAGTTTATTATTATTTATTTCTACTACCGGCATAATATTGAACCTACTGGGTCACACCATAAAAGAATATTTTCTTTGATGAAATAATGAGAGAGAGAATTATTTTCTAAATAGTTAAGAAAAGAAATAATGATTAAAATAGTTTTAATTATTATTAAAGCATTTTATGAAGATAAAATATGGGGGTTAATATATATAAAGATATATTATAAAACCCTAGGAGAGTCCTATAAATAGAATGAGATGGATGGCTCAAAAAACAAGACACATAATTTTGGTTTTGTGAAAATCCTAGCCTCCATCTTCTTCCTCTCTCTCTCTCTCTCTCTCCCAAAAACTCCATTTTTATAAAAGCTTAGTTTTATAAAAAGGTTCATCGAAGCGGATCGTTCTTGGTGGATACCGGTAGAGTGCTTCACACACTGAGGAGCAACTGCTAGCACTCCAATTTTATAAAGCTTCGACTCACGAGGTATGGTTACGATTCTTTAGTTTTTCCCTTTTATACGTTTTTCTATATGTGCGGTATATGGTTTTTACGGAATAAATTATTATTTCACGCTTCCGCTCATCCGTAAATTCCATCATTGGCATCAAAGCTAGGTTCTGCATATAGAGATTCATATAAAAAATTTCAGATTTTTTAATGCATGTATGGATTTGTTATGAATTTTGCAAGTTTATTTGGATTTAATTATCAATTAATTAGAAATAATTTTTGCATGAGATTTTGACTACTGATCTGGGTTCTACAAGTGTTGTAGATCATCTAGGTATTTTTTCATAATTTTGTGATGTGTAGATTATTTGTTATGAATTTTTAAAAATTATTTTAATTAAAATTCATGAAATAATTATGCATGTGAATAATTATGATTAAAATTTGCACAAGGACCCATGGCTGATCTGGTATTTTTCTGCTACTCCCTGATTTGAGAAATCATATTATTTTGATTTTTATTAATTTATTAATTAAATGTTAATTAATTTATTAATAATAAAATTAAAATAATAAATTAATAAAGAGTTATTAATAAGGGAGTAAAGGGAAAGGGGGGTTACATCTCCTAATTGTAACAGCAGAAAAGGAAAAGACAAAAGCTGACAGAAAGAAAAAAAAAACCTGCTGTTGCCAACGGTCGGCCAGGTGCGGGCGCGTGAGACGCACGCGCGGGGTGTGTTGCACATTCCGTGAATGCGTTACACACTGTTGCGCATTTACGGAATGCGTTACACGCGTAAATGGCTCAACAGTGTTGTAACGCATTACGTACATGCGTTACAGCCCGTATGTCCACATTAAATTTGATTTTTTGGTAGTTTCGTAACTCCGTTTTGGGCGTGCAATATATCGTTGGATTCGTTTTTCCGAGACGGATCTAATGGAGTGGTCAAATATTTTTTTATATAAAAGTTTTGAACTGTTTATATTCCCAAAAGTGTTTTAAAGCATGTTTTAATTGTTTTAATTGCTTTTAAATGCTATAATAAATCCATACATCATTATATCAATGTGTGACATGATATTACTTGCATGCTTACTTGTTTATTTATTTTAATATATGAGATATATGTCTGTGTTTACCATGCGATGATAGATTTAGGTGAACTTAAATCAATATAAGGTGTGCTCTAGAAAATCTAGAATAAGAATTATTTCTTGCCTTGACAATATTATTATGAATACAATCATGAGATTCTTGTGTTTATGAAACACGTAATTAAATATGAATTTTCAATTTTGAGAGAAAGGATGATTCTGTCAACAACAGATTTCTATCTGTAAGAAAGGGTTATTAAGTGACGCCTCTTGACAATGCTCCACCCGATCTGGGAATCATCTGATTATCGATTATTGATTTGAAATATTTAATTTAAAAGGAAGAATCTTTTTATAATATGATTATGATTGTAACGTAATATAATCCCTCTAAAATTAAATAATATCAAGTAGTAATTGGCCAATGACACAACATGCTTGTGTCGGTTATAGCCTTCCAACATGATAGAAAGTGGTTCTTATTTTTAAATCATTGTCGTTTCGTGCTACAGCCGAGGGCTTTGATTTCGAAATAAGAAATACTTGTCTATTACATAGAGATGTGTACATTGAATTAGAATCTAAAGGTCGTTACGTGCCACAGCCATGGGCCGTTGGAGACTGATTCAATTGTACGGAATGTTGGGTTAGACTTGACTTAGAATATTGAGTTTGTCGTGCCACAGCCGTGACTCAAGTATTCAAGAGGCTAAAGTTTGATTAGGGAATAACATAAGATGTAATTGACAAGAGTTGTCTGCCTATTGAACATTACATAGCGGTTCGTGCCACAACCGAGGTTGTGTGATGGAATGTAGGATCCCTATTCCCACCAGCATTATGAATGCTTATTTTTCACGTAGGGGGTTGAATAAATTAGATAAACTAGTGGGAGCCACTTATGAATAAAGACCCGATTCATATAGTGTTTTGAAATGAAATTGAATATTTGCTAAGTGTTGTTATGTGTTTATCATTTACAGATTTACTATATTCGTTATGTCTTCTGCACTATCACTCCGGAGTATACTAGATGCTCACAAGTTGACTGGTCCTAATTTTGCTGACTGGCATCGAAACTTGAGAATTGTTCTCAGGGTGGAGAAGCTGGAATATGTGCTTGACTCACCTAAGCCTACTGAACCTGTTAACGATTCACATAATGATGAACATGTTGTGTATCGTAAATGGATAGATGATGCAAATGTTGCTCAATGCATCATGCTAGCTTCCATGAACATTGAGATACAGAAGCAGCATGAGCATATGGATGCTCACACTATCCTTATGCATCTACAAGAGTTGTATGATATGGCAGGGAGGACAACTTGATATGAGATATCGAAGGAGCTGTTCGGTTGTAGGATGTCTGAGGGATCATCCGTGAATGACCATGTACTTAAGATGATCAATTTGATTAAACGTCTTGGACAACTTGGTTTTGCCATGGATGGGGAGCTGAGCCAAGACTTGGTCTTGAAATTACTTCCGGGTTCGTTTTCACAGTTTGTTGTGAACTTTCACATGAATAAGCTGGATGTCAGCCTGGCTGAACTCCACAATATGTTGAAGACTGCGGAATCGAATTTTCCCCCTAAGAAGAGTTCTGTTCTTCTAATTGGTGAAGGTTCCAATCCTAAGAAAAGGAAGAGGAACCCTTCCAAAAAGAAGAAAGTAGGTGAAGAAAAGTCGGTTCCACCAAAAGCTGAAGACCCTAAGAGCAAAGTTGTTTGCTTTCACTGTAACAAGGTGGGGCACTGGAAGAGGAACTGCAAGGTTTACCTTGCAGAGTTGAAGAAGAAGAAGGGGAGTGAGACTACCGCTTCTGATTCAGGTATGTTCATGATAGAAATGAATATATCATTAATTCAAATTTCTACTTGGGTATTAGATACCGCCTGTGGTTCTTACATCTGTAATTCGTTGCAGGGACTAAGGAGAAGTAGGACTCTTGAGGAAGAGGAGGTGATTCTACTGATGAGAAATGGAGCAAGAGTTGCTGCTGAAGATGTAGGATCATTTCATTTACATATGCCTACGGGCAAGACTATTGTTTGAAATAATTGTTATTTTATTTCCTCGATTGTAAGGAATATTGTTTCTATTCCTATGTTGGATTTGGATGGTTTTTCATTTTATTATTAAGAATAATGAATGTTCTATCCTTAGAGATAATATTCTTTATTGACGTGGTATTTTAAATAATGGTCTGTATGTATGTGACATAATTTACTTCAGATTGAACAAACTAATAAAAGAAAAGGGATGATAAAAATCTCACTTTCTTTCGGCACTGCAGACTTGGTCATATTAGTGAAAATAGACTGCGGATATTGCATAAGGAAGGGTTACTTGACCCCTTTTGATTTTGAATCATATCCTACATACGAGTCTTGTCTATTGGGTAAAATGACCAAATCTCCATTTAGTGGACATGGAGAGAGGGCTGCAGATTTGTTAGGATTGGTACACACAGATGTATGTGGACTAATGTCTATGCAAGCCATGGGTGGATTTTCATACTTTATTACTTTCATAGATGATAGATCTAGATTCGGATATGTGTTTGATAAAACACAAGTCTGAAGCCTTTGAAAAGTTCAAAGAGTATAAGTATGAAGTGGAGAAACAAACCAAAAATGGTATTATAACTCTTCGATCAGATCGAGGTGATGAATACTTGAATGAAGAGTTTCTGGATTATCTCAAAGAAAAGGGTATAGTCTCCCAGTGGACTCCTCCAGATTGGTATCTGAAAGGAGAAATCGAACTTTGTTAGACATGGTTTGGTCCATGATGAGCTATGCGAATCTTCCAGTATTCTTATGGGGTTATGCATTGGAAACCTCAGCATATTTACTGAATAAGGTGCCTTCCAAATCTGTTCCTCAAACTCTATATGAGATATGGAAAGAAAGGAAACCGAGTCTTAAACACGTTAAGATTTGGGGATGTCCAGCTATGTCAAGAAAGTTTACCCAGATAAGCTGGAATCTCGATCCGTAAAATGTAGTTTTATGGGATATCCTAAAGAGACTTTAGGGTATTACTTTTACACCGATCATCGGGTGTTTGTCTCCAGACATGCTACCTTCTTGGAAAAGGAGTTTATCCCTGAAGGAAACAGTGGGAGCAAAATTGAACTTGATGAAGTTCAAGAAGCACAAACTACTACGGATCAAGTGAAAACACCTGTTCAGACTGAACAACCTTCTGTGGAACAGCCCGTTTGTAGGTCAGAGAGAGTGTCTCGCCAACCTGAGAGGTATTATGGCCTTGTCATTGAGAATGACAATGAGTTGTCAATCATTGATGATGACAACCCTATGACCTATAATGAGGCTATGAGTAGTGTTGACTTAGAGAAATGGCAAAGTGCCATGAAATCCGAAATGGAATCTATGTATACGGTATACAAAAGAAAGATTAGAGCAGATGGCCAGGTGGAGACCTTTAAAGCCAGGCTTGTGGCAAAAGGATTCAAACAAAGGCAATGGATTGACTTTGATGAATCCTTTTACCTGTAGCCCTGTTAAAATCAGTTCGGATTTTGCTTGCGATTGCTGCTTACTACGACTATGAGATCTGGCAAATGGCCAGATGTTATTATCTTAGCATTGAACGATAACCATACATTGTTGCATAGGTGCATAATCTATAATTAACCAAAACCAATCTCTGTGGGAATGAATCTGATTTATATCTTATACTACTTACGAACACGTATACTTGCTTGTAATTTTAGCGCGTGTTTTCGCTCTAACACTTGGCCAAGATATTTCGTGAATATAGAAATAATTACGAAAGGTATCATATAATCCGCACTAACATCTTTAGTGTTCCGTGGGATTATAAATTGATCAATAGTACGCTTCGTAATTTTACAAATATTAAAGACAGATTAAATCACACGAGTTGGCCAATTACTTGCACTTTCTTTATCTCGATCTTGGCCAAAGCATAGTTCGTGTATATAGTATCATTACGAAAAGTATCGTATAATCCCTACTAACATCTTTAGTGTTCCGTGGGATTATAAATCGATAAATAGTAAACTTCGTAATCATCCGTCTAAGCTTCAAAGGTGGATTTAATCACATGATGTAAAGACCAAAATTTTTGACATCGGTAAAAGACCTTTATGAATAGTAACCTTATGTCTTAATAAAAACTTTTGCGACCACACCATATACAAGTTTTTAATTTAAGATTCCGAGTTTATATTGTGCTTATACGTACCAAATGAGTGTATGTAAACGCTATTAGTTTTTGTAGAAAATGAACTTTGAAAAATGACGGTATCTATGAACCATCAAGGACTACGAGAATCACAATATAGTTATAAATTTAAAATCCTACAAATTCAAATCCAAGTATGATACTTCAAAACATAAAGAAAGTATAAGAAAGGATTTATACCGCGAACCGTTTACGAGAATTTATTATGAAAATGAATAAGTGACTGAGCGAATGCATAAATGAATAAATAAACATATCAAACAAAGCTAACTATACAAGCTAACTAGAGTAAGAAACTAACCATCATCAAGTAACCAAATAGTAACCTAGCTAGATTGGAAATGATAACCTAAAGGCTAGTAATAGTAAACCTAAAGTCTAAATTAAGTAGCATAGCTTGCAAATCTAGGATGATAGCCAAGATATTCATGGATTTAGTAGTAATAGGATATACATAAATCTTCCAAGAGAAGTATTTCCAAGAAGCAACAAAACTCTCTCTGTCTCTCTCTTCAAAACACAATACTGATTTCAAGAACACCATGAAAATAAAAATTTATATCTCATGTTCTACTCATTCAAAAATCACCAAATTTTAACCAAAGATTCCTCATATCATGTACAAGGCACGTTAAAAATTTCATGGCCATTGGATTAGTATAGCATAGTCAAATCCTTGCTCAAAATTGGTGGTGAATAGTAACTCCGAAAATCTTTTTTTTTTCTCTTGATTTTCATGGCATGATTTAGGATCCTTAAGCATAACCAATCCCTCCCAAGGTTCAAACATAAATAAGAGAACCTCCCAAGATACCAAGAAAGGTATAAACCTTCATCCAAACTTTGTTTAAGTTTTAAGTTTCAAGAAAAGTAAGGATCTTGGATATAAGTATGGTTTTGATGATTGATTTGATATTATCTTGATGTTTAGTTAATTAGTTTTAAGGTTGATGATTTTTGCCTCAATAACAGTATTTTATTAAGAGGAGTTAGTGTTAAGATGATGATTTGATGGTTTTTGATGGTAATATAATGATTCCAGACGTAAACGAAACTCAGATCATAATTGTAACCTCGTTAAAATGAACAAAACTCAACTTAAGTTTATGCAGAGGTTCCCGAATTTATATACTGTAGTTTCTTAAAAAGTGAGACTTGATTATGATAGAAAATATTATGAGGATCATTTAGGCGCTTGAATCGCTTGATTTGAATTTACAGATCAAAAGTTATGAATATTTTAGTAAAAGTGATTTACGTGACAAAAACTGCTACAAACTACGAACTTTGTAAATATAAATGATTAACTTAAAAATATTTAAAAATCATGAAATATTTAAAGAAAGTAATAAATATAGTTTATTAACTTTCATAAAAATTTCAAGTAAAAATATTAATTTTTAAAATTTATAAAAATGTCGGAGCCGAGGTCGCGCGAAGTACGAACATAAAAAATAACCCCCTGTTAGAAACTGCTTCTTCGGGATATTAGCCCTCTGCCCAGAAAACTATTTTCAAACAATGTGTTCTAAATTTTGTCTAGATCGCGCACGTGAAAACGGTGTATCAATTGAGTTAACGGTTTGAGAGAAATCAACGTTTTAGTGGAAGCGGTATGAATAGTAAAACTCCGTAGTTGACCAAACTTTTAAAATGCTTTTCACCTAAATAAATTTATTTTATCAAAATGAAACTTTTATGATAAATATTAAAAGCACTCAAGAAACTCCTTGAGGTGGTTTCACCTAATATTAATTTTACGATTTTTTAAAAATGATAGAGTGCTAGTCGCGTAATAGTAATATTCGGTAAAGTCAACTCTAGAAGACTAATTTGACCGTTCATTTCGACCAAGGATTGATACTTATTTCGAGTCGGTTGAATATTGAAAATTATGAAGTATTGAACTTATTAGAATATAAGTTGGTGATGAGAGTAGGAATGCTAATTAAGATTATGATATTTGTTGATTAGAAAATCCGGAACGAGAGGAAGTCGGGAAACGTATCTTGGACTCCAGGCAAGTTTTCAAACCCTTCCTTGTAAGAACTGTTGTATTGTGCTTGCTTTAAATACTGTAATATATGCATGATAAATGTTTTACGGTGATTTATTTGTTATGTATTGAATCATAAGATATGATGATTTTGGTATAATAAAAGTACCATGTTAGATATATTTGGTAATGTCATGTCTAATATGATTTATGTTTAGTTTTCAGATCTTACTTAAACAGGACAAATCAGTACTTAATTGAAATCAGTACTTATAGTGAAGTCAAAACTTAAGTCATCAGTACTTAAGGTTCAGGAGATATTTATCAGAAGATAATATCAGGATTTAAAGGAAATATTCAGATAAGGAAGGCAACTGATTTACAGGAAGAGAAGATCTAGACAAATGTAAGAAGATATATGCATGAAGAAGGAATTCCGTGAAGAATGGAATACTTGGAGGAAAAGATATCTAATTGATATATTTTAGAAAGCAGAATTATATTCCATATCAATTAACGATTATCTTGTAACTGTGTAGTATATAAACACAGACATAGGGTTTACACTATAAGTGTTATCATTATCGAGAAGATTATTAATTGTAACCCTAGCAGCTCTCGTGATATTTGTTCATCACTAAGAGAGGACAGTTCCATACTGTAACAGAGTTTATTGTTTTGAATAAAGTTTGTTTTCTGTTACTTGAGTTATTAGAGTTCGATTTGATTGTGCTATACACTGTATTCACCCCCCTCTACAGTGTGTGTGACCTAACAAGTGGTATCATAGCCTATCTGTTAACACATAAATAGTTTAAGATCCAAAAACAATCATGTCTGAAGTAGAAACTCCAACTAAGCCCACCAAAACTGAAGAACCTTCAAAGACACAAATCCATAGCCGATATGAGGCTATTAGAGTTCCCATATTGAGACCATCTGAATATCCCATATGGAAGGCGAGGATGACCATGTTTCTGGAAGCAATAGATCTAGAATATCTTGATAGAATCAAGGAAGGGCCTCACAAACCAACCAAGCTCGTTGTTGCAGTTGCAGGTGAAGTAACAAAGTCAGTACCAAAGGAGAAGAGTGACTACACTGCGGAAGATATCGCATCAATTGCTAAAGATGCTAAGGTACGACACTTACTGCATAGTGCCATTGATAATGTAATGTCAAACAGGGTAATAAACTGCAAGACTGCAAAGGAGATATGGGATGCCTTGGAAACAAGATGTTAGGGAACTGATATGATTAAGAAGAATAGGAAGACAATACTCACTCAAGAGTATGAACACTTTGACTCAAAGGCTAATGAGTCATTGACTGATTTATATGATAGATTTGTCAAACTCTTGAATGACTTGTCACTGGTTGATAAGGAGTATGATCTTGAAGATTCAAACCTTAAATTCCTGTTGGCTCTTCCTGAAAGCTGGGATTTGAAGGCAACAACAATAAGAGACAACTATAATCTTGATGAAACAAATCTTGATGAAATTTATGGGATGCTCAAGACTCATGAACTTGAGATGGAACAAAGAAGCAAGAGGAAAGGAGGAAAGTCAAGAACAGTTGCTCTTAAGGCTGAAGAAGAATCCCCCAAGGCAGCTACCTCAAGGAAAGGCAAGGGTAAAGCGCTCTTCACAAAGTCTGATACTGAGTCATCAAGTTCTGATAGTGATGATGACTCAGAATCTGAAAGCTTGCCTGAGACGGATGCTGATGAAGAGATGATGAAGCTGTGTGCTCTTATGGTGAAAGGAATCAAGAAGATTGCATACAGATTGTTCAGGAAGGGAAAGAAGTTTTCCAGGAAAGGTGCAAGTTCTGATAAGAAGAATTTCAGAAAATCTGAGGGCAAAGGAGGAAAGTCTGACAGAGGAGATTATACAAATGTCAAATGCTACAACTGTGGTGAGAAAGGCCAAATATCTCCTGATTGCAAGAAAGTAAAGAGTGACAAAGGCAAGGCTCTTGTCATAAAGAACAAAAGCTGGATAGACACCTCAGATTCTGAAAGTGAGGAGAATTATGCCTTGATGGTAAATGCTGATATGGCAAGTGCTGAAAGCAGTTCTGAAGCTGCTGAGTTATAGGTACCTCAAACTACTTATGCCTTTCATACTGATGATATTAATGAGTTGAGAAGATATCTTAAAACCATGTTCATTAGCTATAGAGATCAAACTTTAACATGTGAAAGATTAACTTCTGAAAATCTTGCTTGCAAAAAGAGGAATGATTATTTAGAAAAAGAGTTAGTCATGTTCCATCAAACTCAGAAAGATAGAGATAATGCTTTCTATGTTAGTGATGAAGTGCTTAAAATGAATGAATCTCTAAAAGCTGAGTTAGAAAAGGAAAGAGAGATCATCAGGACTTGGACTAACTCTGGCAGAACAACTCAGAATTTATTAAGTAGTGAAAACTGAAAATAGGGCTTAGGTTATGGAGAGAATAAGAATGATAAAGAAACTGTAGATATTAAGCCTATAGTTGTTAAACAAAAGCCAAAGTTAAAACCTGATAAGTTTGTAGCTGTAAAGTCTGATACTGAGAAATCAGAAGTTAAAAAGGAATTAACTTCTGACAAACTAAAACAGGAAAAGACAACTAAAGTAAACGTGGGCTTAATGACTAAGAAGTAACTTAAGCATAAGTTGAAAGATGTTAAGAATGCAAACAAGGTAAAATCACCTAGGAAAAATAGGAATGGAAAGAAAGGTGTGAATAAAAGCAATGATTATAAGCCTGTTCCTGATGCTCCTAGAAAAACATGTCATAACTGTGGAAGTTCTAACCATCTGACTTCTTTTTGCAGGAAGAATAAGAATATAAACTCCTTACCTTCAAAGTCAGGAGTTAAGAGTCAGTCTGTTAGATATAAGCCACAAAATCCTTGTTTTCATTATGGTAGTTTATGCCATTCCATTTATACTTGTAAGGAATATCATAGTTTGTACTATGATTATTATCAAATAAAACCTTCTTTCAAGAAAGTTACCATTGTTCCTTCTAGTGTAAATTCTGATAAGAAAAATGTTAACATAAACTCTGATGCTAAATCCGCTACAAATGTTAACAAACTTAATAAGGCCAAAAGATCCAAGAAAGTCCGGGTCCTTAAAACTAATCATTAGTGGTCTTTGTGATTGCAGGGCAACAGGAAAAACATCCTAGTTCTGGACAGTGGATGTTCAGGACATATGACTGGAAATAAAGCCCTGCTATCAGACTTTGTGGAGAAGGCTGACCCAAGTGTTTCTTATGGAGATGGCAACATTGGAAAAACATTGGGATATGGCAATATCAATCTTGGGAATGTCATCATTAAAGAAGTAGCTCTAGTCTCAGGACTTAAACACAATCTGCTAAGTGTTAGTCAAATATATGACAGAGGTTATCATGTGGATTTCTTTAAAGAACACTGTGAAGTTGTAAGTAAATCTACAGGCAAAGTTGTTCTGAAAGGATACAGGCGTGGTAACATTTGTGAAGCCAAGCTTTCAACAAGTACTGATGGTTTTGTAATCTGTCTGATGAGTAGAGCATCAATTGAAGAAAGCTGGAAATGGCACAAGAAACTCTCTCATTTAAATTTCAACAATATAAATGAACTAGTCAAGAAAGATCTTGTGAGAGAACTGCCAAAGTCAGTATTTGCTCCTGATGGCCTTTGTGATTCTAGTCAGAAGGCTAAACAAAGGAAATCCTCATTCAAAAGCAAGACTGAATCATCAATTCTTGAGCCTTATCACCTACTGCATGTTGATCTATTTGGTCCAGTAAATGTCATGTCTATTTCAAAGAAGAAATATGCTATGGTCATAGTGGATGAGTTCACCAGATACACATGGGTGTATTTCTTGCACACAAAAAGTGAAACTGCATCTATCTTGATTGATCATGTCAGGCAACTGGATAAATTGGTCAAAGATTTTGTGAAGATAATAAGAAGTGATAATGGTTCTGAGTTCAAGAATTTGATAATGGAAGAGTTCTGCAAAAACCATGGAATCAAACAGGAATTTTCTGCTCCTGGAACTCCACAGTAAAATGGAGTTGTTGAAAGAAAGAATAGAACTCTCATTGAAGCTGCACGTACAATGCTTGATGAAGCAAAGCTTCCAACCTATTTCTGGGCTGAAGCTGTGCAGACTGCTTGTTTTACTCAGAATGCAACACTCATTAACAAGCAAGGAAAGACACCATATGAGATGGTGAAGAAAAAGAAGCCAAATCTGAAGTATTTTCACGTATTTGGATGCAAGTGTTTTGTTCTTAAGACTCATCCTGAACAACTATCTAAATCTGAACTAAAAGCTGATGAAGGAATCTTTGTTGGATATCCACTTTCCACAAAAGCCTATAGAGTCTATAACTTGAGAACAAGAGTGGTCATGGAATCTATCAATGTCTCTTTTGATGATAAGAAGATTACTGGACTTGAAGATTTCAATGATCATGATCAGCTGAGATTTGAAAATGAAGACTTAAATTCTGATACTAAAAATCCTGACAGTCTAAATCCTGATACTGCAACCTCTGATGGATTAAACTCTGATGTTATTGAAACTGTGGTGACTACGCCAAAAGAAGATGCACCTATGCAGGGGGAGTACACTCAAGATACAACCACATCTCAAGAAGCATCAGAACATACATCTGGCGCTTCAAGTTTTGATTCGTCAAGCTCTGATAAGCCAAGTTCTGATAATTCTGAAAATTTATATTCTGAAGAATCCAACTCAGAGAGCATAGTTTCAGGGGGAGCATCAGAAAATGTTGATGAAGATAGCATGGATCATGGGGGAGCATCCAGTTCTAGAGAAAACCTTCCATTTGCAAGGAAGTGGACTAAATCACATACACCTGACTTAATAATTGGAAATACTGATGCAGGTGTCAGAACTAGAACATCTACTTCAAGTGAATGTCTTTACAATTCTTTTCTTTCTCAGACTGAACCAAAGAAAGTGGAAGAAACTCTTCAAGATGCTGATTGGGTGCAAGCAATGCAGGAAGAGTTAAATAAATTTGAAAGAAACAAAGTCTGGACCCTAGTGCCAAGACCAAAGAACAGATCTGTTGTTGGTAGAAAGTGGGTATTTAGAAACAAAACTGATAGTGATGGCATAATTACAAGAAATAAGGCAAGGTTGGTTGCAAAAGGATACTCTCAACATGAGGGAATTGATTATGATGAAACATTTGCACCAGTTGCTAGATTGGAAGCCATAAGGATATTTTTGGCTTATGCTGCTCACAAAAAGTTTACTGTCTTTCAAATGGATGTGAAAAGTGCTTTTCTCAATGGAGAATTAGAGGAGGAAGTATATGTTGAACAACCTCCAGGCTTTGTAGATCCCAAATATCCTAATCATGTCTACATGCTTGATAAAGCACTTTATGGCCTTAAGCAAGCTCCAAGAGCATGGTATGAGACTTTAGCTCAGTTTCTTCTAGAAAGTGGATTTAACAGAGGAACTATAGACAAAACACTGTTCTACCTCAACCATGGAAATGACTTACTTCTGGTTCAGATATATGTTGATGATATCATCTTTGGTTCTACAAATGACAGACTTTGCAAGAAGTTTGCCAAATTGATGCAGTCAAGATATCAAATGAGTATGATGGGGGAACTTAGCTATTTTCTGGGCCTTCAAGTCAAGCAGAATGAAGAAGGCACTTTTATTTGTCAAACTAAGTACACCAGAAATTTGCTGAAGAAATTTGGAATGCAAGATTGTTCAAGTGCATCCACTCTCATGGCCACTGCAATAAAACTGGATAAGGACACTGGTAAATCAGTAGATATTACTGATTATAGAGGTATGATTGGCTCTCTACTCTATCTAGCTGCTAGTAGACCTGATATCATGTATGCTACCTGTCTTTGTGCAAGATTTCAAGAAGATCCAAGAGAACCTCACTTAACAGCTGTGAAAAGAATTTTCAAGTATCTTAAAGTAACAGCTGATCGGGGATTGTGGTATCCCAGAGAATTAGATTTTAAACTAATAGGTTACTCAGATGCAGATTTTGCAGGTTGCAAAATTGACAGGAAAAACACAAGTGGAAGCTGCCAATTTCTTAGAGGCAGATTGATTTCTTGGTTTAGCAAGAAACAAAAGTCAATTTCCACATCAACTGCAGAAGCAGAGTACATTGCTGCAGGAAGCTGTTGTGCACGGATTCTTTGGATGAAGAATCAGTTACTGGATTATGGGTTAACATATTTTAAAATCCCTATTTACTGTGATAATCAAAGTACAATTGCTATGACAGGTAATCCAGTTCAACACTCAATGACAAAGCACATCAGCATTAGGTACCACTTCATAAGGGAACATGTGGATGAAGGTACAGTGGAATTGCACTTTTTTCCAATAGATCAACAACTAGCAAATATCTTTACAAAACCACTATGTGAAGCTACCTTTACAAGATTGGTAAATGAACTTGGAATGGTTTCAGGTTCTTTCTCTAAATCTGTTTAGCTTTTGTTCTGATGCATCAGACTTTATGATCAGTATTTGCAGATATTACTCTCTTTGTGCATTCCGTGCTTAATTAAAAATTGCTTAAGTACTGATTGTTGTCTGATGTGAATTTCTAAACTCTGATAGTGAAATGACTGTTTCTGTGACTATTTAATCCTATGAGGATAACTGTGCTAGATGCTGACCTAGTAGTCTTTAATATACTAGAGATCCCATGTTAGAAGTAATTATTTATGTGGAAATCTATTGACACAAGCAAATTCTGATATTGAGCTTGGTTAAGTTTACTTTGTTTATCTTATTACTAAGTCAAAAACTGGAATCATGCTTCTCATCTGTTAAGTTCTGATGTTAGTAAATCTGTTGAATGTACTAAGTGCTGATAAACCTCACTTATAAAAAGAAAAAGGAAATAAATAAGAAATTAAAATCAGGTACTCCTTTGAGATCTAGAGTAAAATATGTGGAAGGGACGACCCAAGTGCATTGCTGGTATTAAGTAATATGCATCAGAAAAGCAAATAATTATTTTCTTGGTGACTTTTCACACTCTATGATTACTGGAGAAATACTACAATAAAAGCATAATTTCTGATAAGCAGTCGTGACTCACTTACACTGAGAAGCCACTGTAAATTGGAATTTCAAAAGATGCATAAAATAAGCACAAAACAGTTGAGGTGGACTCATGCATAAACTCATTCAATAGTAGGCTTCAGAATAATGATAGATTTTAAGTAAAGTTCTTAGTTATGCCCTATTTCTAAGATGTACTGAAGTGAATCAGACTTTACTCTTTGTCTGATATTTTGCTTAATGCACACACTTGCACTCCATATGAATGATGAAAATTACTGTGGCGATCAATGTTGTTTTAGATGAACAGTTTATGTGTCAGATTGCATAAATTCTGAGGATAAGTTCTACTGGAAGTTCTGATAAATAAGTTCTGAAGAACCGAACTCAGAATTTGTGTGAAGAATCACAGAGATAGGCATTCATTTTTTGAGTTAAGAAATCATGTTCTGATGACTGTTAAGTTCTGATATAAGTCTAAGTGCTGATATTAAATTCTGATCCTCTACTTGACTCATTTGTGGTTAAAATCTGATACTGTCTTATTTTAAATCAGAATATGAACGGGTAAGATATTAACAGTCAATACAATTGGGTTAGTGGAACACGTACATGCACATTAATTTTTACTTGTTTCTTGTGCGCATTAAACCCTGTTTTACTTTTCCATTGACTATTTTTCTTCTTCCCAGTCTAGGGAGATGAGGTAGAATTATTTCTACCTATACGCATTAAATTATCCTCGCGTCTCCTGGCATTCTATTGCCTATATAAACCCTCACCTCACATCAGCCTACACATCATTTCTTTTCTCACATACTCACTCTCTTTTCCTTCAGACCAACACAATCATGGTTAACTACAATATGTTTTTAAACTATGAGACCTTCACCATGGAATTGAGCTGTGAGGACTGGCAGCAGCAATGGCACGTAACTGTCATTCCTGATGAGATTTGGGACTCGGTTCCCCAGGAGGTTCTCACATACCTCCTGTTCTTTTACATGGACTTCCATCGCCATCTGGAGCGATTGGAAGAAGAAAGGCTGGAAGCTCTCCGCCAACAAGAGCGAATCATTCGACTCGCTATTCTTTTTGTAGAGAGTCGGAAGAAGAAATAATTTGTTTTCTTCTTCCTATTTTTCTTCATCGTCAACTTTGTCCGGCTTCTTAGCCAAGGACAAAAGCTGTTGATGTTAGGTTCAGTAGCTTAGGCCAATCTTGTAATATTCTGATGTAAATTTCAATTTCATGGATGTATTCTCTTGATATATTAATGGAATTTCATTTTTTTGCAAGATTTTGTCTCTGAGATGTTTTAATTTATACTGCATTTTCAAATCCTGATATATCCATATTCTGATGACCATTTTAATTACTGATATAAATTAAGTTCTGATTTTAAAATATCAGTACTTGTTTACTTAATATTTTTTTCTGGTCATTCTCACACTTGAATAATTTTACAGAATTTTGGTTTTGCAGTGAAAATGATTAAATAAGTGGGAACAGTTTAAATTTTGAATTAAAACTGACTTACCTCAATTAATGGGATTACTTGGTAAGTGGAACGTTTTTTTCCTTGAAACACTCTACGTGATAAGTAATGATTACTGTTTTCCCGTGCCCATTAACTATTCATTATTGCTGCATGTCTGACAGGTGTCCAATGGTTATTTTTTCTTAACCATGTATAAGTAAGAGAGAGAGAAGATTATACAATCTTTTATTTACTTTTACACTTTATCTCTCTTTCTTTACTTTTACTCTATCTCATCTCCTGACGTTGGTTTTCATACAGACATTTTATCAAATAACTTACAGGCAACCTTAATTCTCAACTTTTTCTCATAGCACATAAGGATTTGATCAAAGATGGAGCAAAGTTCGTTCCCAACAACTATGCTGCAATCCTAAATCATGATGAAGCTCTATCTGAGTTGCATTTTGTGCAAGATCTTCTTGCACACAGTGAAATTGGGTATGTATTGACCCAACCTACAGTCCTATCAAGCCAACAAATTCTGACATTTTGGAGGACTGGGCATTTTGATGATGGTGGTGCTACTGGTACTCCCAGCATTGTTTTTGAAGTCAATGATGTTGAACATGTGGTAACTCCTGGGACAGTTTGTAAAGCTTTACATTTACCACAAGGCTGCATTTTTTCAACACCGGAGGAACCAGCACTACAACAGCTCATGGCCAATTTGGGGTATGAGCAGAGTTTGGCTAAGCTTGGACAGTTGAAACGAGCACATATCAAAAAGGAATGAAGCTTTTTCTTCGACTGCATCACTAAAGCCTTCAGGAATAAGTGTTCTAACTTTGATGCCATTCCAATAATGAGTCAGCACATCGGGTATGCTATTATTAACCAAACTCATTTTGATTTTACAAGTGCTGTGATAGGTTTTATTGGGGATAGGATGACAGAGGATAGAAATGTAGTTTACTTTGCTAGATTCTGTCAGCTTATATATACCTTTTGCTGTGCTGATGACCCTCAACTAGCCAGTTCTTTATTTCCACCCTTTAAACTTGCAAAACGGGCTTTTAATGACTTGGTAAATGCTGACCTTAAGAAAACGGTGGTTAGACCTTTACAGATTCCTCAGTCTGTAAAACAGATCCTGGTAAATGCTGATCCTCAAACCTATAGATCTGTTTATCCTGATGTTCAACCTACCACCACATCCCAAACACCACACCAAACATCAGAACATACCACACATACATCTATACCTCAACCCTCTCTCAGAACATATCTCAAAACTTATCTCACACCTTCACAGACAACTCAACCTTCATCCTCAGCACCTACTGTGAAGCCTTCATCTTCCAAGCCCAAGACGACAAAGACTGCTCCTCAGACACCACAAAAGAGAAGGAGGATTGTTCTGAGAGATGAGTCAGACAGTGAGGAACAGGTTTCTGCATCACAACCTGTTGTTAAAGAAACTGAGAAGGTCCGTTCTCAGAAGGATTCTGCAGTTGGGGGATCTAAGCTTCTCAAAAGGCTTCGAAGAATGACTTCTGCTGAACCTCCCGAGGAATCCCCACCTTCAAAGAGATACAAGAAACAGAGAGCTAAAAGGCCAGCTTCAGATGATGAGGAAGCAGCAGCTAAGGAAGGAGATCAGGAATCTCTGATCTCAAGAGAACCAGAATTTGCTGAAGCTACTGCATCTCTCTCTTCATTCTCCCCAACTCAGGAAGCTGCTACAGATAAGGCAAACACACCATCTGTGTCTCCTGTACATGAAACTGTATCTCCTGTAGACCCAGGTACAAGTGCTGAAATTGATATTCACAACCTGGTTGTGCCTGAGGTTCTCTACTTAGAAGCTCCAACAGTAATTAATCCATCAACAACACCTTTTCCTGATGTTACTCAAACTCCAGAATTGTCTACAACACCTTCTCTGCATCTAGATGATGATGATCAGAATATAGGTGATCATCATGATATGGCTGTTGATTAGAACTTGGAAACAGATCAACACTTAGAGGATGATGCTGAAGCCTCAATTGCTTCTTGTACAGTTGTTTTATTAGAAGATGCTGATTCTGTTAGTTCTGATGCTTCAAATGCTGATCTTACTGGTGATGCTGCTATTCATGCAGATGCTGATAAAGCTGGTCCTTCAGGACATGCATCTCAACAAAATGTTCATAAATCTGAACTAGTTAAGAAGTTTGTTACAAGAGCAGCACCAGTACCTTGGAATGAAACTCCTAGAGGACAGGAGTGGACTAAGGATTGGAACTCAGTTACCTTTGTTCCATCTGAAAAGATTCTTGCTCAGCACTTGGCAAAAGCTGATGAAATGTTAATTAATGATGATTTCAAGACACAGCTTCGAGTCACTGCATTGAGTACTAGACATCTGCAAGGTCTCCATTCAACAACTCATGCAGAGTTACGTCAAGTTAAGGAAGAATTGCTCAAGCAAGATATGACTAGGAAACTTGATAAGAAAAAATTCTTCCAACCTACCTTTGACAGAGTTGCTTACATTGAGAAGACCCAAGAGAAGCAACAGTCTCAGATTGATGATATTTTGAAACATCAAGCTTCTCAGCAATCACAACTTGATGAAATCCAAGCCTCAGTGGAATTGTTTGTCTCTCTTCTCTTACCTGCTGATGCCAAAAAGAGGGAGAAAGTAATTAAGTCCAAATGCAAAACTGTTAAGACACTGAAGGGGAAGGATGATGAAAAAGATGACCAGGGAAACTCTGGAATGGATGAAGGTCATGGTCAAGGTAGAAGTTTCTCATCAAGAAGAACTGAAACTACAAGTCATAGGACAAGTTCTGATGCTGGAAAAAGAATTACTTCTGCTACTGGTAAAAGGATAAGTTCTGATGAACTTCTGGATCTTAATGAAGAAATATCAAGGCAGTTATTTCTGAAAGAAAATCCAGGAATGGACTTGGAGAATCTGATGGAAGAAAAAGCTAGACTTAAGTCAGAAAAAGTCAATTCTAAATCTGAAGCTTCTGTTGGTAAAAAGAAACTTCCAAAGGCCAAAGACATTGTGATAAAAGAAAGAACAAGTTCTGAAGCAACCAAGGCTAAATCACAATTGCAGATAGATCCAAGGTCCAAGGGCAAAGAGAAAGTTGGTGAACCTATCAAGGTTTATGTGCCTCCTGTGGATGAAGAAATTACTGTTGAAGATGTTGATCTTGCTCTAACTTTAAGAAAAATTTCTAAGACAACCTCTGACATGGCTCAAGTTGTTCAGAGTAAAGATATAGTTAGTTCTGATATTTCAAAGAAGCAAATAACTCTGACATAGCTCAAGTTAACTTGATATCAGAAGATAAATCAAAGGAAACCTCTGACATTGCTCATGTTAAACCTTCAAAGATACTCCTATTAGGATTCACCAAAGCCAAACAGACTCAACCTTTGAAGACTGCTGCAAGTGGTTTTGAAGCAAGAGTGGTTACTGGAAAGGAAGCAAGAGATAAATCTGGATTGGGTAGTGCTGATGAAAGAAGAATACAGAACACAACCAGTGATCCAACTTCCTTAAGTGAACCAGGTATTGGAGCAACTCCTAAAAGATTGACTCAACTAGAATCTATACAGATGGTTTACCATACCTACTTGAGAGAACATATCTTATTGTACTTCATGACAGATGGTAGGGTTTATCATATAAGGGAAAATGCCATTCCACTGAAGTATTTTAAAGAATTGGAACATGTATTATTCTTACTTCAAGTGAATGACAAAATAACAGAAAGTGCTGCAAACTATTTGAAGAGTCAAATTCAGAAATAGAAAAGGCTTTATTCTGTTAAGTCAGACATCATATATCTTCCAAAGTACAGAGATCACAAGGGTGATGTTGGTGAGATGAAGCCTAACTCTGCTAAGATTATAACTACCTTTCTGGGTTACAAGGCTGTGGAATTCAATCTTGAGTCTGACAAGGCATATTTGATCAGACTGGATCAGGACATAAGAAAAGCTAAAATTAATGATCTCAGGGCTGCAATCTTTCAAACTGGTGAAGATTCTGCAGAACTTAAAGATGCTAAAAGGAGGATGATTGATGAACTCAGATATGCTGAGAGATCTTTGTTAAATAATTATCTCAGAACAACTCCTGACATCAGAGAGATCAGAAAGTAAAGCCAAGTCAAGATCTACAACTGCTCAAATTCTGATATGAATACAGACTGAAGTTGTTATCAGAAGTTAAAGTTAGTAAAGCTTTAAGGACTGTAAGTTGTAGTTTTCTAGTCAAATTCTCATGCATTTGTACTTAATGTTTTTGATATCATCAAATATATGTTAAACTTGTATATTATACTAATTTATAAGTTGGGGGAGATTGTTAGATATATTTGATAATGTCATGTCTAATATGATTTATGTTTAGTTTTCAGATCTTACTTAAACAGGACAAATCAGTACTTAACTGAAATCAGTACTTATACTGAAGTCAGAACTTAAGTCATCAGTACTTAAGGTTCAGGAGATATTTATCAGAAGATAATATCAGGACTTAAAGGAAATATTCAGATAAGGAAGGCAGCTGATTTACAGGAAGAGAAGATCTAGACAATTGTAAGAAGAGATATGCATGAAGAAGGAATTTCGTGAAGAATGGAATACTTGGAGGAAAAGATATCTAATTGATATATTTTAGGAAGCAGAATTATATTCCATATCAATTAGCGATTATCTTGTAACTGTGTAGTATATAAACACATACATAGGGTTTACACTATAAGTGTTATCATTATCGAGAAGATTATTAATTGTAACCCTAGCAGCTCTCTGAAAGGAATATGTCCTAAGTCCAATCATGTATTAGAATTTAGGAATAACCTTTTATGTAATATGTTTTGATTTCATTGATATTAATAAAAGACTTGTTTTGTTTTTATTACGGGCTCTATCTATTTAAGTGTTTAAATAAGATATACCATAGTTTAGAGTAAAGCTTTTTTATGGATTATGATGAGATCATAATAGTGAGACCTAAAAGATGATAACTCTAAACTTAAATAGTTCCTGATCATAAAATTACTAACTGGTAATTAATAATCCGCAAAGATCGGTACATACTATGCTTGCTTCATTATAAAGGATGTCTGTTCTCATAGACATTTGTGTATGTGACACTATAGCTAGTATGTAGGTGCTTATTATAGAATAAGTTCACTGAACATGACTCGCACAGCTGAACAACTGATGGAGTTCACTCACGTGTCAGCAGTTGTTCACATAGTGATAGTTGTACAAGTATCCTTAGACTTGAGGTCATCATAGTCATCTTGTGTACACTGAACTATGCTTTGGTTTAGTTCTTAGTCTCCAGGGACAATTATTAGGGCTCTACTGGGTATAGGAATTTGTACACGAAGATAGTGTATGATCAATAAAGGATCTACCCCTTCCAGTGAAGGAAGCGAATGTTCAAGGCTGATCCACTTATGCTAGTTCAGGAATCTCTGGCCAGAGTAAATGAAATTAGAAAAGAGTTTCTGATTTGCATAGAACTAAGCATAAGTAAATGGTAAGCAAATGATTAAATTAGATAGGCTTGACACAAGATCCATGCCTTGTATTTAATCGGGACATTGTAGGGTAGAAGGAGTTTATTGTACGGTAACTATTCACTGAATAAGTTCTTGGTATTCTAAGCAGTGAATTCATATGATCCGGATAGTCGCGATATGCTGAGAAGTATCCCTCACGATGTAGAATAAATGTGATTAATTAATTAATCATATTTAATAAATTAGAGAATTTATGTAAATAATGATAAAATAGTTTTATTATTATTTATTTCTACTACCGGCTTAATATTGAACCTACAGGGTCACACCATAAAAAGAGAATGATTTAATGGTGGAGGAATTAAATAATAATGGCTAATAATTATTTATTTGTGAAATAAATAATTAATTGGCAAATTTAATAATTGATTAAATGAGATTTAATTGATTATAAATTAATTAAGAAAAGTTCTTATTATTATTAATTAAGGATTTAATTTTTTGGAAATTAAATCAAGAGAGAGAATTATTTCTAAAGTGTTTAGAAAAAGGATTAATAATTAAATGGTGTTTTAATTATTAATGAGAATAATAAATTGGATAATAATAATACTATTTATGGGAAAATTTCAGCTGAAATTTTTTCCTATAAATATACTATTATAAACCCTATTTTTATTCGAACCCCAAAATTTTATAAAACCTAATTCTCTCCACCTCCTCCTCCTCCTTAATGTCTTTTTCTTGGTGGATACTGGTGGAGTGCTTCACGTTTGAGGAGCAGCTGCTAAGGATCTCCGATCGTTGCTTTTGGATCGCATATTAAAGGTTAGTAATCGATCCATATGTTTTTACCACGATTTATATGCTTTTATTTGGATTTTATATCTGTAAAAGTGCTTTTACATGCTTCTGCTGCGATTAAAATCCAACAATGGTATCAGAGCATAGGTTGTATGCATATAGATCTATGGTAAAAATTTCAGAATTTTATGCGCTTATATGAATTAATTATGATTTTTACAAGTTATATCATGGATTAATTTTGTCTGATGAGAAATCGTTTCTCAGAATAATTTTGAATGTTGATCTGGGTTCTACAAGTGTTGTAGATCGTCTGGATATTTTTTTCATAATTTTATGATGTATAGATTTTTTATTATGAATTTTTGAAGTTCTTATAATTAAATTCGTAATTTAATAAGTATAAATATATGTATATATAGTATATATATATGTTTGTATTGTCTGTGTGCTGTGTTGAATGCACGGAGAAAGAAGACAGAGCACAGTACGGCGGCACAACAATCGAGGAGAGAAAAAACGGCGACTAACTGGAAAAGGAGGGAGGATCGCGCGTCAACTCCGCGCGTCAACTCCGCGCGCGTGGGGCTCACCGTGGTAGACATGCGCTGATGACGTCAGCATAGGTGTTAGGGCACGTGGGGCGCGTGGGGCGCGTGAAGCGCGTGGTTGGTTGTCAGACACGCGCTGTTAGACGCGTGTGCGCGTGACCGCGCGTGAGGGAACTTGTTTCGGCTCGTGCGGGCGCGTGGCAGCTCAGTATTGGGCGATTTTGGTGCCGTTGGATTCGTCTTTTCGAGACGCTTCTAATGGTATATTATATGATATTTTATGAAATTGTTTTGAACTGTTTATAGCTAACAGAAGTGTTTTAAAGCTGTTTTTGATCGTTTGAATTGATTTTAAATGCTTCATGTGATACATAGAGATGTATAATGCTTAGACTAATGTGCTAGATGATATAACATGCCTACCTTGATGTTTATTCATGTTTATATATGTGATATATGCTTAGTTTATCATGCGATGATAGATTTAGGTGAACTTAAATGAACATAAGGCGTTTGTTAGACAACCTAGTATAGTGAAATTGTTTCATAACCTTAATAATAATATTATGAATACAATCATGAGATTCTTGTGTTTATGAAACACGTAATTGAATATAAATTTTCGATATGAGAGAAAGGATGATTCTGCAACAACAGATTTCTATCTGTAAGAAAGGGTTATTAAGTGACGCCTGTTGAAAATGCTCCACCCGATCTGGGAATCATCTGATTATTGATTATTGATTTGAAATATTTAATTTAAAAGGAAGAATCTCTTTATAATATGATTATGACTGTAACGTAATATAATCCCTCTAAAATTAAATAATATCGAGTAGAAATTGGCCAATGACACAACGGGCTTGTGTCGGTCATAGCCTTCCAACATGATAGAAAAGTAGTTCTTATTTTTGAATCATTTTCGTTTCGTGCTACAGCCGAGGGCTTTGATTTCGAAATAAGAAATACTTGTCTATTACATAGAGATGTGTACATTGAATAAGAATCTAAAGGTCGTTACGTGCCACAGCCGTGGGCCTTTGGGGACTGATTCAATTGTACGGAATGTTGGGTTAGACTTGACTTAGAATATTGAGTTTGTCGTGCCACACCCGTGACTCAATTATTCAAGAGGCTAAAGTTTGATTAGGGAATAACATTAGATGTAATTGACAAGAGTTGTCTGCCTATTGAACATTACATGGCGGTTCGTGCTACAGCCGGGGTTGTGTAATGGAATGTAGGATCCCTATTCCCACTAGCATTATGAATGCTTAATTTTTCACGTAGGGGGTTGAATAAATTAGATAAACTAGTGGGAGCCACTTATGAATAAAGACCCGATTCATATAGTGTTTTAAAATGAAATCGAATATTTGCTGAGTGTTGTTATGTGTTTATCATTTACAGATTTACTATATTATCTTCTTTAGAACCATTTTCTTGGAAGTCACATTGAATCCAAAATTTTTCTTGAAAGATGAGAATATCTTTATCAAAACAGAACAACTTTCTTGAAGAATCCTGTGAAGGGGCCATATGATCTCTTTCCCACCCTTGTATTTGAACACCAGTCTTTCAGGGATATTTCAGTGAGCATCAATTGCTCTGACTTCTACTAGTTCATCCATGTAGAGATTTATATATGAAAATTCCTTGATATCATAGATATATAGAAGATCTCCCTTGTAGACAGTTGGTTGAGTTTTAGTTAAGGTTTTGGTTTTGAGACTCACATGCTTGACTTTCTTGACTGCTCTTATCTTTGCCTTCTTTATTTTGTTGAAGATTGGTAAATCTAGATCAGGAAGAGGCAAGCTATCCCAGTCTACTGGCTCATCTTTGGGAACTATTAGCTCACCATGATAATTCCTTATAGGATCCACCTTAGATTCCTCCTGCACCACTGAGGGCTTGGATGCTTGAGTTGTAGATGTAGACTGGTTGAGAATGTAATCTTCCATCTTATCATCATTGAAGTCCAATCTTATTTTGGCCTTGATTTTGTATCTAGGCTTCTTTTTCTGTTGAGGTTCATCGTGCACTTTATGATCTTGAGTTTCAGCTATCACAGGTTGCTTATCAGAAATCTCAGTTGTAGTTTTCACAGCTTGGAGCTTGGCTACTATAGTAGCTTGCTTTTTCTTCTGTTTGAGCTTCTTAGCCTCTAAAGTAGCTTGCTTCTTTTCTTTTTTGATCCTTTCCTTTTCTTCCTTATTAGCTTCTGCAAACTGAGGGTGTCCAGCCACCACACAGATTTCTTTCCCATTCCTGTAGATTTTAGAAATTCTTCTCTTTAATACTGAGTCAGTTGGATCTTTGAAGAATGCAATGGACCTTGCTAACAGCTTCTTTTCATCTGACCTTGGAGTGTCATAGAATAGGTCCAGTGGATTTTTATCTAAATTCTTTGGATAATTTCTCTTAGGTTTAAAAATCACACTGGCCTTTGGAGATTTAATTAATGAGGGTTGACCTCTTTCCAAGTTCCCTAGACTCATTTTATTTGCAGAAATTTGTCTCAATTGAGAGAAGTGAGAAAAAACCTTATCTTTCTTCTCAATTGGACCAAACGTTTTCTGGATTTCTTCATCAGTCTGCTTCCATTTATCATCCAGCTCTTTCTCAACTGCTGCTACATCAATCTTTCTCAGTTTTTCATTTGATTCCAGCTTTGTTGTTGCTAGATTGATTAGATCAATACTATCCATGGCTGGTGGCTTAGTGAAAGCAATTTCTGGCACAATCACTTTACCGACTTGAATGTTGAGCACTTTCTCCCCCTCACTTGTTGACTCCCCCTGACTAACTGAAATGATATAGTCTTTCTCCCCCTTTTTATTAGCATCAAGTTGAGTAGAGGTAGGGAGTTGTGTAGCCACCAACTGTTGAAGCAGACTGGTTTGAGATTCCTGATTTGCAAGTATCTTGGCCACTGAATTTTACACATTTGTCAGTCTAGAGTCCATGGCCTCAACTTTTCTGTTCAAATCAAGTTTCTTCCTTAGCTTTAGAGCTATTTCAGTCATAGTAGTTCCCGGAAGCCTAGCATCCAACCTTGCTACAAAATTCTTTTTGACTTTAGAAATTTCTTGCTTGATTGCATCCACATTTTGACTTTGTTGGAGAGCCTGAATCTTGTGCAGCTGTAGAGATTCCAGGTGTTCTTTTGAGTAACCTTTTTGTGCTGGCACTTGTGGATGCTTGAATTGTTGTTTGGGTGTCATGAATAAGCTTGAATAAGGTGGATTGGAGATGTGAATATGAGCAGTCTTTACTTAGCATCCATGAAGAAATGTCTGCATCTCCCCCCTATGCTCATGCTACCATCCTCATCATCCTCACCATCATCCCCAAATGAGTCTTCAGCTAATTCAAAGTCACTACCAGCTGTGGAAGACATGGCAGTTATAGCATCCTTTTCCCTTTGCATTGAAGCAGTAGTATGCACCTGGTTCAACATCCTCTCAGCATCCTCATTATCCTGTCCAGCTAGAATTTGATCAGCTTTAACAAGATGAGTAAATGTGTCAGCATCCAAAGAGATAAAATCTATGACAGATTGATATTCTTACTGAAATAGTCTCTTCTTTTCTATATCACTGACATTCATTGACTCACTAGCAATGGTTTCTTTCCTTATATCTCCTGTACCTGCTTTTCTCTCATTGTCTCTCTGTTTTTTACATCAAGGGCTCCCCTTAGCTCACCACCCTCACACCCTCACCTTCACCTACTAAGGTGGAACTCCCCTCACTTACTTTTACAAGGCTGGAAAAAATAGCATGCATATTTTGTAACACCCCCAAATCCAGGGTCAGGATTGGGTGTCACTAAACAACTTTAAACAATATAAACTTGTATATTAAAACAAATATATAGATAACCCCTCATTAATCCGGATCTCTTACAGGTTATGGTATGAAACAAGAATCTAACCTTCTAAAATTACAATATCTAAATACAATTCCATTACCTCTTTACTAATTTCCTCGTATTGATCACTCTGACACCTCCAATTCCCCTTCAGCTGGAATCTCTTCACTTTTGCTGTCTATTGAAAGCTATTCACTTTTGCCCTCATTTGATACTGAAAGAAATATGATTTCACAAAGCAAGAGTGAGCCAAAAATGCCCAGCAAGTATCATAAATGGTTTCCAGGTATCAGATCAA